>NC_068321.1:15602527-15926658 GCF_025860055.1 Xyrauchen texanus
TCAATATCACATCATTGAGTCTTCTCTACTGGACTCCTATGGCTTATTTCTGATTTGGTCTCAGTGCTAACAATCTCTCTGTTCTCAGACCAAGCCAGTGGAGGCACTATCGACTGGACCTATGACCAGGGCATCAAGTACTCTTATACCTTTGAGCTGAGAGATACTGGTCGCTTTGGTTTCCTCCTGCCTGCCAATCAGATTGTCCCCACTGCTAAGGAGACCTGGCTGGCCTTGATGGCAATCATGAAGCACACCAAGAACAATCCATATTAAACATACAATAGAATTTCACTAATCAGTCAAACTCTATGAAAGAATCTGAATAAAAAACAGCCAAAAGAACAACAGTCCACAGATGAATGTTGCATGGAAATAAGTGAAGTAACCATTGAGATGTGACATATATTTGAGATATGCGGCAATAGTTGTACACATGCGTAACAGTGAATTTTCTTGAAAATGTAATAGAAGATAACAAAGCAGGCAAATTGAATTAGAAAGATTGCATTATATTCACTTGTAGAAACACAATAAAAGGAATTCTGTGAAAGAAATGGGATAACTGTTGGCTGCTAAATACCTACAACTATATGTACACATTTCATCAACACATTACATGCATGATCTTGCACAGATTATGCTTTATATCAATGTGTAAGGTCTTGGGACCACTTTAACAAGTGTTATTTTATCTGGAAAATTCAAAGATGGTTAAAAGGGTTTATATCATGAAGAATCATATTTTTCTTCATCTTTTGAGATAAAATTGCTAGATGTACTATGAAAACATACTGTAATTGCCTAGTCGGCCAATAGCTAGTGCCGGCTCTGTGTATGTAGAAAGGCTGGCTAAAGAGCATTGCAGTAGTCTAGTCTAGATATGACAACAGACTGAACAAGGAGTTGTGTAGCATGTTCAGATAGGAAGGGTCTTGTTTTCCTAATGTCGTAGAGTGCAAATCTACAGGATGGTGCAGTTTTTGAAATGTGGTCAGTAAAGTTGAGCAGGTCATGGATGGTAACCCCCAAATTTCTGACCATTTTGAATGGTGTTATTGTAGATCATTGTTTCCCAAACTGGGGTACGTGAGGTGACAATGGGGTTACGCGAATACAATTCTGAGATTTACCGTTCTTTTTTATCACAGTCTAAAATAACATTCAAACTCAGTTCATGTATTTCTTACTGGCAAAAATTACTTTGTGTGTCCTCTTGTGTAGAAACACCAAAATTGTTGTGTCATAAAGGTCAGATAAATATACAATGACATAACCCTATCTTTTGCATTCAAAAATGTATCTACTCATGTGTCATGCATCACACAAGTATCTTTTTTCACCAGCCCACCATACTGCCAGGTGACGTAGATTATAGATAGCAAGTAAAATTGATACTTCACTGTTTTACCAGACTCGCATAGTCAGTCAGTCGTCCACAATTTCAGTTTGTCTATTTTTTTCTTGCAGTTTAAAGTGTAATTTGTATTTAAGGTTAGACGAATAGGGAGTTTTGATTCTGATGGTACACGTTCATAAGATTTGATAACAGGTGTCAGACATCCAGTGCGGCCAAATATTCCACATTCACAAGCAATCATTTTCACTCACATTTGCTTGCATGCTAGAGACATGTTTTTACATTGCTGCATTATTCAGCAAATGAGCTCAGCCTTGCTAATATTATGGCAAGCAAGCACTTTGAATCACATCATTTATATGTTTAACCTTTTTCCATCTTAATGGACTAAATATTGAATTAAACAAATGAAAATCAAATGCAAAATGATCTCTTCAGTAATCAAAATGCTTCTGATGATCAATGATTTAAATTGTAACTATAGTGGAATACAATTACATATATTTTGTATTTTACATATGTACTCCAGTTACATGTACTCCGTTACTCCCTGACCCTGGCAACAGGTACACCTCCAACTGACTCCAATTAGCCAATCAGAATCTAATTGGCTAATTGTCAAAAGGCTTGAAATCATTTTCTGGAATTTTCCAACCCGCTTAAAGGCACAGTTAACTTAATGTATGTAAACTTCTTACCAACTGGAATTATGCTATAGTCAATTAAAAGTGAAACAATCTGTCAATAAACCATTTTTTGGAAAAATTACTCATGTCATGCACAAAATAGATGTCCTAAATGACTTGCCAAAGTATAGTTTGCTAATATGAAATCTGTGGATTGGTTAAAACATTTGTTTGAATGACTTCAACCTAAGTGTATGTAAACTTCTGACTTCTATTGTAGATGCTATTATTCGTATTAATATATAAATAAGGAAAATATTCGTCAATGTTTCTATTGTTTCTGACTATGTTCGGCACCTATCGCGCTGCATTCTACAGTATGCTTCTGAAGTATCCAAATGTTAGAAACAAGTGATTGTAAAGTGTTTTTTTTAACAAGGATCCTGATAATTTCAGCATGGGCATAGGCTGCAGGGAGGCCGGGGGCCTGACAACCCCCTAGTTGCTGAAATATATTACTGAAATAAAATTAATTAACGTATTGTGCAAAATTTATTGCAGAATATTTTAAATACCAATGTTTCCAACGCATAATTAATGCGCTTTACAGATAAGTTTCTTAATAAATATGGAGTGGAGGTTTTCTATGATGCTGGGAATTCCTTTATAGTTAACTGACTTTATCCTTGTTTTGTTGCACATCTCAACAAACTCCCTGACAGTGCATACATTAAAAACTTCCTTCATTCTAAACTTCTTTTCTTCAAAAGAGATTAAAATATTTTATACACCTGTTAATGCAAGCATTTGTTAAACAAGCTTTAATATAATTTTTATCGATATTACTTAATAAAGTGATTGTTTATCACTTACTTTGTATATCTCCCTGAGTGTGGACATTTTGTGTGACATCATACCCCTGCATCTCGGCAATTTCTGCACGAGCCTACAAGTTGTAATTCTGACTTTAAGGTGCATTCCATTGGCACTTTTCCTAGTAGGAAGTTGTAAAATCTGAGTTGAATGGAAGCAGCACTACTTTTTTTTATTAGGGTGTCACTGTCCTTTTCTGCATATCGCTGTGCCGTTTTGTAGTCCGTTCTGGATATTTTTGCTTATCGCAGCCCATTCGGCACGTTTCGCGGACACACCACTGGCCCGATCGGTTCTCCCACTGGCTAGTCCACCCATGATCGGCTCCAAAGTGTGTCGGCCCACCGGGAAAATGCCCGGCATGGCAGATTGCCAGTCCAGCCCTTAGTAAAGCATGTGCCTGATTATCAACAGATTGCTGATAAAATGAATTGCTATAATCTTCGTATCCACATTTACCATAAGATGTGACATTTTTGTATACCCAGAATTTTATAATTTGCCTCACAGATGACTAGTTTGAATCATTGCCACAGACTCAGAATTGAGATGAGCCAAAAGTTTGAATGATACATTTACATGATAATCATGTGAATATCAATTAGATCTACAATATAAAATGACTCTTTATTCAGACTTAGAATACAAATGAACAAATCGGTTAGATTACATAGATTAAATAAAATTCTTCATAGGTCAAGGTCTTCCAAGAATTGGAATCACTGAATTTAAAACACAGATGCAAAAACAAAACAGACTAAAAAAAAAAAAAAAAAAAAATCAATCAAAGCTTACAGCAACTCCCATAAAATGCACTTGAAGTTCCTTAATAAGGCTGCGCAATAGACAAAAAAAAAAAAAAAACCTTTATAAACCATTGTTCATATTAAGTACATCTAAGTTTAGATGTGTAAGTGAACTATAAGTGAAGTCAACCCACGCATCTTATCACATGGTTTGTAGAGTGTGTTTCCACGGTGGCATAGCGTGGGTGGAGGTTTCACGAGAACGAACCACGGGATACGAACTAGCGCAATAGAGGCGGAAGAGCAATTGTTTGGTACAAGGGCCACATCGGGCTTTAAAGTAATAATTCACACACAAAATGTTATTCTCTCATTTAGTCACACCTATGCCATCTCAGATGTGCATGACTTTCTTTCTTCAGCAGAAAACAAATTAAGATTTTTAGAAGAATATCTCAGCTCTTTTGGTTCATACAATGCAAGTGAATGGTTGCCAAAAATGTTGAAGCTTCAAAAATCACATAAATCAGCATAAAAGTAGCCTAATCCATAAGACTCCAGTGGTTAAATCCATGTCTTCAGAAAAGATATGATAGGTTGGGTGAGAAACAGATCAATATTTAAGTATTTCTTTTACTATTAATTGTCCTCCCTACTCAGTCAATCTCCACTTTAAATTTCTTATTTTGTTTTTGGTGATTCACATTCTTCATGCATATTGCCATCTACTGGGCAGGGTGAAGAATTTCTAGCAAAAATTGACTTAAATATTGATCTGTTTCTCACCCACACCTATCATATCATTTCTGAGGTCATATGGATTTGTGCTGCCTTTATGTGCTTTTTGGAGTGTAAAACTCTTAGCATCCATTCACTTACATTGAATGGACCGGCCTACAGAGTTGAAATATTCTTCTAAAAACCTTCATTTGTGTTCTGCTGAAGAAAGAATGCTGCCTCTCAATCAAACAGCACACAGCTACAAACGTCAGGAAATAAAAAGTCAATCTTTAACATGTTATCTCTAGATAAATCACCCAGCGGTTGTTTTGCTATCGCGATTGATGTAATGAACGCACCTGGTCTAGATGTAGAACATAGGCTAAATATAGAAAACTACTCGAAAGTTTATCATCGATATCGAGGATATATATATCTCTCTTTTTTTCTCCAGATAAACATCAAGATTGTTTTATTGCCCAGCACTATTGATATCATTGCCTTAATCTCTCACATCAACCCAATAATCTGTGATAGAAAGCTAATTTACAGGCTACATTATAGACACACAAAATCTAGTAAGCAGAAATATACCTCGATATGTGTCTTAAAATTAGAGGCAGGATTAATTATGATATCTGGCTTGAGCAAGTTATACTCTTGTTAAACATGACACAGTCTGCGAAAAGCCATTTCAGGTGCGGCCGTGATGTTCAGGTGTTGAAAATGTGTTTGAGGCATCCTTCACATCCATAACAATTGGCACCAGATCTGCAGCTGCCTCAAGTTTTTTATGTGTGATTTGATTTGATGGGAATAAAGGAGACTCTCCCTTGCCAATCATTAAAAATAAAATCAGGACAGGGAAGTAGTGAACACAGAGTAAAAGTACACTTACAACACTTAAAATGTACTCAAGTAAAAGTATAAAATGTTTAAACTACTTAAAAGTACAATTCCTGTGAAAATCTACTTAATTACAGTAACGTCAGTATTTGTAATTCGTTATTTACACCCCTGTATAATACATAAACATAAACCAAAGAAATAAAAAGTGACAGTTGTGTATACTACTAAGAATTTAATCATGTGCATGTGGCTGTGGCTTGAAAACAGTGAACATAAAGATCTCCAGTACTTAAAAGGAGTGTCCATCACAGATGTTTTCAGGAATCCTACCAAAGTAAAACAAAGACTTTATTTGAAAAATCAATGAAGTTGACAATGATGTAGGTGACAATGGGGGTCATTTCTAAGGTCGACTACTCCATGAATGGGCACACTCTGACCCTGCTTTGGACGAGCCCAGTCGACTGCTTCAAACACTAGACACTTTGAAGCGAGCGCTGCTAGTCGACATTCTGCTGCTGAGACGACCTAGAACAGGAAAACGAAAAAACGTAGTGTTCAGTTAGCCAAAAAATAAACATAAATATCTCACTTAAACCAGAAAAAAGTTCTAGCCTACATTGTAAGTGTTGTATCAGAATTAAATACACATGGTTTATTTTGGTAAGATGTGAAATGTATGACTCACTGCTGGGCTTGCTGGGAATGAACACCTCTTCCAGGAAGTGTTGGATCCTGTCAAGGGCCTCTGAGGTGAAACGCCACATTTTTCCAGCTAGCTGTGGTGTCTGCTGTGGCACAGATCGGTTACGACCTGCAGGCCCTGGGCGTGATGGCAGACAAAGATGGGAATAGAGCCGGTTGTCATTCCCTCATGGAATTTCTGAGCAACTATTTTCAAACCTTGTTGAGAAAGAAAAAGAGAAGGCCATTAATGCATACCATTCTGATCCCAACTGCCCAGAAGCAAAAACAAACTCACCCCAGATAACATAAAGAGATTCTCAAATCCCCTCTCACACATGGTGGTGGCTCGGTATCCTCTCGTCCTCATCGTACAAGACTACGATTTTTCCTGAAGCATTTTTCTAAACAGCTGTTAAAAACGTTCACACATCCAATACAAGAAGTTGAAACATAACATGTCCATTAGCTTTTTTATAACAATAAAATTTAAGGTTAAGATTTTATTAAAGTATAAAAAGTGTTCATTTTAGGTACTGTGAAGGGATTTTTTCTTCTTAAATGGTTAGTTCACCCAAAAATAAAAACTTAGAAGAATATCTCAGCACTGTAGGCCCATACAATGCAAGTGAATGATGTTAGATGCATAAAATTATATTCTAATCTGGCTGGATGACTTAAAGAGATACTTATATAGCCACAAATGCTGAATGTATGTTACACAAAGAGAGGCAAAGAGACTACCTTTGGAGTGTATATCTAGGTGAAAACCCAGTGTCGCCTGATTCCTCATTGTTGATATTTTGTGGGGGAAGAAGCATAGGCTGGGGAGAGCCAACAGAGTGATCTGAGAGATGGTCCAGTCCCAGCGACTGAGAGAAAATGAAAATCCTAAATAAGATCACTAAGAAAAGTAATAGTACATCTATCTTTAACAAGATTTGAGGTATCATTCCTGTCTGTAGCACAAAGTTTAATAACTTTAATACTTATGGTTAGGGGTTTGTTCACATTCCTAACCCTAATATGTATAATTAGTAATAGTGCCCTAGCAAGCACCACTAATGAGAAGAAATATAGAGCAATACATACAAGATATTATACTGTCTAATCTGGCCATATCATCTGTAATGTTGACATTCTGATCTGACACTGAAGCAACTTGAATTACCTGAGGAAAAATATACAGGCATGCATATTTAAGAATACATTAAAATAACCAAAGGTTCTCACATCTCAACTTCTCACATATCTCCAACACAAGGGAAAATAAACAGGACACTTTATGAAATTCCTTCTTTACTCACCAGTTGTGCAAAAGTAGTCACTTTTAGTCTTTTAAATAGCTCACTTCAAAATGCTGCAAATGAGAATAATCTTTCTGCTTTTTACTAGTATAATCTCTTTCCTGGACCCTGAGCGTTACCATTTTTCACCTCAACATCACTTAAAGACACAATTTAATTAACTCCCAAAATATCAAACTCCATTCTGATAGCAGCTAGGCACTCTAACACTAATCTTCAATGAGGCAACTCCTGATACAGACTCAGGCAAACTCTGTTAACTCCAGAGTCCAGCCTAACCATAACCTCATCCTGCAGTGTCACTTGGCATCCTACAGTGGGTAGGATGCCAAGTGACTCTGCAGGATGAGGTTATGCCTCTTAGCTCCACTACAGACAACAGCCTGACTGAGGAATTATTGTAATCTACAGTGCAAATCGCCATCCTCTGTTTATGTAGCCAAAAGAAGGAACAAGGATTGCTTATCCCTGAGAAATCAGAGAGATCAACCTGTAACAAGATGACCAAATGTGGACAAAGTTGCCCTACTTTCCTTATCAGGGAAGTTAATTTACTATAATTAGGACAAGGCATCTTCTATACAACAAGTGTATCTGAAAGCACAATATCCTGAAGTAAAACTCAGTTACATTATTGCATTATTGTGCAGGAGGACTTACTTTGTCTTGTCTACTCTAATGAACTTTGTCAAACTGCAACCTAGCAACAAAAATTAAATTATTAAATTTTGATTAGTATACTACGTATATTTTATGAATATTTAAAATAAAGAATAAAAGCAAAGGATACATGCATCAAGCCGTGTTTTTACATGTTGATATTTGGTGCTCTGTGGAATCCTTTTCTTCAAGTACTGAGAATAAAAACAGACAGGCAAGCCACTGAACTGATTAACACTAATACATTGATAAATACATTGTATAACTCTGACAAACACTTCCCTGAGCTAGCTTTCACAATATTATATAACACTGGCTTCAAAATCTCCAATAGCCCGTTTCACCGACATCTTCCAGCAGCACGGCAATCAAAACTCAAAGCGTCGCCTCTTTGAACAACGCATTTGCTGATTGGACGGTTGATTTGTTTATCCAATCGGTGACGCTTTTCTTACGAGGTCAATGTTGCATTCTATGATTTTAGGTTTGGGAGTGTTGCTATGCAACGGTGGTATTTTCAATGCAGGTTTAATCCACCTGCAGCTCTGCAGTGACATAGTTAGCCGGTTTCGACCTATTTATTACATATGAAGTGATTTTACAGCCATAAATGTATTTTTTCTAGTAATTCGTTAGGATTATTTTCGTTTAAATACATTTTATTGTAACATTTGGATGAGTTGCATTAGTGCACAGCGAGTATAATCTTTTTCTAGTCATGCGTTCAATTTTTAGTTCTAATCCCAGATAATTCCCTAATAATTCTGTTGCATTGTTTTTGCCGCCGAACGGTTTCCATTGATTTAAATTTTTTCCCTGGTGTATATCAGTGCTTTATCAATCTAGCTATTTTATGCAACTTCCTTAAAATATGTGAATGCACATGAATATTTAGATTCTAACCGGATTTTCAGGAAATGTTTTCACATTTTAGATCTCCCCTGATTCGTGATGTGATTAGTTTAGTCTTAGTAAAACGCGGTTCCCCTTCTGTCGCTCTCTCCACGTTGTGTCAGAGAAGCGACACTAGGGGTCTCTCTTGAGCGCCGATATTCACCTCTGAACTATGAAAAAAGGCCAATGAGAGTTGACAACCAGTATTTGCATGTCCCGCCCCCGGACATACGAGTATTTAAGCGGCGCAAATACGGGATTGTTTGACAGATGGGAAGTGGCTCAGCATGAGGCAGTTCCACTTGTTTACTTTTAAGAACAAATCCCCACAAATGCAAGAACTTTTAAGACCTTTTCCGTAATAATGGCTTCTGTAATGGTAAGAGTGCATAGTTTTATTTTAAAGAGCAAACGTGAGCATTATTTATTAGTTTTAGCTAGCTTGTAGTTGTATTCGTTCTTTGCGACTGTGTAAATATGGCGAAAAATTTAGTGAGTGAATGTGCTGAGTATTGAAATAATGCAAACTTTTACATGTGGTTTGTTTAAAAACCAACAGCCGAATCTAATTTGAACAATCTTAGAGATTCTGCTTGTCCACTCCCCTTTTGAAGATTGACTTGAGAGTTGCCTGGCCACGGTTCCAAAATGTCAATGTAACGATCTCTGAGCCACTTCATTATCACTCTTGCCTTGTGACATGGTGCTCCATTATGCTGAAAAATACAAGGATCATCACCAAATTGCTCCTGGATCGTTGGGAGAGGTTGCTCTTGCAGGACGTTTTGATACCATTCTTTATTCATGGCATTGTTTTGGGGCAGAATTGTGAGAAAGCCCACTCCCTTGGATGAAAAGCAACTCCACACAAGGATGGTCTCAGGATGCTTCACTGTTGGCATGACACAGGACTCATGGTAGCATTCACCTTTTCTTCTCTGGACTATCGAGTTTACAGATGTCCCAAACAGTCGGAAGGGGGCTTCATCGGAGAAAAAAAACACTTTGCACCAGTCTTCTGCTGTCCAATCCTTGTAGTTCCTGCAGAATTTCAGTCTGTCCTTGATGTTTTTCTTGAAGAGAAGTGGCTTATTTGCTGCCCTTCTTGACACCAGGCCATTGTCCAAAAGTCTTCGCCTCACTGTGCGTGCAGATGCACTCACACCAACCTGCTGCCAATATTGAGCAAGCTCTGCACTGTTAGTGACATGATTCCATAACGGACTCCTCAGGAGGAGACGTCCTGGAGCTTGCTGGACACTTTGGGATGTTCTGAAGCATTCTTCACTGCAGTTGAACCTCTCCTTGAAGTTCTTGATGATCCAGTAAATGTTTCTTTCTGGTGCAATATTCTTTGAAGCAATTTCCTTGCATGTGAGGCCATTTTGATGCAAAGCGATGATAGCTGCATGACTTTATTTAGAGGTAACCATTGCTAACAAGAACACAATGATTGAAGCACTTCTTCCCTCCTTTTATAGCAATCAGAATGCTCTTATAATCCAATAAGAATGATAGAGTGATTTCACCTGACTAGTACTCTTCACTCTTTCCCAGGTGCTGCTGATATGATTATCGAAATTATGTTAGCTGGTCATTTTGTGCCAGGCCAAAAACTGTGAAATTTGGGATTTTGTAATAAAGTTCATTTTTTGGGCCAATTAAGTTTTTGCAATGATTTAAAATGCATCTGATCACTCTGCACAATAATCTAGAAACAATGTGAATCAACACCACAACAACTGAAGCAGAAAACTTTGCAAAACACAAAATGTATGTCACTGCAAATACTTCAGGCCATGGATATATATATACTGTCCATGACTGTTTGCATGTGGACAATGGTAACGCAATGTGTTCTTTGATTAAAGTACCATGGAGTACCATATAGCTACTATGGTACATCAGTATGATTATTGAATTTTATGATACTGCCATCATCAGTGTTATTTTAGTTTTGGATTTTTTTATTTCTATTTTATATTTATATTGATCCCATTTGATCCCATGTATTGCCTTTAATAGTTAAAAATCATTACTAAACTAATATTTGGGAAGTAAACTTATCTTTTTGAGGTTTTAAGTTGAAGATTTCACATCAGGATGTGTGGAAGTGCTCATTTCACAACAATTTCATAAAAAATAATTCCCTTTTTTAATACATATTTTTAAATATTTTCTCTAGAATAATTTTTTCCTCTGTTCCACTTTACCAGTACTGCCTGAAAAAAATCTAGGATTTGGTCTAAAGGGGATCTTCCCAGTATTGAGTATTTCCTAATTTTTGCTTTTAACTTAGGTAGGAGACATCCCTTCCTATGAAGGTATTCCCATTTGGATCATAATTCAAAATACCAAGAAAGTGACATATCCAAATGTGTCCCACTTTGCCATGTGTATCAAAAACTAAAATTAATTTGAGGTCGTTTTTATTTCATTTTAGTTAGTTTTGGAGTTATGAAAAAGTATTTTAGTTTAGTTTCAGTTTTGTCCAGTCATTTCAGTTTTTATTTCAATTAACAATATTTTTTTTTTATTTCGGTTTAGTTAACGATAATAACACTGTATATGATACATCTCTGTATCATATACAGTGGCAACAGGACTTTTTATAATGGATAGCATCATATTAAAGAATTAGATTAGTTGGATGCTTGCAAAAGCATTGGTGAAATTTTGTCCAAACTGAGATATGTTTGAAACAGTGAGGTCTAATCCCTTATGATGCCATATTTTCAGGAAGATCCCACCCTTCACGGACATTTTAAAGCACATACAGATGTTGTTACCTGTGCTGACTTCAGCCCCAATAACAAACAGCTGGGTATGTCAAATATATCTTCTCTTCTCTAACAATATCTTCACTTGCAGGTACTGTGACAAGACCTTGATGATCTGGAACCCCACTCCCAAAGCCAGTGGATTCAGGTTTGTGGGTCATACAGATGTCATTACAGGGGTTAATTTTTCTCCAAGTGGTTCTTTGGTAGCATCTTCATCCAGAGATCATACGGTTCGACTGTGGACACCCAACATGTAAGTGAGAACGGATGTCCTCTCTCAAGCTTTCCATTGTTTTTGCTGTTATGTGTTTATTATGTGTTAAGTCAAGGCAAGTTTATTTATGTAGCACATTTTATACACAATGGCAATTCAAAGTGCTTTACATATACATTTTAAAGAAAATACAAGATACATTAAAAAACAACAATTAAGAACATGAAATAAGAATAAAATGTAATACACACATTGAGAAAAAGTTATATATATATAAAACATATAAAATTAAAATTTGCTGATAATTTAGTTCCCCCTCAGGCCATCCAAGGTGTATCTGAGTTTTTTTCTGCATCAAAACAGAATTTAAGATTTTTAGGATTTCATTTCAGGCCTCCTCCTTTAAACAATGTAAGTGAATGAACTACATTTTTTAGGGTGCATGAAAATAATCCACACAACTCCCGTCGACAAATAAAATTCTTCTGAACCCAAATGATTGATAGTTTTGTTTCTAAAAATAATACTTAAATACTTTTTAACTACAAATTTTTTGCTTCTGTATATCTCTGTGAGAGGGATGATGTAAGCTCATTGGTAAGGCCACGCATCACATGGAGGAGGCAGGAAGAGCATGATTCTAGCGAATTGAAAAAGCAGAGAATATGAAATGATCCAAATCATTATTTAATTTCTTTTCCTTTCATTTTAGTCTCAAAGACAGATCTCAGTGTACCCATGATCAACTGTATGTGTGATTAACAGAAAGGGAGAGTCAACAGTGTTCAAAGCTCACACGGCAAGCGTTCGAAGTGTTTATTTCTCCAGTGATGGCCAAAGGCTTGTCACGGCTTCAGATGACAAATCTGTGAAAGTGTGGGGTGTTGAACGGAAGAAATTGCTCTATTCTCTTAACTGGTACACCAACTGGGTAATGTAAAGGTAATGTGCAAGGTAAATGTCTATATGTGTAATATATACACAGGTTGCCAAAAGTTTGGAATAATGTACAGATTTTAGAAATTGGAAAGAAATTCACCAAAGTGTCATTCAACTGATCACAATGTATAGTCAGGACATTAATAACATGGAAAAATTACTATTACAATTTGAAAAATATGTTCAGAACTTCTTAAACTACTTAAAGTTCTCATAAAAAAAATAATCAATGTGCAGCAATGACAGATCTTTGGCATTCTAGCTGTAAGTTTGTCCAGATACTCAGGTGACATTTCACCCCACTTTCCTGTAGCACTTGCCATAGATTTGGCTGTTTTGTCGGGCACTTCTCACACACATAATCCCACAAAAACTAAATTTGATTAAGATCCATAACACTCTTTTCCAGTTATCTGTTGTCCAATGTCTGTGACAATGTTAGGCTTAATATAATGAATCAAATAGCTTGCAACTGTGTTTGATATAATGGCAAGTGATTTTCTAATACCAAATTAGCCATTTAGCATGATTACTCAAGGATAAGGTGTTGGAGTGATGGCTGATGGAAATGGAGCCTGTCTAGATTTGATTAAAATTTACTTTTTTTTCAAATAGTGATGGTGCTGTTTTTTACATCAGTAATGTCCTGACTATACTTTGTGATCAGTTGAATGCCACTTTGGTGAATTAAAGTTTCAATTTCCTTCTGTAACATAAAAATCTGTACATTATTCCAGACTTTTGGCTGCCAGTGTGTGTGTGTGTGTGTGTGTGTGTATTTTGTTTTGTGCTGGTTTTTGATGAAACTGATGAAGGAAAAATATGTGTTTGGTATAAAGTGGAATTTCTCTCACTGCCAGTGTGTTTGTGCCTGTCAGGTTTTCACCAGACGGTCGTCTCATTGTTTCCTGTGGTGATGATAGGACAGTTCACCTCTGAGATACATCCGCACATCAGTGCATCAACATTTTCACAGACTACAGCGGGTGATTCTTTATTTAGTGTTGCTAGGGAGATCTTTTTGAGTTTGATAAATTAGTTTTTATTTTTTGTGTCCCACCGAGTTTACCGGCATTTTAAACTGTATTTTTTAGGTCAGCAACGTTTGTGGACTTCAATTCCAACGATACATCATTGCATCATCAGGAGCAGACAACACTTTAAAAATCTGGGATATTCGTACTTACCTTATTCGTTTTGCGCCTCAAAAGATTGTTTATAATTGAATGCAGTTTGTTCTCACTTCTGACTTGCAGTTGAAAGTGCAGGAGTGAACAGCTTTTCCTTCCATCCATCAGTGGCTTCAGTGACAGCACATTAAAGATCCTTAGATCTTCTGGAGGGAAGGCTCATCTACACCCTCCATGGCCACAAGGTGTCTCCCTCTTGTTAACAATTACTGTATGTAGAATTTGAATCTCTGCTTGAACACTTAATTATGTGTGTATTTTGCAGCATAGACCTGGGGTGCTTCACATTTCTGAAATTATGCATCCTTGTTTCCTTTCCTTGCTTCCTAGCTCTACCCTCTTAGGAAACAAGGAACTGATCCAAGGAAAGTAAACGAGGGCAGAGGAATCGAAGCAAGATATTTTTGTAAAATGAAATGCCCTTGCTTAATCAAGCGTCACTTCAGAGTACCGTGTCTGTGCAGCTGCATTACATCGTATAATATATAAATGTTAATGTTTATATTAAAACATTAAAGAAAAAAAGTTAGTTTTTTTGCTCTCTGGGTCCAGTGTTGGCTGTGGCTTTTTCTCGAGAGGGAGATCTGTTTACGTCAGGGGGTGCTGATTCTCAGGTAAGCAGAGATTATATTCGTTTTAAAAACAGAGGTATTACCTGTTTACTTAAAGGCGCATATGCATTAGTTTGACCTGAAAAATACTGTTTGTTGCGTGATTTGAGCTAAGAAGAAAAATTTGGGATACCATTGTCAAATTGGATTTCTTATTTGAAAAATGTTATTGAAACGTAATCTTGACAAACAGTTTTGGAGATTTTGGTCTTTCCCCAAATAGATAGAGCCAAATTTGGATACCTATTGCCTGCATATAGAAAAAAAACTGCCCGGGAACATTTCCAAGACAGCCACCAAGTGAACTGACTTGCCTTAACCTCCAGCCCCTAATAAAAAAAAAATATAAATAAAATAAAAAAATCTAGTTTTTATAATAGTTTTTCTAAAAATGTATGGCAACATACACTATATGGCCAAAAGATTGTGGACACCAAATGTGCTTAATGAACATTTGATTTAAAAACCTTAGGCATCAATTTCCCCTATTGCTGTAATAACAGCTTCCACTTTTTGGGAAGGCTTTCCACTTTACTGTATGTAGTAACATGCTGCAGGGATTTGCTCTCATTCAGACACAAGGCTATCAGTGAGGTCAGGAACTGATGTTGGTCGATAGGGCCTGACATACATTTGCTGTTCCAGTTCACCCCAAAAGTGATCAGTGGGGTTCAGGTCTGGGCTTTGTGCAGGCCAGTCAATTTCTTCCACGCTAGACACAGTAAACCATTTCTTTATGGACCTCACTTTGTTCACAGGGGCATTGTCATGCTGGAACAGAAAAGGGCTATACCGAAACAGTTGCCACAAATTTGGAAGCACAAGCCATTACATAAAGAAACATTAAGATTTTTCTTTACTGGATTTAATGGAGTAACCAAATTAGTTAAATAGAAGGTGGTGTCCACAAACTTTTGGCCATATAGTGTATGTGGAAATTTTAATCCAGAAGTGTTGGTTATTTGGGTTTTTGAGATGTTACAGTCATTACATAAGAAATTAGCATAATTCTGATTCAAAGTAATGGCCAGCATCATCCAATCACTGCCAACCATGTTAAAATAATAATAAATAATAAATTATATATTATAAGTTCTGAATCTACATTCTGATTACCATTGTCCCATGTCTGGCAAAAATGTTGAGTGGTACTAACATCATCTGCAGATTGAAACTGATGTTTTGATGGCTTCATAAAGAGTTATAGGGTGCTCCCTTGCTAAGTATATAGTGAATGACTTAACCTCCAGTGTGCTGTCTGTCTGTACTGGTCAGAACAATTCAAAATGCAACTTATTTTCATCCTAACTTCATATAAAGCCTCTGAAAGCAAAATGTTTCAGCTTTTGGGTGAACCCATTGATTGTCAGTGTGATAATGTACAGTAAATTTTGCGATAAATTGCTCCCATTTTAAAAATGGAACTACAGAATCTTTTGACTCAAACAGGTTTCAATGTAAAAATGTAATTAGGTTTCTTACCAGATGTAGGTTTATTAGCTTTTCTTCTAAAGACAAACTCTGCTGTGGTCAGCGCCATGTTGTTTTGCCACATGACTCTGTGCATCGAAAGTTCAACCCTTTACTGACAGCACAGAATCTCCTGAACTAAGATCATTCTGTTGAAATTTATTTTGAAGTATGCATTGTGTATAGCGAAGCTAAAATACAATTATGTGTACGAGGGGTCGCACAAGGTTAAAGGGACTTTGGTTACTCAGGTTTATGTCACTCATTTGGATGCTGATCATTTGGTTTTCAGGTCCTGATGTGGAAGACCAACTTTGATTCACTGAAATACATTGATTTGTTAAGCAGGCACAGCAAGCAAGTCCCTCCAGATCCCCTTCCACACCTGATAGACATTTACCCTCGATCACCTCTCCAACACTCTGCCCAGAATGGCACAATAGAGGTCAGAGCTCACAACTGCACTGGCACCACAATACCCAATGTCCCTTATGGATCAATACTATATGTGAGAATTCAGGCTTGTTAGTGCGACCTCAACGTTGTGTACACATTTATGTCAATAGGTTTGCTCTGTGACGTAGCGGCCCACACTGGTTTCAGTAATGTTATATGATAGATTGATTTCTTCACTAAGCATAACAAAACCCATTGTTAACCCCATTGTTGCTGATACTCAGTCTGGAGATCATCAAGTGGTAGAAGTGAGGTGGGTTTTCTTCTCCACAGCAGTAAGATCTGATCGCTCAGTTTAACACTTAAACATTGAGGATCAAAAATCTTCTCTGCTGGACATTTAGGCATTAAAAATGTGTTTACCTGCTGGTTATTGCATTGTAGCCAAACTGCAAAAGCTGTAGTCAATTCAGTTCAAATTTACCAGTATTTGTATAGTGCTTTTTCATATTACATATTGTCCCAATCCCAAAGCAGTTTTGCAAAGAATAGAGTAGTGATTTAGATATCAAGGTTAAGGTGACTTGGATAAAGCTTTGGTGACTTTGGTACCTTACAAAGCAAGATAAAGATTACTTTGGTAAGGAAAACCTAAACACATGCATGAAATGAACTAGCTACTGTGGTGAGCATGTATATTGTAATCTGAGTAGTGATAAACTGAAAGTCATGTGGTGGAAAAAATTCACACAACCTAAATAAAACAATTATCTCAGATGTGTGACAATGTAGCAAATCCAGGAATGAAACAAATTCATGAAGTCAGAATTTTTCAGTCAAGCCACTTGGAGGCAATATATATCAGCTAATGTTTAAAAATTACAACAGAGCCCTCATTGAAAAGCTATAATGTCCTTGCAGTCTGCTGTCTCACGTTGTTCTTTCAAATAATCACTGCTAGTCTCATCACTTTTATTTAGTGTATTACCAGATGAATATAGTTTTGTGTACTCAGTCCACTTTTGTTCAATTGCAAGTGTTGTTCATTGTATTGAAAAGAATCATTGTGGACTGAACACAGGATGACCATTAATGTGGCAAGATGGTTACAAAGCAGAAAACACACAAAGCATCTTTTCCATATTTACTGTTTAATTAATCCATCCCAACGTCATATGTGTGACAATTGCGGGCCTTGTTCCAATCTAATAATTATGTAAATGTTCTTTATGCTCCCGTGCAAACTGCTACATTTTCTGCTTTACAAGCAGATTGAGGAAATGCTGTGAAACGCACACAACAGACTGTGGGTGCCTTGCATGTTTACAGGAAGTCTATTTATCTGGCTCTTTCTCTCCCTCTCTTTCTGTTTAAAAAAAATAAAAATGTAACTCTTGGGTTCTAGCTGTGTGGAGCAGCTCGAGCGTGAAAGCAAAAACACACCGAACACACACACACATGCACGTGCCTAAAGCTGGGCTCTGATGTGACCTCACTTTGCTGCTGGAGCCACAGCCTAATAATAGACTCCTCCACACTATGATATTAGCTCTCTCTCCCTCTATTCCATTTTGTCCATTTTGTATGTTACATGCTGTTCTGCATTAAGAACCTCCCCCAAGCATGCTTAGACACACGCTCGTTCTTTTTCATTCTGACTGATCCACACATATAATCTCTCAAACCTTTAGCTATATCTACTAAATTTTTAAATTGTTCATCCTCATGTCATTCCAAACTCATATGATTTTATTCCATGCTAAACAAAAGGAGACAGTTTGTACAATGTTCTACTGATTTTAAGAAGTGTTACTCTTTTCCAAATAATTACAATAAATGGGCACTGAACCTTTACTACATTTTATTGATAGATACAGCAGTAGAGAGTGTGAGGGTTCAAAACAAGTTAAGCTTAATCGACAGCATATGTGGCATAATGTCCTTCCTTTTCTTTAAAAAAAGTAACAATGGAGGTTACTGTGAGGCACTTAGAATGGAAGTGAATATGACCAATTTTTGCAGAAATGTAAAGCTTGTACTTTTATAAAAGCACATATATTACATTAGCACTTCTGTTAAAGCCCATGTATTATTTAAACTATAAAGTTGTTTAAATCGTAATTTGTATAGTAATTTTACGGTTTTAGGATTTGTTGACATTATATTGTCATGGCAATGAAGTTGTAAAATTGGATATAACTTTACACAGAAAAGGTTAGTAAGTGATTTTATCACATTAAAATCATGTTTACTTGCATATTGTTCATGTATTGTGGCTATACTTTTGGAAAGTGAGCATTTTAATGTTCAAAAATTGGCCCCCATTCACTTCCATTGTAAGTGCCTCACTGTATACCAGGTTTTTCCTTTTTTAAAGCAGGCAATCAAAAAATAAATTTTGTGGTGATCAATATTATGCCACAAATGCTGTCGATTGGGCTTAACTTGTATTAAACCCGGAATATTCGTTTAAGGGAGAGGAGAGCAGGATGGAAACATGACCAGGACAGGATTTGAAACCCAGGTCTCCCTTGATCACCACAACTCAATATATTCAAAAACCTCACACTGACCACCACTCCGATGAGCACTTTTTTTAAGCTTCATAAAAGGACACAAAAGCACTATGGAGTTATCATAAAAGTGGTCCATACCACTTGAATGTGATACTGTTATGAACGAGCAGCGAAGGCAGACGAGGAGATGCAGATCCAGTTGCAGCTCAACTTTATTACATAAACAAACAGGCAAAACACAAAGGAAAACCCTCAATAGGGAAATAAACATTACATAGAAAACACAGGCAGGGAACACACACCAGGCTAACAACATTCAACGAACGACAAGGAGTGAACAAAAAGCAGGGCTTAAATACACAGTGAGTGATGACAGAATGAGACACAGGTGAAAACAATGAACAAAATGGCAGTGATGATGGCAGGTGGATTCTGGGAAGTGTAGTTCTAAACAATGACAAGTGAGACAGTGGAGCTAAACAAGGGACAAAACTATGGAATGCAAAGGTGACAAAAATGGCAGACAGAGGGCAACAGTGAAACAAGACAAGGAATTCCTAACATAGCCCCCCTCAAGGATCGGATTCCAGACGATCAACATAAAACAAAACAAAAAATGTCCATTGACTGGGGGGGGGGCTTGTGGTGGGCAGACAGACCAAGGGGGGCAACGACGGGCAGACAGGCAGTCCAGGGGGCAACGAAGGGTAGACAGGAAGTCCAAGGGGGCACAAAGGGCATGCAGGAAGTCCAAGGGGGCACAGATGGCAGGCAGGAGGTCCAAGGGGGCACAGATGGCAAGGACAGGTTCAGGTGGTCTGGGAGCTGGCCACCGGGCAAGGACCGGGTCAGGAGGCCTGGGGGGAGGCCACAGGACGGGAACAGGGTCAGGAGGCCTGGGAGGAGGCCACAGGACAGGGACTGGGTCAGGAGGCCTGGGAAGAGGCCACAGGACAGGGACTGGGTCAGGAGGCCTGGGAGGAGGCCACAGGACAGGGACTGGGTCAGGAGGCCAGGGAAGAGGCCACAGGACAGGGACCGGGTCAGGAGGCCTGGGAGGAGGCCACAGGACAGGGACCGGGTCAGGAGGCCTGGGAGGAGGCCACAGGAAGGGAACAGGGTCAGAAGGTCTGGGAGGAGGCCACAGGTCAGGGACTGGGTCAGAAGGTCTGGGAGGAGGCCCTAAAGGCGGTGACCTGGAAGGCTCTGGCGGCGGAGCCGCAGGAGGCTCTGGAGGCGGAGCCGCAGGAGGCTCGGGAGGCGGAGCCGCAGGAGGCTCGGGAGGCGGAGCCGTAGGAGGCGGAGCCGAAGGAGGCTCAGCTGAGGGAGGCTCTGGAGGTGGAGCTGAGGGAGGCTCTGGAGGCTCAGAGGCCTCAGGGGGCGGAGCCATGGGGGGCTCAGGAGGCAGAGCCGAGGGAGGAGGAACCATGGAAAGCTCGGGAGGCGGAGCCGCAGGAGGCTCGGGAGGCGGAGCCGTAGGAGGCTCGGGAGGCGGAGCCGTAGGAGGCTCGGGAGGCTCAGCTGAGGGAGGCTCAGAGGTCTCAGGGGGCGGAGCCGTGGGAGGCTCAGGAGGCAGAGCCGAGGGAGGAGGAACCATGGAAAGCTCAGGAGGCTCAGGGGGCGGAGCCGTGGGAGGCTCAGGGGGCAGAGCAGAGGGAGGCTCGAGAGGCGGCGCCCTGGGAATCTCGGAAGGAGCCCTGGCAGACTCGAGAGACTTGAGATGGAGCCCTGGGAGGCGGAGCCCTAGGAGGCTTGGGAGGAGGAGCCCTGGGTGGCTCGGGAGACTTGAGAGGCGGAGCCCTGGAAGGCTCGAGAGGCTGAGCCCTGGGAGGCTCAAGAGACTTGAGGGGTGGAGCCCTGGGAGGCTCGAGAGAGGCTTGAGAGGCGGAGCACTGGGAGGTTCGAGAGGAGCCCTGGGAGGCTCGGGAGACTTGAGAGGCGGAGCCCTGGAAGGCTCAAGAGGAGCCCTGGAAGGCTCGAGAGGCGGAGCCCTGGGAGGCTCGAGAGGCTCGAGAGGCGGAGCCCTGGGAGGCTCGAGGGAGCCCTGGGAGGCTCGAGAGACTTGAGGGGTGGAGCCCTGGGAGGCTCGAGAGACTTGAGGGGTGGAGCCCTGGGAGGCTCGAGAGACTTGAGGGGTGGAGCCCTGGGAGGCTCGAGAGACTTGAGAGGCGGAGCACTGGGAGGTTCGAGAGGAGCCCTGGGAGGCTCGGGAGACTTGAGAGGCGGAGCCCTGGAAGGCTCAAGAGGAGCCCTGGAAGGCTCGAGAGAGGAGCCCTGGGAGGCTCGAGAGGCTCGAGGCGGAGCCCTGGGAGGCTCGAGAGACTTGAGGGGTGGAGCCCTGGGAGGCTCGAGAGACTTGAGGGGTGGAGCCCTGGGAGGCTCGAGAGGCTTGAGAGGCGGAGCCCTGGGAGGCTCGAGAGGCGGAGCCCTGGAAAGCTCGGGAGGCGGAGCCCTGGAAAGCTCGGGAGGCGGAGCCCTGGAAAGCTCGGGAGGCTCGGAAGGTGGAGCTCTGGGAAGCTCGGAAGGCGGAGCTCTGGGAAGCTCGGAAGGCTCGAGGGGCGCAGGCTCTAGGACGGGCATGACCATTGGCGCTGGCTTTTGGTCAGTCCTGGCTATTGGCGTTGGCCCAGGGACGGTCGAGGCTACAGGCGCTGGCTCAGGGACGGTCGAGGCTACAGGCGCTGGCTCAGGGACGGTCGAGGCTACAGGCGCTGGCTCAGGGACGGTCGAGGCTACAGGCGCTGGCTCAGGGACGGTCGAGGCTACAGGTGCTGGCTCAGGGACCTCTGAGGCGACAGGCACTGGCTCACTGACTGTGGTATGCGCTGGCTTGGGTTCGCTGACCGTGGCTGACGAGGGCTCTGGCTCGCTGGCCGTGGCAGGCGTGGGCTCTGGCTCGCTGGCCGTGGCAGGCGGAGACTGGGGAGCAGAAGCCTTTCCTCTTCTCCTCCTCCGCCGGGCAGACGAAGTGGACCGTGCAGGCTCACTGACCAAGGCAGGCGTGAAGGTACGAACCACGGGCGAGTGGAGGGTTATTACTGTGGGAGGAGTGGCAGAGTTCTCCTCGATGGCGCTCACAGTTAACGGCGAACCGCAGGCCAGCAGAGTCTCCTCCACGCAACGCGTGGAGCGCCCAGCCGCTGTTGCCTGTGGCAACCGCTCCTTAAGCGCGGGTGCAGATTGCGCCTGAAGAAGACCACCAGAGAGGAGTCCGGAAATCCGAGATACCCGCCAGCTTAAGGAAGTCGCGGATGTGGTCCTCTATAGGGCGGTCCTCTTGCTTCAAGCAGAGCAGGTGGAAGTTTGCTCGTTGAACCGCTGGATCCATAGTGTGGTCGCTCGCTCTGTTATGAACGAGCAGCGAAGGCAGACGAGGAGATGCAGATCCAGTTGCAGTTCAACTTTATTACATAAACAAACAGGCAAAACACAAAGGAAAACCCTCAATAGGGAAATAAACATTACATAGAAAACACAGGCAGGGAACACACACCAGGCTAACAACATTCAACGAACGACAAGGAGTGAACAAAAAGCAGGGCTTAAATACACAGTGAGTGATGACAGAATGAGACACAGGTGAAAACAATGAACAAAATGGCAGTGATGATGGCAGGTGGATTCTGGGAAGTGTAGTTCTAAACAATGACAAGTGAGACAGTGGAGCTAAACAAGGGACAAAACTATGGAATGCAAAGGTGACAAAAATGGCAGACAGAAGGCAACAGTGAAACAAGACAAGGAATTCCTAACAGATACTGTATATATTCCAAGTCTTCTGAAACCAGATTATAGATTTGGATTAAATATTATGAGTTGCATGAGCCATTATTCACTGACAAATCTCTCCTGCTCTCCTTGGCATTTACATGACAGTTCAAGAGAGATTTGAATGATTTGCGAACAGTGAGGCATTTTGTGAACGAATCGTTCAGACCACTTTTGTGTTCCGAATCAAATTATTTATTGAAAAGATCCAACAAAAAATAAACAAATAAACAATTTGTTTATGAATTGGACAATGCTGCTTCTCTTATAGGAATAGTTCACTCAGAAATGATAACTCTCTCATCATTTACTCACCCAAATTCCTTTCAAAACACGAATGACTTTCTTCTGTGGAACACAAATTAAGTTATTATGAAGAATGTAGG
This sequence comes from Xyrauchen texanus, assembly GCF_025860055.1. Taxonomy (NCBI): domain Eukaryota; kingdom Metazoa; phylum Chordata; class Actinopteri; order Cypriniformes; family Catostomidae; genus Xyrauchen; species Xyrauchen texanus. Next base: position 15,625,520 of record NC_068321.1, read on the forward strand.
AGGTATTACAATTCAAGTCAATGGGTATCAAAACGTTCAAGCCCCAAAAAGCACAAAGGCATTTTAAAAGTAATCCATACGATTCATGTGGTTTAATCCACATCATCTGAAGCGATATGATTTTTGGTGAACTATTCCTTTAATAACACTCACAAAAATGCCAAAGAACAACACAAGGGTGAGTAAATGATAACAGAATTTTCTTTAGCAAAGTGGGTTCAGTCTGGTGCAGGATGCCCTCCTGGATCCGACCAGTCAATGTGCACTGGCGGGGAAACACTCAGATATCTGTCCCCGAGCATTACACCGTCCCTCAGGTCAGAGTTTCCTCATTCTGCTTCCCTGCATTTCGTACAAGGGAGCAGAGACAGGAGGAAGTGGACGGCAGAGACAAGTATGACCTGTGGCACCTTTTTGTGTGACACTTCCTGCATCACTTCCTCTTGACTGAATCTCTCTGGATTCAGTTCAAGTGTGTGTGTGCGGTCTTTAGTTGGTGGAACTCCTCAGCATGTCTGTCCTTTTTGACTCTGCATTAGATCTGAATGCACCCATGCTTGAGCAACATGAGCAAATCCAAAGGCAATCTAAATGGCAACAAAAGAACCATGATGACCCCAATGAACCAAGAGCACTCAATGCATGGACAAGTTTTAGCTTTAGCAAAGAAGGCATGGGCAGATGTTCAGCACATGTGAAACCTGCAGAAACTACTTGCCAAGCAGCTTCTTAAAATTATTTTCTTGTCTATTGTGAATATTCAGTGTATGTACAATCACTGAGCAATTTATTAGGAAAACCTGTACACCTACTTATTCATGCGATTATCTAATCAGCCAATTGTGTTGCAGCAGTGCAATGCAAATAATGTGATCTCCAATATTTGGACAATGGTATGATTGTTGGTGCCAGATGCCGGTTTGAGTAACTGCTGATCTTGTGGGTTTTTATGCACAACAGTCTCTAGAGTTTACTCAGAATGGTGCCAAAAACAAACACAAAAAAACATCCAGTGAGTGGCAGTTCTATGGTCGGAATCACCTTGTTGATGAGAGAGGTCAATTGAGGGGCTATACTTTTAAAACTGTTGTTATTTTAACATTTGTGGCCCAGTAAGTACCTTACTGTAACCAAGGTTTTTGCCATTTTTAAATCTTTAAAATAATTTTTTTGTGCTAATCAACAGGATGTTTATTGAGCTTAACTTGTATTGAACCTGGAACATGCCTTTAATACACTGATCGCTTACAGAGATTAGATCATTTCATAGTGCATTGCAAGAGCTTTAAGTTAGCTATTTTGGTTAATATTTAAGCATCAAATTCTGAAGATGAAACCTTATCTAGTGTTTTTATTACTACCAATATAATAATAATAAAGAAATAAAATTGTGCAACTGAATGTGTGCATGCTTGATTGAGGGGTATTTTTATATCAAAATGTGTGTTTGTGCTAACTGGTGTTATGTTACTGAAGGTTGCATGCAGAGGTGACAGACAGGAAGCAGGCAAAAAGCCTTTTCCTGTGTCCTAAAAAGATTGGGTGGCTGCAAGGTGTGGATACCAGCTTGAAGGCCTGCCACCGGCTCCGGTGACAAGACATGACATGACATGACATGACGGAAGTAAAGCGCTAAAGATAGAATGTCCCAAGGGAAGGTTCACTTTCCACCGAGAGAGCTTTGAGAAAGATAGCCTTACAGGGAGAGAGTGAATCGCCATGCTCAACTGATTAAAGGAAGAGAGGGGCCAAAAAACAAGAGGCATCAGCAGGAAATAGTCAATGAGTTGCTTTAAAGGGGTAGTTCACTCAAAAAGAAAAATTCTGTCATTTACTTGCCCTCATCAAACATCATTTGGAGATGTTTTCCTGAGCAACATTAGACCAGTGAAAGGTTACTTGACTTGTTTGGCCACAGGATCAGTTGTCATGTTTTCATAATCATATATGAGTTGTTTACACTCTACATTGAAATTGAAACATACATTGCACCTTGTCATTGTAGGATAATCGGGGGTGATAAAGTGTGGAAGGTATGTGTTATGATTATGTAAACATTATTCACACAGTGTTTCTAGTGTGTTATTGCAACCATCCTTTTGTTATGTCTGTGGACGGCACTGGCACTAGTTTTATGATGCACCTTTTCTGGTCTTTCCTGAAAGAGCAAACCAAGGCAGATAATAGAAAAGGGCAGAGTCGGTGTGGCCTCATGCACATTCTATAATTCACTGCAGAGTTCAAGGAACCTCAGACAAGGGCAGGCACCATCATTACGTCACCGATCTCCACGTCTCCATGTCGCTTTACAGCACGCCGGACAAACAGGTGTCCACACATCAAGACACAGGAGCCGGAATGGTTTATCACTTATTCAGTGTGGTGCACACCCAGGACTCTTGAGGCTCAATATTTTATTTCCAGATCTAAATGTCTGTGTGTCCCTCTCATTGTATCCATCTGCCTCTCTACTATTCTTTTTTTTCTCCATTAAAGGAATAGTTCACCCAACAGTTAGAATTCTGTCATCATTTACTGACTCATGTCATTCTAAACCCATATGGAAAAAATGTTTTATGATCACTGATTTTCATAAAATAGCAGTTGATGACTAAATTTAAAGCTTAAAAAAAGCACTCAAAAGTGTTATAAAAGCAGTCCATGCAACTATTCCAAGTCTTGTGAATGCAAACCATGACTTTACAGTATATGATGAACAGACTAAAATGTAATCAAATGATGCATACAGTGCCCAAATAAAATATGGCGACACATCGACACCGTTTACACCTGGAATTACGATGCATCTTGGGTGATTTGATCACATGTAGCCCATATCGCTGTTTACACCTGGTCACTTAAAATAAATCTCCTGTGACCACTTGTGTTTGGATTTGGAGGGGAGGGTCTCTGTTTCATGACGACATACATCAATCACTTTGTCATTGTGTTACTAAATGACATTAAAGCGCAACAAAGTCAGAAAAGACAAAGAAAAACGTGAAACAAAATGTTGCTCTGTTTTTCCTAGATGCGGTTGAAATTTAATCTAAGCACAAACGCAACGTCAAGCAGAATTCTCCATTGTTTTAGTGAGATAACTTTATTAAAGGAGCTTCAGGTGTACAAGCTTGTCATCTGTGTTGATATCAGACACACTAGAGAAGATCATGAAGCTCTTGTGATTGTGTATGCATCCGCTTTTTAAAATGTTCTGATTGGACGGTTATTTCCTTTTAAAGCCGCTCGTAAAATGGCAAAGTTTAAACTCTTATTTAGTGCGGTGGTTTTTTGACAGGTGAGGGTGCGATGCAGTCACATGCGTTTTTTTACCACATTTGTATGTGGTTTTTGTGATCTGATCACACAACGTTTTAGGCCCTGTCCCAAATGGCACCCTCTGCACTTGCGGTCTTCCTCTGTGTGCAGACTTTGGTAAAGTAAGTGAGTGCAGATGGGGTGCCAGTCAGCAAGTCCATGAGGATGCATGAGTGGTAAAAATGTGCATTTGGGACAGACTTCAATAATTTTTTACATTGTTTTTATATACATGCAGCTTTACTAATTATTATTCATGGCATTGATAGATAGGGTAAAGGAAACACTTTAAACTCACTATTGAATTTTTGTTTTTATTACATAATTTCAAACAAAACACTGACAATAAAGCATTAGATAATTTAATCATGATCTTCTGAAAAATAAATAATGACAGAAATTTCTTTTTTTTTGGGGGGGGGGCAAACTATTCCTTAAATGCTTTGTTTTTCTGAGTCTGTGCTATTTGCTTCCATCCCTTTCATCTCTCTTTCCATTTGTCTCTGTGTTTTATCTCTGTGGTCTTTTTTTTCCGTCTTTTTCGAGTTCCACCAAAGGCTATTGACCCCTCTCCTAAAATAGAACTGTTCCATCCATTGAGTTACACTGCCACTTTAACTTAATGACTGATCTCACTTCCTCCATTAAAGCAGATGGTTCCTAAACAGTCCAGACCTCATCTTAAGTACCTGTCAAAACCAAACACCATCACGTTTAGCGTAGAGTTGAAAAGACCTTATCAGAATCTGGCTTAGGGACTGTTTTTCCTCTCACCTGACATTTTCTCTCTTCCTTTCTCTATGAGCTCTCTCAAGGGTATATTGTGACCCAGAGGAGCATAGCTTAAAATACACTGACTGTCCATCGACATTGATTCTAAAAATAGTGAGCCTGGACAATTGCAGGTAACAGGGACAGCTGAAAGGCAAACAGCGAGCTGCTGTCCTGTACTGCCCTCACTGTGCTGTCATTCTCTCTAATTTTACACCATTCTGTTTTGAATGCTATTTTATGGCAGAACAGTAAAATTATATGTATACATTACTGTGTGAACCACCCTGAACATTTACAGAGTCTTGTTTTTAACGGCAACGGCAGATTCGGTCAAAATCTAGTTATTTTTACAGTTCCATTTGGTACAATTAGTGGTGCATAAATTATAGCTTTCACCTTTAAATTTGATTTCCAGACATGGGAAAGGATGCTAAAAACACTTATATTCTATTTCATCACTTTTACAGCAGTTTGCAAAGCTCATTAAGACACATTTACAAGCCAGCATTGGACCACTGCAATGGAATAATATAAGTACCACTCAATACTTTATTTGATGCTAAATATATGCTCCTCTCTCAAAGGGGTTCATGCATGTTATGAGCACTGTTATGCAGTAAAGTGTATCTGTTTGTGTACATGCTTTTTAACACAAGCATAGAGAGCTGTTGTCTTTTCAGAGCAGTGAAATCTCTGTTAAAAACACAGCAATTAATAACACGGGTCATTCCTCCATGACCCTGTGCTTTCATAGAGTGTGGCGGCATGCACTGGTTCGTGATTTATTTCTCTCGTTTTTGATGCTACATTTTTCTGTCACTTTCCTCTTCACCTGTATGAGTTATTTTTAACTTTGCATGAATGGAGGGTGGAAGCACCTCGCTGAACTGCGTAGGTTGAGCTATCAAAACATTGCTTTTCACTGATGGAAAAAACTGAGCTCATTTTTAAAGCTCGAAAACATCTAGGAAAAAACGAACCAGAAATCAGCCCCCACATACACTTTTTGTAATTTATTTTGCGGAAGCTTTAATTTTAGGTGTACAAGAGGTGAGTTTTGGTTGGGTTTATTATAAAAATTATGTTTTTGCTCAAAGTGGAAAAATGAAGGTTTATTAAAAGGACATTCTCTTGACATGAGCATTTAAGGGATAGTTTACCCCAAAATTATAATTTTGTCATCATTTACTCACTCTCATTTAACAAACTAAAGGAGACTTTTGGCAGTCACCATTCACTGTCATTGTATTATCAAAAGATGCTCTGAAAGGAAGTGTTGACCGAGGCTAACACTCTCATTTTGTGTTCCATAGAAGAAAGTCATAGTTTGAAAAAAAACATAGGGGTGAAAATGATGAGTGAACTATCCCTTGAAAATGAACAAGGGTAAAAAAGTCTGAGGCTCGAGTACAGGAGGGTCATGGGCTCTGGAGGTACAGCTGAAACTCAATGCTGGTTGGGGTTAGAGAGTATGTTGCATCCCCCCTGGCCCACCTGTTAGGAAGTCATTCATTTCTATTCCTATACCAGCACTCCCTCCCTTCTATCCCATTTCTCTCGCTCCATCTCTTCCTGTTTAAAATGCTGCTTCCCATCTTCTCCCATAGCTTGTTTTGTTTGTTTGTTTGTAAAAGCTGTTGTTATAGACTAGTTGGAACTAGTGTTTTGAAAAGTACCGGTACTTCGGTTCCAAATCGATACTTCAGTAAAAAAGATGTAATGATACAGTGCAGTGTTTCTGCAGTACTGGTATTACCAAGCACCAACTCTATATACCAGCGTGCAGTATGACATTGAAATGGACAATTAATCAAATTAAAATCGTGACATGTCCTTGTATAATTTATTCAACTGCTGAAGGCTGCAATCTTTCTGTGGATGAGCTACGTACTTTAAATAAATCCAACAGCTCATCCACTAGAAACTCCCCAGACATTAATGATTATTCACATTGTATGAGATGACAGAGCAGAGCACTTATCCATTGTGAACCATGCAGCACTTGTAAAATATATATTTATATAACTAAAATCACAGCATTCGTGCTTTAATCTCAGCTCAGCTTTGTTTATGTCGCATTTGAAACAACAGAGTTGACCAAAGTGCTTCACGGTAATACAGTTATAACATAACATTTAAAAATTAACACATAGACAAACACCAGTAATCTAAAATACAAACACTCCAAAACTGTGTCCTACATTTCATTATACTATTAACTTAGTGGTTCCACATGTTTGAAATGAGTTTTCTTATTTTCTTATTATTTCTGTAATAACTTGTGAAAGTTCATGTTAGCATGCTAAAAACACGCTGGTTAGGTGCCCTAGTTTAGTAACTACATCAATTGTAATCAATTTCATGTGAGATATTTACCTGTCCTCATCATTAGCTCAAGCTCCACACTTCACCATAATCGTTAGCTCATGCTCCACTCTTCCCCATAATGGTAACCCCCAAAACTTAAACATAAAAGAAACTCTTCTAAATCTAAGCATAAAACATTAAACACTAACAAGTACAGTTGTGGCCAAAAATATTGGCACCCTTGGTGAATATGAGAAAAGAAGGCTGTGAAAAATATATCCTTATTGTTTATACTTTTGGTCTTTCATTCAAATATTTTTGTCAAATATATGTGACACAATTATTAGCACCCTTGTATTCAATACTTTGTGCAACCTCTCTTTGCCAAGATTACAGCTCTGAGTGTTCTCCAATAATGCTAATGAGGTTGGAGAATACATCGCAAGTGATCTGAGACCATTCCTCCTTACAGAATCTCTCCAGATCCTTCAAATTCCCAGGTCCACACTGGTGGACTGTCCTCTTCAGTTCACCCCATAGGTTTTCTATGGGGTTCAGGCCAGGGAACTGGGCTGGCCTTGGCAGAATCTTGATTTGTGGTCCATGAACTATGTTTGTGTTGATATTTGTGTGTTTTGGGTCATTTTCCTGATGGAAGATCCAAGCACAGCTCGTTTTAAGCTATCTTGCAGAGGCAATCAGGTTTTGAATTTTTATCAGTTGGAATTTGATAGAGTCCATGATGCCATGTATCCGAACAAGATGTTCAGGACCTCTGGCATAAAAACAGCCCCACAACGTTAAAGATACACCACTAGGGCTGGAATAAACGATTATTTTTTAAACGATTAATCTAGCGATTTATTTTTTCGATGCATCGATTAATCTAACGATTCATTTTTTTCAGTCCGATTCGATTTTGATTCGATTAATCGACTTGTGACAACACCAGTAATACCGGTTTCATCGGGGGTGGGGTTGTATAAAATGTAAAAAAAAAAAACATTTGCCGGGAGTTTGATTGACTGGCGATCTGATCAATCAATCATAATACGCCATTTTTGTCCGACAAAGTAGTCAGGAGAGAGAAGATTAACGTCGGTGGATTTGAATTTGAATAATGGATTTTAGGCTACTGTACTGACATCTTTCCGCGGTTAAAACTACAGTCCTTCTGATGTAGGCTACATTCATGTTTAGCCTATTTGATGCTATAAATTAACCAAGGAAAAGATGATTGGTTCACGAGCAGCTTTAACTGAGGCAATCTGTCATGACACATTAATGAGCCACAAAATAGTATGCCTATTTATGGTTTAATTTTCTTTGAATGACCAAATTTGAAAGTTGAGACTTTATTAAATGTTACCTGCTTGGTCCTGTCTGTCAGCGCATTGTCAGTGTCCTCTATGTATTTTTCATGACATTCATAACTATAAGCGCATTATTAATAGCTATAAGCGAAAACTTTAGGTGTCGACAACGTATTATAGCCTACTCCAACATCGAGTGCAAAGTGGGGAGTTGAAAAAAAACTTACGGTGCTCTGTCATCTGCAGCTGCTCCCGGGTGGCACCTCTTCAGATGCAGGTGCATTGCCGTGGTGCTAGAATGGAAGGCCATCTCCATTTTGCAAAGACGACATATCACGGAATTGTTTCCTTTTAAATTAAAGAATTCCCATGCTTTAGAGGAACAAGTGCATGCCGCGTTGCACTTCTGATAGTCTGAGGAGCCACTCGTGTTGCTAATACTCGTCGGCGCTGCCATCTTTGTTTTGGGTCCGACGAATCGACGCACATATTTTGCGTCAACTTATTTTTTGCGTTGTCCCAGCCCTATACACCACCATATTTAACCATGGACATGGGATATTTTTCCATATGGCTACCTCTTTGTGTCAGGGGCGGAGCTAGGGGGTGGCCAGGGGTGGCCACGGCCACCATGGAAATAATCGCGGCCACCCCACTGGCCACCCCGATCGTAATTACGATCTATTATAAAAAAGAAAGACTAAACAGAGCTCAAAGCTCCATGGATATGTTACAATGTCCCAACTAGCTGGCCGTTCTGAAAGTACTAAAGACACTTTTCGGACCAGTATATTCTACCCCGTGCTTGACAAGATGCTGAGTGAGTTAAACAGACGATTCTCAAAACCTGTGAACTGTGGACTGTGAAATTATGATGGGAATCCAAGCTCTGAACCCAACTAGTGCAACATTTTGCCATGAGAAAGAACTTTTTCCATTTGCCTCTATCTACTCATGCAACATAGATGACCTAAGACATGAACTTCACCAAATGAAAAGAATTCTGGAGAGGAAAGTGCAAGCTGGCATACAGAAGCCCACTAGTGTTGTAGATTTGACTGTGCTCATTGAGCCATTTAAAGAGGTATTCCACGAGCTCTTTAGATTGTGCAAAATTGCAGTTGCCATTCCTGTGAGTACAGCTGCATGTGAACGCAGCTTCTCTACTCTCAAACTGGTAAAGAGTTACCTGCGCTCAACCATGCATGATAGACTGAGCAATCTAGGTGTCTTAAGTGTGGAGTCCACAAGAGCCAAGTCTCTGAACCTTGATGAATTTGTGAATTTCTTTGCTTTAAACCACAATAACCGTAGAATCCAACTAATGTAGGTTGTTTGTACTAGTGTCATGTAACTTGGAAACAGCTTGTAAGTTTGCTGAGTTTTCATAGTTTGCACTTACATAATTGACATGTACATAATCTTTTTTATTATAGATATTGATTGCTATTTGTTAAATAGGTTTGGTCAGCCTTTTGGCTGTTGTAATTGTGCTAAATAAAAAATAAATAAATAAAGTGATCTTGAACATGATTTTCTGGTCCTGTTTAAAGGTTTTTTTTTTTCAGCATTGGGAAATATGTATTCTGTTTTCAAAGTGAATTTCCTAAGTTTTATTTGATTAAATAACTTGAGGGTGAGTAAAATTATGACACACAGTTATTTGGTGAACTTTAATAAAAATGTCATTGTAGGCTAGCTATTGTACATTATACATCATTGTGATTTTGGGCACCTACAATACATTAAAAATTATTTTAAGGTTGGATGAGTGCCATGTTTGTTTGCAAAATTATGTTTTTTGTGCCACCCCACAGTAAATGCTGGCCCCTGCCCGGCCACCCCTATGAAAAATTCCTGGCTCCGCCACTGCTTTGTGTGCACCAAACTCAGGTGTTCACTGCCAAAAAGCTCTGATTTTGTTTCATCTGACCACAGAACCCAGTCCCATTTGACCTTCCAGTAATGCCTGGATAACTGAAGATGCCGGAGTCTGTTGTTGGATGAGAGCAGTGGCTTTTTTCTTGAAACTCCCCCAAACAACTTGTGGTGATGTAGGTGACATCTGATTGTAGTTTTGGAGACTTTCTGACCCCAAGAAAAGTCTGACACATGTCCTCCTTCAGGCCAGTTTGTAACATCTCCAGTTCTTAATTAATGCCATGATGATGGAAATCAATGCTTTAGCTATTTTCTTATAGCCACTATCCATTTTGTGAAGCTCAACAACCTTTTGCTGCACAGCCAGGGTTGGGCTGGTAATCTGGCATACTGGGCATTTTCCCGGTGGGCCAACGCACTTTGGGGCCGATCAGGGGAGGACTGGCCATCGGGAGATTCGAGGTGTCCGGTGGGTCGGCCGCAAACGGGCCGAATGGGCTAAAATGTGCTGCCGTATTATGCAGACGGACCACAAAAATGGCTCCGCGATATGCAGAAAAGGACAGCAACACACACAACTTTTAGGCCAGTTGCTATGTAAAATTTCTCTTCCCAGCAGGCCAATTTCTCTTCCCAGTCCAGGCCTGCGCACAGCATATTTTTATTCTTTGGTCTTACCTATTGCTATGGATGATTAAGAGAATTTGGCTTGTGTGTTACCTCATGTTTATACCCCTGAGACAGGAAGTCACGGCTGAACAATTTCATGTTACTAGTGTTATGTATACCTTGTCTTGTCTCACTGTTGCCCTTTGTTTGTCATTTTTGTCTTTGTTTTCACTCCCCTCTGTCAATCGTTGAATGTTGTTAGGCCTGGTATGTGTTCCCTGCCCGAGTTCTCAGTGTGATTTTCATCGTGTTTAAGTTTCCTGTTTTCCCATTGTGGGTTTTTTCCTTTGTGTTTATTTGTTTATTTGTTTGTTTGTTTAATAAAGTAAGCTGCATTTAGATCCACTCTCCTCGTCTGCCTTCGCTGCCTCCATTCGTTACAACTAGTCGCCCATGTATACTAACATTTTTTAAATATGAATGGGAATATACTTCAGATATAGTTTACTGATAAGAATTTCAAAAGGTGCCAATAATCATGGCAAATGTGTTTATGGAGAAAAATATAAATTTAATTATGAGACCCCCCCCCCCCTTCAATTAGTTTATTTCAATTAAAGGTTTGATCTTTTTGAATATTTTGAAAAGAATGAAAGATCAAAAGGATAAACAATAAAGACATATTTTTCACAGCCTTCTTTGCTATTATTTACCAAAGATGCCAGTATTTTTGGCCAAAACATTATCTCCCTTTATATTAATATTGCACAAAAACACGTAACACTTAATTTGAACATTTACTCTCCCTACCGAGTCAAAGCATGCTGGGAAATGGAAATCCCCGGCCCAGTTTCATCAAGGCTACATGAACACCACAAAAAGTATTCATTTAGTCCCAACTCAAATAGATTATGTAAACTTCCATTTAGCAAATTTAAATGTATAGAATGCAATGAGATATTGAAGTTGTGACAAATGTTTAAAAAATGTGTTGCTTTATTTTAATTGAACAAGCAGCAAAACTCCTTTTTTTGAGAGACTTTTATCAAATAATTTCCCTTTTTCCTATTTTTCTCTTGCTCTTGCTCTTCTCCCACTTCCCTTTCCTGAAGTCTTAAAGGGAAAGTTAACCCAAAAATGAAAATTCTGTCATCATTTATTCATGCTCATGTTGTTCCAAACATGATGTCTATGACTTGCTTTATTCTGTGGAACACAAAAGAACTTAGGCAGAACGTTAGCCTCAGTCTTTTTCCATTCTATGAAAGTGAGTATATTATTGTGCATAACATCTCAATTTGTGCTGCACAGAAAAAAATAAAGTTCCTAAAAATGGTAATCATGACATCATTTTCATTTTTGGGTGAAGTACCCTTTTAAACTGTGGCCCTTGCTCTCTCTTTTACACCCACTTTTTCTGACCCTGTTTTCCTTTCTCTTTTACACAAACATGACACGCACACCTACAACACCACTGTTGCCTGTTTGGCGTCAGCTGGTCTCAGCATCTCACAATGAAAAGTGGAGAATGTCCATGACCCTTTGAACTTCCATACCCCCATGTACCACTCTGCCTGTCGCCCCCCTCCTCTTCTCCCCAAAGCCCCAACATCCACCTCCATCCACAGGCCCGCCAGGGCTGTCAGGCGCCTCTCTGCCGACCTGTCCAGGCCTTACAGGCTTAACCCTGCATAAGACACAGCATTCTTTCTTGCCTGTGGGAAATGTATTAGCATTACTCATTCTCTTTCCCCTTCATCCTCTCACACCTACTCCCTTGAAGATGAGGGGATGTGTTTGGGTTGAACTGGGGAAGGGGGCTTTGACAGGAACTCTGAAAGGAGTCAAGGCCCAGCTAAAGTGCACTTATCCGTAAAGCTCCACATTCCTCACAGGGCCTGCTCGTGTGAGCGAGAGCAGTGACTGTGCCAAGCGCACTATTTACGTCTATCTCAAACACTCTCCAAATATGTGGTGTCAGGAGATTGAGGTCAATAAAGTCCTTATCTCAGAGTGCATTAATGTCTGTGTACACTTTCCTTGTTAACCCTTCAAACATGGCTTTAAATGCATTTAAGGTGGAGTGTTTTCTGATTTTTCAGTTTTAAAGGAATAGTTACTGTAAAATGTCATTCCAAAGCAAAATTACATACTTTTTAAAAGTAAATTTTTGAAGAATATCCTTTTAATGAAGGAATGAGAATTGAGGCTGTAATGCTCAAAAACAACCAAAAAGCGAGATTATGTGGTAACATTCCTGTTGTCTTGCTGGGTGACAGTTAGCGACAAGCCCATTGTGCATTGCAGGTTCCCACAGCTACTTTGCGGTCGATTTGGTATTACCAAGGTCGAAAGCAGATTATCCAGCATTTGTGCAGCAATGGGGTTTATCTTGAATTAAATTCCATACAGTGACCCTCTTGTTTTCAAATATTTGTGAATTTACATTGGTTTCTGATATTTGTAAAATAATTGTTTTGCTGTTTTTTATGCCTGACAGTGGGCTGTAATTCTAAAGGAATTACTCCAGTTGAAAAGACTAAAAACAAGCTCTAGAATGTGATGTGAAGTTAATGTGATGTTTATCCTGGTGCACAGGAAGGGATTAGTGTATTGTTTCATTGTGTGGCATAACCTGACTTTTAAATGTTTTTCATACTAATCATCTCATCCATAATATGCAACAAAGCATTTGATGGATCTTGTAGTAAATAATCAGTAATGTGTACCAGTATTTACTGTTGTAGCGTTTCTTACTTTGCCTCTTGTTTTATGCATCTAGTTTTTGAAGTGTGCAATTAGGGCTTGGGCGTTAAAACGGTATCGATATATATCACGATAAAGAAAATCCATGATAAGCTGCGTGTCGATATTTACTGCGTGTCGCTAAAACACAAGCAGTTCGGCTTTCTCAGGCTGCGTTTCCACTGGGGCGGACGAAATCCACTCAAAGGCACTCACAGCGCTAGGAGAAAGAGCTTGCTCCGCACCACTGCCAATCTTACGATCCACCTTGCGAGCATGACACTCGGCTTTCATAGGAATTAATTGAAAACGCTCTCAGCTACGTTCACAACGCGCCAGTGGTAACGTAGTTTGAGACTGGATGAACTTGCTAATGCTAGCTGCTTTGCTAACAATTAGGTTACGTTGGACACCGGATTGATTCCATCTGCACCGCAAGACTTCATGACAACTGTTGCACCCTCTCATCATCTCTAGTGAAGAGCGCGACAGAACAACAGTGATGTGGACAACAGCTCTGATCTTTCAGTGCTGTAATCTTGAATATTGTTCTCTAGCGCCAAACATGCATCATTTCTGCCCTGTCCCGCTCTGCATGCATTGCCTCTTTTCCCTGCATGTGTGTAGACATGAAGCGCCACATGAGTTAACATGGTTTCAAAGCACCTTTTAGACGATAAAGTTTTTCCCTTCTAAACGTATCTCTATTAAGCAGCATTTTATGAGCCTTTAATAATAAACAAATCGATTTCTGTTCTAATTTTGTGAAAATTAATTAGATGTCTGGAATAGATATGTAAAGACTAAAATTACTGGTTGGTAGACTAGTCTCTCACTTTAATGAAAGTATACAAATGTTTTTTAAATTTTTTTAAAAACATTTTCAAAATTTTCTGTCAAGACACCCCTGAACCCACATTCAGCATCATTCCACAGTAACAAGGGCTTCTATGCCCCATACTTGGGATCTGAATCTAAAGAAATATAAAAAATATTCCAACAAATACTGCAGTCACTGTGCTTAACATTCATTTTCAATTGATAAACAGGAAAAGTCCCCACTGCTTTGGCCATCTCTGGACCCCCTGTGCAGTTTTGTAGAGTCTATTTTGACTGTTTAGAATTAATTTTGGAAATAAAAAAAATAAAGTGCAGTGTGTAAATGTATATCGTGATAAATATCGATAGCAAACAACATGAAAAAGATTATCGTGATAACAATTTTGGCCATATCGCCCAGCCCTATGTGAATTATACTTAAAATTCTGTATGTTTTTGTAAATACCTCTCTGGTATCATTAGCCATATTTAAGACCTTTTGCTTATAAACTGCAGGCCATTTCATAGGTAATTTTTTCTTGCATTTTGAAGTATTAATACTCATAATACACTTCATGTGTATCCGTGCCTTAATTTTCACACAAAACATGAATAGGACATTGCATTAGGAAACTAGAAGATGAGATATTGTTGTGTTGAAGTAGTATTGGTTATATGATGTAGCCTGCATAAGCACTGGCCACTCATAACCAGGCAAGACATGCATAGCCAATGTGGAGCCTCTCTACCATCAGGCTGCAAGCATGATCACCATTAGCATAGAACTGATATAAACCTCCTTATCTCTCTGCTCTCTTGCATTCTGTTGCCCAAGTCACTTCCTTGAACAACACTTGAATTGTAAAATGTTTGGTTGGGTTGTCAGTTGTCTTGGAAGGATTTTTTGGAACATGTGTGAGTGCACGTAGTTCACAGGGCTAGCAGGATAGCAGATCCTTGAGGACTCTTGCTGGCCTCATGCAGATTATCTGTTCAGATTAACAAACTTGTGCTGAGCTGCACTGTGCTGAGTTTGCTCTTATTTCTACCTTTCACACTTTAATTTTCTCCCTTGCCTCTTTACTTTCTAGGCTATTTCTTCTAAGTGATTTATTTGACTTCTGTCTTTTGTCTGTGGCATAAAATAGGGATTCTAGGGATGTTTATGATTATTTGATGATAGATTAATCGTTTTTTGAATAGTTCACACAAAAATGTTAATAATGTCATAATTTACTCACCCTTATTTTGTTCTAAACTAGGATGGCTTGCTGTATGTTTAAATAAATATCCCAGTTCATGGTTCTTCAGGATGGGCATTTATAAACTAACCAATAAAAGTAGGGAATCTCAATGGTTTGAAAATGCCCACTAATTGGGAAAATCCCATTTTTGTTCTGCAGAGATATAAGTCTCAAAAGAGGCGGGAAAAAATCAGGTCTTCTAAAGACATACATTAGTATTTGGTGAGAAACGACCCAAAATTTCTCTATGCCCATTGCACGTGCATTATCACACGTTATGAGACAGATAGTGGACATGCCCTTTGAGCCTACACAGTGGAGTTTTTAGGTGGAGTGCAGTGTGCACAGTTTTGGCCCACCCTATTCATCCAGGGTTGATCTGTCATAGCCTAGTGAGCTGGGATGGTAACTGCATGGTCCCAGAGTCTTATGTGTTATATCGAAGTGTCCTACTCCTAGATGGATGGCCTGAGTTGGGCCCAGACCCTTTTCAGACCCTTTTCCGTTTTTTACTAAAACCAAAATAAATGATTGAAATATTATTTGTTAAATATGTTTTGTATTAAGTTTACAGTATATCTTTTTCTTATGGGATCATTTTATTATTAATGTTTGTAGATAAACCTGAAGAGAAAATGTTTATTAAATTAAAATGTACAGTACTTGTAGCACTTTCACAATAAATATTGTAGCTTTATTGAGAATATGGCCTTACAAACCACAGTGAGTAAGCTAACCTTTATTTTATGGTTAAAACTATTGCTTTAAATAAAATAATATTGATTCATTTCATGATTTCCAAACTGTCTTTAGAAGTCGAATAATAATAAAAAAAAGGTTCCAAGCAGAATCGCAAAAATAATGATTGTTTTCAAAAATAAAAATAGTTTTCAAAAAAGCTTACAAAATATTCTCCCCATCTTCTGCTAATCAAACAAACAGGTGATCCATCCCCCAACTCGCACCATTGGTCGATGGTGTTGTGTCTCATGAGATGGGTCGCTCAATACAAAAAGAGGAATTTTCATAGTGCCACAGAGACACAGTGTTTACAGTTTTCAAGACAATTAATCTATGCATTGCTTACATAGCATTTGTCTCTGCATATTAATCTTCGATAGAAAGTGTTTGAGTCAACAACTATTTAACTATTCACAGATTTACAAAGAAATCTGAAAGTAAATGGACAATTTAACATAACTACCAAAGATGCCATTTTCTAGTACCTTTCATCTTTCATCTGTATGACCCCTGAGTTGTGGCAACCTTCCAGACCTAGACTTTGCATATTCAGATAGATCTCTGAATTGTCATTATCCCTTCTTCATTGCCCATTGATGGTTGTTGCGCTTTTAGCGCTGCTGGGGGAAAAATTGGTTGCTTTCTTTACCTCCACTTACGCCTCATCTTACACGAAGACCGCATAAATCTCACTAGTTCTGCCTCTCTCTTTCTCTCTGTGCTATTTTCAGACTACCTCATGTGAGGGCAATGAGTTAGGAAACGCTTTAACAAGCACTCTACTGATGTCTCTGATTTTGCATGGATCAATCAGATTAGCCAGAATCAAATTACAGGATGTGTATCACGGAAAATGTCCAGGATGGCAGAAGTCATATGTTTTCATGCTTTGCTCTAGTCTGTAATGTTCTTTCAGTGTTTGGAAAGTTGGCTTTGCCCTCGTTTTTTCCACCCTAACTTGTCATCGTAATTTTAGTATAGCCAAATTTATTCAGGCTTAAATTTCCAGAAGAATTCATTTAGATTTAATGATGAAATATGTGTCTGAATTGCCTAATCGTTGTTATAATTGAGTAATATCTCATCGTTGACATGTCTGTTGTTCTTATGGGAATATGAGGTTAGTTAATACATAACTGGTGTGTAGTACAAGTAATGAAAGGGTTTAAAAAAATGCATGGAAATTGCGTAAAGACACAGGTAATCTCTATTACTTAAACCTGGCTAGACAAGCAGTATACATTTAAATTATTACCCAGCCCATGACACATATTTTAGCATGTAGTTAAACATACTCCTAGAGTCCCCAATAGACCTACAAACTGACTAACCCCAGTTTGAATGCGTTAATCGCATTTTTTTTTTTTTTTTTAATTAATCACAGCTCGAATGTGTATACATGCTGCATGAAGCCGAGTTACAATCTAAATATTTAGGTCTGTTAGTCTGGGCTGGTGCAATTTCAGTCGGACTAAAGTGTTTACATGACGTTAAAAGACATATTGCTTTAGTGCAACTTACATTAACTTTCAAAGTGCATGTAAACATATTGACTAGATGTTTGTTTTAGTTTACCACCCCATTGTGAGGAAAGAGGTGTTTGGGGGCATGGCTAAACTACTGTAAGGGTGATGTGACCCCAAGTAAGTAAAGTCATTATGGATTTCCCTCGCTCAGTGGGAGCCCTTTTTGAATCAGATACCACAGGAAGAACAGAATACTGCTTTGAAATTGCTGTATTGTTGGGCCCATATTTGGTTGGGGACATCCTCTGTTTTATGCATTGTTCTGCTGTGAGCTTTGTTAAAAGGCAGGTCATTGTCTTAAGTCCAAGATTAAAATAATAAAAGTTGTTTTATGCCCACTCTTGTCTACTGTGTCCCCTTTTTAACACAGGAATCTTTTTATTGACTCATGTCATAACTTAAATAGCCTTGTGTTTCCGGTGAACTGTCTGCATGATTACCATTTACTACATTTTACTTTCATTTACCCAACTTCATGTCGCTCCAAACCCATATCTTTCTTCCATGGAGCACAAAGGGGGAATTTTTAAAAAATATCCTGGACACTGTTTTCCATGTAAAGAAAGTGATTGAGGACTGCCATAAAAGCACCATGAAAAACTATATTAGAAAAGTGAACTCATGTGCTATATTCTAAGTCTTCTGAAGACATGCAATAGCTTTGTGTGAGGAACAGATACAAATTTTGTTATTCACAAAAATATGTATCCAGCTCTTTTCAAAGAGTTCACAAAACCAATCTGAATGATTCATTCATGAATAGGACTCATCCGGTTCTTGAGTATAAATAACTGCCATCAAAACGGTCACAACCATTACCAGATTATCAGTGAATAATAACAAAAATGTCCAACATACTCTCGCATAGAAATCGTACATATTCATACAAGTTGGCTAAATGGCATGAAATAATTTGAGTTAGGTTGTACAAATTCGAAAAAAAGCCAATCAGGTGACTTTCCCCGTCTCCTCCTAAAACGCCACATACAAAACGTTTTTGCTTTAGATCATCCTTACAGACTCTGCTCTATGGCTAGGTTAAGATGTGGGGAATGGGTTAGGGTTTAAAATTAATAAGCATGTACACAATGTCTGACTTGAGGAACTTTCACTTACTTTGGATTTACATTTCTGGATATTTGTATGTTTAGAATTTGTACGAATTAATATGAATGAACTTGTGTGATTTCATACGATTTGGCCAACTCTAATGAGATCTGGTGGAACGTTTTAGCCTGTTCTTCACACAGTTGCTGTCAGATAGCTTCAGAAGACTTGCAATGTAGTGCACAAGTCGTATTGAACTATTTGTTTATACTTTTATGATTTTTTTTGTTGTTGTTTTGGAGCCTGACTGCCGCACTGCTCATTTGCTTTCATTATATGGCAAAGAGCGACCAGGATTATCTTCTAAAATTTCCATTTTTTGTTTTGGACTCATTTTCTCATTTTGAATTTAAAGGGGCATAAGGGTGAATAAAAAATGATATTCAAATGACCTTTCATTTTTTATTAAACTGTTCTTTTAAAATGGGTAGGAGAGATCTGCTTGATGTCGGCCCAGCCTTCAAGGTGGTAACGGAAGAATTGTGAAGGAATGGCATAGGTGACACTCATTTTTATTTACCCAAGTGCTTCTACATTTTTCCCAAGCTAACACACGAAAACATCCGCAAGTCCTCCTGTCAGTCCTATTCCCCATCATTCTCCTGACCCACACTTATCCCTTCAAGGCAGCAATGGGTGGTCAGGTGTCAGGTCCAAAGCTTAACTTACAGTACATTCTGAACTTGCCTGGGTAGCTCAGCAAGTAAAGACGCTGACTGCGAGAGTCGCAAGTTCGGATCCAGGGCCTGCTGAGTGACTCCGGTCATGCTTCCTAAGCAACCAATTGGCCTGGTTGCTAGGGTGGGTAGAGTCACGTTGGGTTAACCACCTCGTGATCAATATAATGTGGTTCTCGCTCTCTGTGGGGCACGTGGTGAGTTGTGCGTGGATGTCGCGGAGAATAGCATGAGAATAGCATGAGCCTCCACACACGCTACGTCTCTGCAGTAACGTGCTCAATAAGCCACGTGGTAAGCAGGGGTAACTGAGATTCATCCTCCGCCACCTAGATTGAGGTGAGTCACTACGCCATCTAGAGGACTTATTGGAAACCGGGCATGCCAAATTGGGGAGAAAAGGGTAGGAAAAAGAATTGTACATTCTAAACATGCCTCACCACTCTCTCTTGTTTTTCTGATCCATTCACTCCAGAGCCATTACTCGTACAGTAAGTATACATCAGCAATGAGAAGCAGATCCCCATGCTCTTTTGGCCAGTGATAAAATTGGCCACTATTTTCCACACCTTTCAAGAAGTAGGTGGTGAATATGATACCCTAGAGCTGTCCAAAACTCTGTTCAGGTTTCATCCGCTACTGTTTGGAGAATGTTCGACTGTCATCTTAGCCCTGCTCTGGGAAAGACATACTGTAGTCTGAGTTTACGTGTCATGTTTAACATCCTCTCCCACACTAGTAAAATGGGTTTCCAGCCTATTTTCAGATAGCACTGTTTGTCACATTTTGATTGTTACAGTCCAAACTGGAATGTCACTTGAACATAATCAGATGGTCTTTCTGTCTTTTAATTATGAATATAAGTACCTTGCTTACCTTTATTTCAGCTTCTCGAAAAACAGCTTAAACATGAGATTACTCTTTAGCTCTTAGTGTAACGTTAATGGAATGCACAGGCCTTTTTGAGGCCAAATGTTTTAGCAGGCTTCTCTAAAGCCTTGGGTTTGAACTAATAGGTTTTCTTAGGAATCAAATTGTGGGAACTTGTAAAGAAAAGGGCCAACACAGACGTGATTTTCAGCATTTGGCCTAATCGGCTTGCACTAGAATAAAAAGGTTTCACTGTCTGTTGTTCTTACTCATGCTGTTTGAGCAACACCTTGCATCAGCTTACAGTCAGACAGATAGCCTCTTTGTAAGCCTGAGTTTAACTGAGATGGCAACACATGAGAACTCACTGTAGGCCATGCATGATCATGATGTTGATGAAGTGTTTAAAGTGTCGGTCCTGCAGATGTCCATATTGAATGTCTTCGATTTTCCATTTACACATGCTTGCGTTTTTTTCCACACTTACTTTCAAATTTCCACCCTTCATTTCAAATGTATGCACACATACATAAATTATTTTGTTTGTGGATTTTGCAAAGGCTATAGAAATTATTACTTGACTTAAGCCAAGTGCACACTACAAGACTGACCCACATCAATCCTTTGATTTTTTTTTAAGCCAGCGATTTGTCTGTAATAAAAATAGATTATAGTCTATCTGCAGCACGTTCCAGTCATGACGATCTTCCATTGTTCGCACTACTTTGAGACATAGTTACAAACATTTAAATCATGTTTTACACCACCGTTTGACATATGAACATTCATCAGGTGTACACTGAAATTGCGAGAGTGCGAAAGAGAGAAGCAACAAGCTGTGTTGCTTTTTGCAAAAGTTTTTGTGTGAACGAATTTCAAGATATGATAGGGGAGGAGAATGATCATGTAAAAACATAGTCCGCTATTAGTAAACTGCGCACAAACACAGAAAACATGAAGCTGCTGGTCTTTAAATGCACTCTGGGTGACCAGCTTCAATCTTGTAGTGTGCGCTTGGCATTATACACCTCAAATTACAGACTTACACAGAGCATCAACTGAACGAGTGCTCCTGTAGTTTTACATTTACAATCTGAATTGCAGATGTCATACTTATTTAGAACAGCAGGATGCTCCTTACACTAATCTGCTGCCTCTGGCATCAGCTCAAATGAAAGGAAGTGCAAGAGAGCCTTGATTTTCTGCTTTATGTTGTTGACCTACGGATGTGCCACGCTCAAGAGCCTTTGGCCTTTTCACACAGTCACACTATTCCAAGACTCCCTGATGCCGATATCATCTACCCTCCACATGCTCATCAGTGTCTCATTTCTCCACTGGTACAGAGGATATCTATACAACTAGGGAAGCGCTGCTTCTTTGGAAATACTGTGTTGATCTGGTATACACAAGCTCTGTTCCAAAACCTAGTGAGCTGCTTATTTATTGCCTACACAGGCAGCTGCCTTCTAAGGCCACATCCAAACTAATACATTTTCTTGGATTAGAGGTGTGTTAAAAGGCCTAAACGTAGCAAAATATACATTTTAAACAAAAAACATTAGTGTGGACATGGTCTCAGGCAGCATCTAAACACCCTATCTACACCGGACACAATGGCTATGCATCAAAAGCAAATAGAACCAATTATGATCAGTGATGCTGGATGCAACCAGTGTGGCAGTACTCAACCATTGGCGGCGGGGCTATCTGACTGTTTGAACAGCTGCAGATGTAAAGGGGTAAATTCTGAAAGCTGTTTTCAAAAACATTGCTTCTTTTCACAGTTCGGTTTGGTGGTGCTGGTGTAGCTGGAATTACATTCTTCAGATATAATTATTACCAAAATTCTAATTTAATTTGAATTTTTAAAGCCAACGTTTCAATAGACAGTATGTTAACGTGGTGTTTCACTGGTGCCACAGTACAGTACTCAAGTACTCCAGTACTGTCCTCCAGACACAAGCTTTATAATAACAGCGATATCGCAGTGTTTTTCATTCATTACAGTTGTATGTAAGTTAATAATATTCAGATAGTAGTGCTATTCGGTGGTGAAGTGGATCAACCATGGGCTGTTCAAACTGACAGAGCACTAAAGAATGGAACATAATGCAAGGATCTCGAGGCATGCATTTCCAAATTGAACTCTTTCCTGACAAAGAACAATATGCAATGGCCTAAGACCTCCACCTAAGGGACTGTTCACAGTGAATGATTTTGCAACCATTTATCATTTGTTTTTCTATGTTAACATGCTCTAAACAGACATCTTTGATCATATTAAATTCAGCATCTCTTGTAGGAGTACTGTGTTTTTAGATGCCATGTCAAGTTAAAAAGAACTTCAGCCTTTAAAAGCATGTCTTGAGACTCCTGTGTTTTGTTAAACTGTATTTGTTGCATTGCATCTTGCCTTTTTAAGCGCAAGAATGCGATCGGTCTGAAGTATTCATAAGTGCTTGGCACACATCCAAATTTCGAATGCACATTTTTAGTATTCGATTGTGTATATTTTTCTTAAATTTGACAAAAATTCTCATTTCAAATTTTAATTTGACAGCCTTGGTGTCAACAGTGCAAACAGGGTTTTGCTGTTAAGAAACATCTTAATTGACTAGTTTGGACAGTTCTATTGTACATCGGCAACAACTCTCATGAAAGACTTAACTCGCCGTTGATTCTAAGTTTTATTTAAGTATGTTACAAAGCTAACAACATATTAATCTATCTGAATTAAAAACACAGCTCACATAAATGTTGTGTAATATAATCAGTTTTATTTAGACTGCACTTATATGTATTGATAATTTTACAGTTTATTTATTTTTACATTTATTTTATTATAATCCCCACAAAAATCACATTGTCTGCCATATTGGATTTATTTTGTGACTGAAATTTGATATTCGATCGGTCGAGGTATGTAAGTAGGCAACATAATTATGTTTTGGTAGAATTGGAACAGCATTTGTGTTGGGAGCGCACCTTTGTTTCCTTAAAATGTTGCCTCAGTAGGCATCACACTAGGCTTTGAAACAGATGTGGGTAAAAGGAACAGGTCGAACTTTACCTTGCAAAAGAATTGCCAGCCCATGTGGCTCTCAGGTTGATATGAAGGCGACGTGAAGGTTCTGTCTGTCCGGTTTAGGGAGTAATGGGAGAATTAAGAGGTGGCATGCTGAGGCTGAGACTCCCTGGCAGAGCTCTGTGAAGGGCACAGGCTCAGCTGGACCTCACGCCACCCACTGCTGCAGCTGTCTATCAAACGGCAGCACTTGCACTGTGCTCACACACTTTGCTGCAATGCTGCAGGCTTATAAGCAGGGAAAAAATAGACATATGTGCACACTTTCCATTCCTGAAGAATTAAAGGGATTGTTCACCCAAACATTTTTATATATGTCATTTACTCATCCTCTTGTTGTTCCAAACCATTATGGCTTCTTGTACAAATTACTTTCATTGCATCTTCTTTCCATACAATGAAAATTTATGGTGACTTAGGCTAACATTTTGCCTTATGTCTCCTAATGTCAATTTAGAATTAAATGATGGAACATCTATAACTTTTGGATGAAAAGTCAAATTTTGCTGGTTTTCAGTTATAGTATACATATTTGGCTTATACTTACGACTTATAATGTACCAGTCAGTTCTAGTAATTTGTTTTGCTTATGAAGCACTGTAATGAGGGATACATATTAAAAAAGTGGATAAATCTTTGAAAGCGGATTTAAAATACGTTTATGATATGAAAAGACGGACAACAGACTCCTGCAAGGTACGCAGCATGCCTGCCTGCCAATATTAGACTCGTCAGGGAACAGAAAAGAAAGCAGATGAAAAAGTGAAGGACATTTTTTGTGTCCATCTTAAGATGATGAATATATAAAAATGATCAATATAATACATTTTTATGTACTAAACTCCACTGTGCATTAAACATGTCTTATGTAATTGACACACCACCATTGAATTATTAAGGTACAGCTTAAAAACCAGGACTACCACTATTTTGCTTCTGTTCATTTGCTAGGTTATTTTCAACTAGTTTCCATTTTTAGCATTTAGTGTTCTGCTTCACAGATAAAACCGTTCTTGTGCAAAGAACAATTGAGGTGTCATCCACTCCTCTCAGTTCCACCACATCAAGTATTCATGAACAGATTGTTGTGCCTCACTAATCTCAATGCTCTTTTGTAACTAATTTGGTTAATTTCAGTCCAGAGTCCACAGGCTTTGGACTAGGCAATTTCTGAAAAGGTCCCTCTCTTAAGTAGGAGATCTATAGTTTTCTCTGGCTCTGTCTTGGCCACAGCTGCAAACGGCTGATGTTGAGCAAGTGAGTTAAATATTATAACAAAAGTGGGTGATATATATAATATAATTAATATAATACAAATATAATTTCTTAATATTTGATATGTGCAATGAAAACAAAATAATTGCAATAAATATATTGACTTCACCTGTCTACACGAGATGTGAGCTACGCCACGCCGCAATGGCTTGAGGCTGTCTAAACAAACGCGTCGAAGTGAACGTTGTAAACCATTTATATGTCTTGTTGGCAGGAGTAGCGCCAGTGAGTGCTGTGCAAATTGCATTTACTGTTTGCATGAGGTGAAGCAAATTCCGCAACCAGTGTAGACAGCATCATTGATTGTAATGGGAGCAAATTTGCTTTTGTCGCATCGCGCCTGCCACTTAAATCTAGTGTAGACTGGGTTACTTTTCTCTGTTGCTCCACCATGACATTTGTTGACTTGAAAGAGAAAATTAACAATAGAAGCAGAAAGTTCACACTAATGTCCGCTTAAGTGCCCCTTGTGACAACGTTGAAAACTGGTGTTGTGTTATTAATTGTTGTCTGACATATTTTGCAATGCAAAAATATCGCTACAAAGTTCTTTGTTCACATACTTGCATAGGGTGTGTTTCAGCCTTAAGAGACACTTAGGATTGTGCAACATGCCAAATGTACAGAGCACTTAGTCTTTGCTTTTAAACGTTTCTACAACATTAGTACATTGTGTTCCCATCTAACCTTGTGTAAGTGTTTTCTTATCTTTCTTTTCTCCCACACATAAAAGAGCATTTGATTGTCAAACCACAGAAAGCAGAAGAGAGGATGTGGTCTGTCCCTCGTGGTGTGAACAGTTTACGGATGGGGGTTGGATCCAACACGTCTCAATGAGGTGTCAGTTGGCTGCATGATATCTCCTACTGATAGCAAAGCTTTTACAGTCAGTGGACTGTTGACCGTGGTGTTAATCATTGGCTGTAAGATCAGTTGGGTTGTGCATTAAAGCCTAGACAAGCACTGTGCTTTACTGCGCCTTGGATAGCCAGTGTTTTTTTTATTGCACTTCTGAATTTCTAATGCGATTGGACTTTGGCTGCTTTTTCCTCACCTTAGCCAGGTGGATGTGCTATGGTTATCACCATGTGTTTGCTTATAACCTAAACCTACTTTGTTAGTTTGGATTACAATCTGGCACATATTCTTTAAAAATTATGTGTAGAAGTCCTGGAACTCAGTAAATAGGTGAATTAAATCATGTGACCTCCAGTGACCTCAATGCATGCAAGGTCAACACATTACTGGCTGCCTAAAAACTTAGCCTCATAATTGTCAATTTTATTGATAAAGAAAGAGCATGAAACAGTGGGGAGAACAGGGCCAGGTAATAGCTGAACTCAAACTTACAACTCAACATGTCGGAGCATGTGCTGATTTATTTACTATATTACAGTATAGTATTATCTCCATTAACACCTGATATTAAGATGCATTTCGAGCAATCTGATTGCTAAATACAGGTGTAAAAGTACCAATGCTTTCATCCAGTACTGTTAAAAGTCTTGGTGTAATCTTTGACTCCTCTCTATCTTTCCATTCTCACATTAATTCTATCACTAAATCAGCATTCTTTCATCTACGTCGCATCGCTCAGCTCCGTCCCTTCATCAGTATCTCAGACGCTGAAACTGTCATCCATGCATTTATCACATCACGTCTCGATTATTGCAATGCACTTTTTATTGGCCTTCCTGCTAGCTCCATTTCCAAATTGCTATACATTCAAAACTCTGCTGCCAGAATACTCACCCACACCAAGCGTTCTGCGCATATCACCCCAATTTTGCATGATCTTCACTGGCTTCCTGTGGTTTACCGTATCAAATTCAAAATTCTCCTTCTCACTTTTAAATCTCTGCACGGCTTGGCTCCCTCCTATCTCTGTAATCTGCTTCACCCCTACGCACCGACTCGCTCTCTACGATCCTCCGACTCTAGCCTTCTCGTCGTCCCTCGGCATCGCCTTGTTTCGATGGGGGCAGATCATTCAGTGTTGTAGCACCCAAAATATGGAACTCTCTACCCCGATCACTCTGTTCTGTTAACACTATCTCTGAATTCAAATCCATGCTCAAAACTCACTTATTTGCTGAATGTTATAACTCTTAAGTTGTACTGTTTTTTTTTTTTTTTTTTTTTTTTCCCGCTGGGTGCTGTCCCATCTACCTAACCTTCTCATTTTCTGTACCTTCACTGTTATCTACCTGCTGTTGTTTTATCTGCTGTCTTTGTCCTCTGCCTTTATTGTTGCTTGTCTATTGTAAAGCGTCCTTGAGCTCTGGAAAGGCGCTATATAAATAAAACTTATTATTATTATTAAATGGATGCTGAACAGCAGCAAAGGACCCCCTACTCACCTGTCAATCAACCACTGCACTGAAAAAGTGGTTTTAAATTTTGCAGGTTAAACCTCTTTAAAAGGTAATGATTGTCAGATTGGAAAATTTGAAAAAGCAGACTACGATATTCATTAAAACATCTCCAGACACCCCACTAAAATAACTTGAAATAAAATAACATTAAGATACAGGAACTTATTATGGCTTAACATGTTGGAGCACATGTAGTAGTTTACAGGCAACAGCTCTGACAAAAAGTCAAAGAAGACTGTTCTCTAAACTGCTGTTTAGATTGTAAAATGCATTTTACAGTAAAGTGGTATCCCCACAAACTCACCATACCTCTTTTTTGTTTCCTCCATCACGGCATGACCCCGACCCAGGGTGCTCTTAGCCAACGGAAGGCAGAAATAATCAATTACCCACAGGGAGAACTGTGAAATCAGTTTCTCAAAGACAGCTGAATTAAATTTCCTGCCCTCCATCCTCCGCATAATGCCATGTTAATGGTTTCCTGCTCTGAAACATTATGGCTGCCACGACGAGCATCAATTTGTATCTGCTATGAGCAGCACCACAATGAGCTAACCTGAGCCAAACTGCTTTTCTCTGCCACGCATTATATGAGTTTAGATATAGGCTGAACCTTTCGTACCCTCTTTCTTGATTTTCCCCAATTTATCTCTGATTATTTATTAATTTTCCTACCATTTCATCTTTTACCCCTTTTCAGCTGTGTAGACCTTTTAGTTAAGTCTAAAGCCTAGTGCACACTACACAACTCAAGTTCATCTCCTTTGAAGTTTTAAGTCAGCAACTGGTCTGCGACAAGAAGTTTTACAGCGATACACAAGACAAAACACACCTTAATACTAAGTGTACAGGGCCTCAATAGGGGGGCGAATAGTTGTGTAGTTGGTACACTCAATCTGCATTCAGTCATGTAGTTTGCACATCAGCATGATGGTGAATAGAACAAGACTGTGAATAGAAGGGTGCCAACTGAAAGTTGTGTAGTGTGTGCTTGGCTTAATCAAAGTTGCTTTAAGGTGAGCCAGTTCAAAAAACTGTTGGTCAAGATGTGTTCCAATTATATATCTCTAATTAGGAGTAAAATCGGACAACAATGGCATCATTAATTTAATTTCTTTAGCTCAAATCTCACAAATAACGCTATTTGTGAGGCTGGTCTAGCTTACGCACATACACATTTACATTCCAGAGAACACAAATAGTTTATTGGCTGTTATAAATGTAAGGTGGAACTACAATCACTAAAGCCGCTATATCTTGCATTGCAATGCCTCTATCAAAAAAGCGATTTGAAATAGGGGACTTCCATTCCTACAGAAACCATATTGAGCATTGTGATATCTCTATCAAAAATCTGATTGGCTCTTTTAACTGTGATGCAGGGCTATTTCCGGGATATTTAGCATTAGCATTTTATTCATACATAAAAAAGTAATTAATCTCTTCCATGTCACTTGTGTAATTAGATTACAAATTAATGTGTATGCTGGCTAGTTTGCTTTTGTCTTAGTGATTATTTGGTTAGAACTGTTTTTAATTTGGTTTCTTGATGAAACTCAGATTTATTTCTGTCGCACCCTCCAGACCAACCATGTGTCATGCTAAGCCTGTTTTAGAGTCTATGTTGTTATTTACTCCAATATCAAGAGTGGCATTTTACTTCAGGATAGTGAGCAAATTGCTAATTTTCATTATGGCAAATCACAACATTAACACAAACTGCACCTTAACCTTGAGTTTTTGCAGAGTGAGTCATCTTTTTCTTTTCTAAGGGGCTAAATTTCCTCCTACACATCCACAGATGACACAACCCCCTCAAATGAAGCTTGTATATTTAACCTTGCCTGCATTCCTTGCAACAGAGAAAAAACAATAACAAAAGGTGCTTCGTCTCAGACAAAACAAGTATTTCAAGCAGTATGCAGCAAAATTTGCTTGCTCCTGCAAGGTTATTTAATGCTGAGTTTTTCCATCACGACTTGGCTGAGCACCCTGAGTCATAAGCTCTTCAGTGAAAATGAATGGAGGCGTTTGTATGCTGTAGAACATGCTGGTTGGGGAAATGATGGACACTGTTTCCAAGAACATTGCATTGCTTTACTCTACCCTTCCTGTTTCCTCAGGGAAGTCAAACAATAAAATCACTGTAATGTTTCCCATTCCTGTTGAAGTTAGACACTAAACTGTTCACAAAAGACAACAGTTAAAGTCATTTCATGATGCCAAGATTTGATATTGACCTTAAAGGTATAGTTCAACCAAAAATGTACATTCTGTCATCTTTTATTCTCCCACATGTTGTTCCAAAGCCTTTTGGATCGAAAGAAGATATTAGGTAGAATATATAGTGTCTGAAAGCCTTAATCACCATTCACTTTCATTATATGGAAAAGAGAGAAATTGTCTTTTGAGGCTAGCATCTGCTTTTGCGTTCCACAGAAAAAAAAAGTCAAAAGGGGTTGTAACCTTGATTTGTGGCTAATAAATTCATAATTTTGCCCATTTTGTGATTGAGAGATTTGACTACATTTTGGGGTGTTTAGACCAATATAGGTGTCTGTACATGAGCATGTTTGTGAATGCTTGATGACTCATTCAGTCTGTGGGATCTAAAACTGTGCCTCTGATAGGAATTGGGTCAGAATGCATGCTTTCGTCACCCAATACTCATTGCCTGTTTTACAGAGGAGTCCCCATTCATCCTTAAACATGGGCTTCCGATTAAGGCTATTTCATTGGCGGAATTTATGCCATGATTAAATATAACAATATAAAGGATACATTAATGATATTACATCATTCTATCCAATTGTTTTTAATCCACTCTTTTGTTTGAGATTGATTAAACTGGTTTATCAGTGTGACCTGGTTTGCATAAGAGTTATATCATATCCTGTGGCCTTGGCATTTAGCGGTTTCAGGTCACTGGTGGTATCAGGCATCTGCACTCATTCCGAATACGGCTCGCATAGAGAGAGAGGATGAGAGAGACATACAGGCTACTGACAGAGATCAGTGGGTTTAATTGCTGTGTTTGGTTGTGTGCTGTTCCTGATGAGGGTATATACTTCAGGCACATTTGAGATGTGGCAAAACCACATAGTAACAGTGCTAGATATAAAATGGTGCTGTTTTGTGGTATCTGTGAAAATGGATATTTATCTTCCCTGAAGCCAACGTGTGGGCGAGCAGCCACTGGTTTGATACAAGAACAGACGGAGAGGGAAAGCGGAAGCGTCTGCTTCCCCTACCATTGCGTGCAGGAGCCATCTCTGATATTCCAGCTTTGTGTTTCTATCTTTTCATCTGAAAGAATAACCAAATGGCTCTTCTTTTGAAGCCCAGGGTTAGGGTTTGCGTGTACATTCATGCGTGTGTGCTCCTCATTTAAGGACAAAGACCCATTTCAAAGCCCATTTCCTGAGCACCAATGTACACCAAAGCAAAAGCGGGCCCTCTTTGGGCTTCACCTATCACCTGACCTCCTGTCTGAAGCTTATGGAGCTCCAGACAGCTGTGGTCTTGGTCCCCTGACAGGATGTGGCCTGCATTCAAAGTGACAAGTGTTGGTTTCAATTTTCCACTAGGCCAGCCAGCACGAGGGGAGGCAACTGCACCCACATCATAAAGAACTGTCAAAGTTGGCTCGCAAAAATAGCTTTCATCAAAATCGGCAAAGGACATGGACAACGAAGGATATGGGACATATACAAATATGATAACGTGACATAGCAGTTCAGTCATTTTCAAAGGAGCTGTTCATCCAAATGGAAATTGACAATTCTGTCATAATTTTTTTCACCTTCATGTTGTTCCAAACCCGTATGGCTTTCATCCGTATAACTCAAAAATAGAAAATTGAAATAATGTACTGGTCACTAATTTGCTTGAAAGTACAATGAATGGGTGGGTACTGGAGCTTCCAAAGTATCTCCAATTGAAATGCATGGACTAGAGTAATCAGTACATACTTCAAAATGTTGTGTTCTAAGGAAGATACAACATGAAGATACTAATTGAAGATACTACATGAGGGTTAATAAATGATGAATGAAATGAATTATCCATATTGTAATGCATTTATTTTCTCATTTTAATTATCACATATCTTTATTATTATTTTAGGTGAAAAATGCAAGCAGAAAAGTAATAGAGTACCTAAGTTCTTTTTTACTCCAGTACTTCCAAAATAAACTGTAATCATACTGTTAATTCACAGATTATTTCATATAACTTTTAGGTCACAAACTGTGCACCCACTTCTGCATTCATTGCTCAGGTGTCAATGTAATAAAGCTAAAGAACATACAGCTAATGTGAGTGAAATAAGTGGGTTAAGCTGGCACTTTCCTTCCTAACTCGATAGGATGAATTGTGCATGTGAATAGTGCAGGAAGTGTAGGACACGTTCAGGCTAATATGAAACTTAATCCGTCCAGTGATTGAGGCCAGGAACTAGCTTAAATCCCATTAGCCAGCCTTTAGAATATACATCACTCAGCAGAAACCATCTGGAAAAAAAAATTGGGTAAAGAAAGAGGACTGAAAAGATCATGCTAGCAAAGGATAGGGGTTTGTAGAGGCTAGCAGGTCAAAAAGTTAATGTTTCCTTTGATTTCAGGAAGGATTGACTTGTACTAGGAAGACTCACTTTAATGGCATTACATGGCATCCTGTGACAAGGAAATATTTTCTCTGTCACAAGACTAGATCAGTCTGTGTATGGGTATAAGTGAAGGGAAAGTACACTGCCGTACAAATGCAAAAGTTAGTAACCACATATTTTATTATTAGGAGGTTTTGGCATTTTTCACAACTGCTCAGACAGTTCTAATTTTAGTGCTAATGAGGAGCCAATATTGTTGTGAGAGGGTGTCTTCGCTCTTCGTTCTTAATGAGAGTCTGAGTGGACACGACTTCTAGGGTTGCTCTGATCTTTTTAAGTGTCCAATCATTATGTTTCATTCCTTGGTGTTCAATGAGCAATGGAGTGATATTTCAAAGGGTAGATGGGTTTTTTCGGTGTTGTCGAGGGAGCTCATAAATATTCTCAATGGCCCAGTGAAGTACCTGCTTAGCGGCCAGCAAGCCTGTTGATATAAATTATAGCTGCACCGGCATAAAGAACATGGTTCTGGCCTCGAAGCTGAATGAATAGTTCAAATTCTAATGGCCCACCTGTGCCCACTTTAAACTCACTGAACAGACTGCACCTACTGTTTTTGACAGTACACAACTATTGTTAATGGGGTACAACTCTGTGGCACATCCGCATATTGGGAGAGTTCTCTAAACTTTCGAGGAAAAACCTTGAAAAACCTTGAAGTCAGCTCTATTCTTCTTTAAACCTACTGCTTTTCCCACCTAGAGTTCTGGTACTCTCCAAGTGGGACTTTTTAGAGCAACTACATTACTGAAGAGACTTTTCCCCCTGAAAATACCTCAGTGATGACAATGTAGTGTTGACTGTTTTCCTTCTGACGTTTCCTTCACGCACGATACAATAGTAACAATAACAAAAATGACAACATCGATAAAGGAGGACAGCATCGGAGATACGCTTTTATAAGGGCTGTTTTACACAAACTGTGTATGCAGGTTCAGAACTGGCAAAACTCATGAATATTAATTAGGCTATTTACAGATAATGTCTAATAATCTTTTACTGTTTATATAAATAGTAATTATTTAATACCAATTCAAGCGCTTTAATAAATATTTCACATAATTCATTTGATAACATGATCCATACATCTATCACTGTCAGTACTGGGATTTTGTTAGTCATTGGATAAATACATGGATCAGTAAGATCTGATCAAGAATGACTGATTGGTCTCATGGTAAAGTTTTCGCCTCTGGAACAGGGTGTCCCGGGTTTTTTATGTGCCCTAATATAACGTTTTATTTTAATAAATGAAGATTGCATCTGTACGTCAGTAAATGTTTATCATGAGCGGGGACACATCTGTTTGCATTTTTCTTTGCGATTTAACTGGAAAGGAGCATGAGCTACGGAGCGAATGGATCGCACATCTGTATGCATGAGAGAACATCACCGCCTGCTGTCACTCAACGCCACTGATAACAGCTGCAACTAGCACTCTTCATAACATAAAAAATTTCAAATTGCAACACTGAATTGTCACTTATTATATCACACATGAACAAAATGAAAACTCCTGTTCATGAACTGAAGATGCTTCTTCTGCATTAGACAATTTCTAATGAAAGCTATTCCAAAAATAGGTGGGGACAAAACTGGCAAAGGCAAAACTTGGTATGGACATAAATGACACCTATGCTCTTCTCCGAAAATGTATGTACCATGGAGTAGGAGCTTAAAAAGTCCCTCTAAATGGCTAAGAGGAACTCTAGTTGCTCATGTGCGAAAGCTAGGAAAACTGAGTAATTTCTCAAAAATTACCTAAAATGGCTTAATTTCCTGCAGTTAGAAAGGGCCAATGAACTCTCTCCAGTTTGCGAGCTACCCCAGTTTCCCTGTCACTATGGAAACTGGTGAAGCAATCGAGAAGAGGTCACTCATCGTTGACATATTATTCACCCTGAAATAGGCTTGTTTTTTGGCCTAATCTGAGCCTAGTGTCACTGAGTTAGAAACACTAGGCCAAATCTAACATTTTGTTTGAGAAGTTGTTGCTATGAAATAACACTCTGGAATGATGGAAGGATAGGATATCTTTAAAGAATATATCTGTATTGAAAAGGATGCCTTAAGTTTTTCCTAGATAGCTCTGTAGACACCACCTAATCAGGAATGGTGATCTTAACTCACCTCAAAATGGTGATATTTAGAGTTATCAAGAGTAAGACTGATGTCAATGTGAATTCTGAAACAGTAGGTCAAACATTCTGCTGCTAAACATCTGTCTGTGCTCACCGAAATTAGAATCACTGCCCGCAGAACTCCACGTTCCAGGTAAAATATAAACAAAATTGCCACCAAAAGCGAGTCCTATTTTTAGTTGTAAATTATGTAATACAGTCAGCAAGTTGGATATTTGATTAACTCTACCCACTGATCCATAACCCAAACCTAACTATCAGTGCAGTGAAAATGTCATTTTAAAGTGAAAATGCAACCTCCAAATCGTGCTCACCATTGTTTATGTGGCAGCAATTTCTTTCTGGACCAGAACCCAAAGTCTCTGAGATTACTTGTGCAAATTGCTATTAGCAATGCTAGAGGAAAAGGTGATCACATTTGAATAGCAAAAATGTCTGATGGGGATGGCGCTTATCAGGAATTCAACAGAATGTGGTTGATTTCAGGGTGCATTAACTTTTGGAAGCAACATGTTGATTTCCCTTGTGATCAGGTTGCAAGAATGTTACATTCAGGATTAGGGGGCCAAATGAACTACTTTAAGAATCCACCATTGAAAACCCCATTTCTGAATATTGGGGGATGTGTCCACCTCAATGCTTATAGTGGTTATGGCCCTGCAAGCTATGGAGGCTTTGTGTCCAAGTTACCATAAACTTGAATCCATAAACCAAAATCTGTGTCTAATGTTGGAGTAGTTTAAGTGAAAAAAAACATGATCTAATATGCACAATACATTTTAACTGTTCTTTTACATTGACTGCTCAGCTAATCCAAAAAGGTTTCCTGTTTTGAGACCCTAACCTTTCAAGCCATTTTCCACCAATGAAATTATGCCATGAGCACAGGCAATATTTTCCAATGTCTGTGGTGATGATCTACAGCTTTTTTCCACAACCTCCCAAACGAGGCCTGTCAGGAGGCCCTTCTGATGACCACTTGATTGGCATCTAAGCTATTTCGGTAATCTTTGCCTTTTTCTGCCTAATTTAACTCAAATTTATGATGCTCGGGAAGCATTGAGGGGAAAAAATAGGAAGAAACAACACAAATGGAAGACAATACAAGGTCTGGAGTGTGTAGCATGAGCAAGATCTAAGTATGAAGCATGTAAATTAGGCTAGCAGATGTTGCCCAGATGTGGCCGGTGGGTGCTTGAGGACCCCAGAACTGGCCCTTCCACACACTGACAGCTTTGTTCACCTCCTCCCCTCCCTTCCCAGCCCATGGTGCTGTCTCTCAAGCCTGAGCTTTGAAGTCAGGACGTTGCACAGGAAGCAAGGGGCTGCTATTGATTTTCTTCCTGCAATGGGAAGGAATGTATGACTCTCCCCTCCTTCTTGCCTTGTGTCTGTGTTCTGGATTGGGTTGTCTGGATAGGGCTAGAGGCCCATGTACTGATTCCATGCTTTCAACTTTTATCTTTATCAAAAAGTTTACTTGAATTGTACTTTTTGTTTTTGTTTTTACTGACCCTTTGTTGATGTTATGACATACTTGAATTTGTGTACCTACCATATAGCAGTGGTAATGACATTAACCTGTAATACTGGTAGACTAGCATTTAAAGAGTTAGTTTAATAAAATATGTTGTCATTTACTCACCTTCCTGTTAAATGTTATTACAAATCCCTAAAACCTTCTTTCTTATGTTGGACACAAAAACAGACACTAGGCAGAATGTTCTGACTGCTCATTTCCACACTGTAAAAGGGAATGGGGACAGATGCTAACGAGCTCCAAAAATGAAAATAAAAAAACAGCAGATAAAGCATCATAAAAGCATTTCATACGCAGCACTGTGTGAGGAACCGACCAACAATATTCACTGAAAAACTTACCTTCTACTATAGCTCTCAAATCTGTATTATTTTGAATTTAAATATTTTCATTCAATTCATATGACTTGTTTCACCACGCTAGTTTAAATATGTGGAATTGTGAATACGATTTTAAAGCTACTGCGAAGGGCAAGAGTTTTGCTGAGTAACAACTTCAGTCTTCCTTATAAAAAGTTCTCGTATGGCTTCAGAAGACTTTGAATATAATAGAATCAGAATCAGAATGAGCTTTAATGCCAAGTGTGCTCACGTACACAAGGATTTTGTTTTGGTGATATGAGAAACAAGCAAGTGCACACAGAACATTACAGCGAGACAGAATATAAAACAAGGTAAGAGTATAAATAGACATGCTAAAAATAGGACATATAACATAGAATGCCATATGTACATGTGCAAGTGGTAATATATGTGCAAGGTAGGGGTATGTATTGGGGATTCTCTTGAAGTCCACTATCATCTTTCTAATAGCACCAAGTCATAAGAATAACTTTTAGGGTACTTAAATAAGGATGCTTTTTATGGCATTTTTTAGGACTGACTGTCCCTGTGTGCTATCATTGTATGGAATGTAAGGAGCCATGATAGTGGTACAACAAGCTACAGAGATCAGTCCAGCTCAGTTCCACCTCAAACTAATATGCGACATAGAGAAGAAGAAATTGAAGAACAAGTAGGAGGGTTGGCTTGCAACATGACAACCTCATTAGAGGAGCACTGTAGCCTGCCATCAAGCCTTACCAGGACTCTAGAGAACATTGTACAGTAGTTGGACATCCTGACCCAGGTAAATCGCTTTAAGGTCATCTTAGCCTGTTTAGTTCTCTTGTATTTTTCATAGATCTCAGTGCTGGTTCGAGGAAGATCACTGAAGAATCGGATAAAATGCAGCTCAGACATGCCATTGATTTCTTGTTGTCTCTCAGACTGTTGCGGTCCTTGAGGAGCGCCTCACACTGACCAAAAACAAACTGCAGACTTGCCTGGACAATCAGGCTGTTTTTCTGCAGTAAGCTTACCAAGTGGACCAATCTGATGAGGAGAGGGGAGCTGAGGGGCTATCTGTATGAGGTATACCCCCTTCCTCACACTAGCTTATCAACTCCAGTGGTCCTTACATCAATGGTGACTTCCTCTGGTCTGCAAAGGGGAACACAAAAAATGGCTTTGCCTCTTAAACTCGGTTTTTCCCTTCACTTTAGCTTAAAGACATCCAGCTGGGTCATTCAAGTTGAGGACACTGGACTTTTAACAATGCACATAAAGAGGAAAAATAGATTGAAAGAGTGAGGAGGATGAGGGAAGGGTAACAGGGGGATTTGAGGGATCTTAAAGCAGTCTCACCCAAAAATTCAAGTCATGGAGAGGACAGCTGCAGCTAAGACAATATCATGTTTTGACAGCGGTGAGGACTGTTACCCTCAGGACAGCCACTCTGAAGACATATCATGAAAGAGACTTACAGAAGATTTTCCTGTGTCCCTTTTATCACTGAAAAATAAAGTATTTTATTATTTGATAACAAATATTAAATAGTGGTCGACTGATACATGTTTTTCAATGAATAATGCAGAAATCTAGAGAGCAGGATGGCAGATGGCCGATACAGTGCCGATATACACTCACCAACCACTTTATTAGTTACACCTGTACGCCTACTTATTAATGCGATTATCTAATCAGCCAATCACGTGACAGCAGTGCAATGCATAAAATCATGCAGATACGGGTCTGGAGCTTCAGTGATTTCGACCGTTGCATGATTGTTGGTGCCAGACAGGCTGGTTTGAGTAGTTCTGTAATTGCTGATCTCCTGTTATTTCCGAGCACAATAGTCTATAGAGTTTACTCTAGTGAGAGGCCTTGTTGATGAGAGAGGTCAACGGAGAATGGCCAGACTGGTTTGAGCTGACAGAAACGCTACTGTAACCCAGATAACCACTCTGTACAATTACAGTGAGCAGAACACATCAAACCTTGAGGCGGATGGGCTACAACAGCAGAAGACCACGTTGGGTTACACTTCTTTCAGCCAAGAACAGAAAGCTGAGGCTGCAAGTTGGCACAGGCTCACCAAAATTGAACATTTAAAGTCTGGAAAAACATATTCTGGTCTGATGAATCTTGATTAGACAAATCACATGAATTAGTACAGGTGTATCTAATAAAGTGGTCGGTGAGTGTATAGCACTCGGCCGATGCGATAAATGCAAAATGGCCAAATATCAGTTGATCATTTGACCTGGCCGATATATCGGCCTGTCATAGTCTTAAAATCTTAATTTAATTAGCATCTTGAATACATTTTTGTTTTAGGGATATTTACATATGTTTAACTGAAAAACAAGACAAAAGAAAGAAAGAAATATGTTTTTTTTGCAATGTTTATACACATACATGCACATATGTTATTCTTATTTATGTCTGCCTTGTCACATGTATTATATACTGTATATAAAGACTTTATGTTATGTGATGTTAAGAATGAATTACAGCATATTGTCAGTCATTGGTGCATTTGCGTTCCAGGTAGCATGAATGGTTTGTGTTTGTGTGTATACGTGAGAGAAAGCAAGAGAGAGACTGAGTAAGTGTCCTCTGAGACACTTTCAGCTTTGTTTACTCTCTCTCAATCAGCCACAGCCTTGTGGCTTTCTTCTGGATGGAGGTCAGACGGAAGCAGGGAGCCGATCGACAGAAAAGCCCAGCGGCGCTTGTTTGCTTTGGGTACCGCATCCTTCTGTATGCTGCAGCTCTGCTGCGCTCCTCCCAACATTCTTACAAAAAACACTACACCTAATAGCAGTGAAAACAAATCATTTAGTCCATTTTCAAAAAGAAAAAAATTATTGGACACTGTGCTTTATTAAGTATACACTACTAATCAAAAGTTTGGACGCACTCGACTAAATATGTTTTTAATGATCTTAAAGGCTTATTTTCTTAAAAATACTTGAAACCTGAAACTTAGTAATTTAGTGAATTAATAACCCATGCATCAGAGGGGGTTACAAAATGTTTAATTATTTTTAAGAAAGCATTTGTGATTCCTGTCTGCAGGTTTTTGTAAACACAAACATTCAGCATGTGACTGTTGTTGTTGTTACAAATGACAACCAAATATCTCTAACCACTTCCTGTGCTGTGCACACTCTCGTGCATGCTCCTGCAGACAACAGGTGTGCTTGTGGCCTTTCTGAGCACAACACAAGCCCTTTGTCTCCAGTGGGTTAGAAGGGTTGGAGCAACCCTTGTTCCTTGGACACCAGGTTCACAATTCATGAACAATGAAAATATAATAGAAACATGCACATGTGTGCCTATATAAAAGCAGTTGTGTTTAGATACTAGCTCAAGCATGTGCCTGCTTTTTATGGATTTGTGCACATGCAGATTCTTGCAAGGCCCATATGGTAAAGTGGTAGCTTGATGATAAACATTATCTTTAGCCCCCCAAGACATCAGAAGACTAGTCCTTCCTCCTATTAGCCAGGCCTGGTTGGCACTGAATCAGAGCACTTGTGAGGAAATTCCCTCTGACCTTCTGCTCTAGGGAAGAACAGATAAAGGGAAAGGGAGGGGGAGGGACATAGATGAGGAATGGAAAATAGGGTAGCTCGTATTTTTGCAGTTACACCTGCACAGAGAAGACCTGCTCCATTTATTTACAGGAAAGTCTGTTGAGAGGTTCTCTGTTCAACAGATATAGATGGTTTTATGGTGGAAAAAGTATAAAGATAGGTGCACACCTGTTGTGGGTTGGGGATCTTATTGAAATTGAACCCATTTGTAAATGAATTTAGAACAATGTGGCAGAATTGGGTGCTTGTGCATGCTAGTTTTGGCTTTAAACCCTCTGCACTTATCATGAGATCTGTGAATATGATATGCACCAAAGACCTTTAAAACCTTCATTACCATACATATGTGTGTTTTAAGGTATTCTCACACCTGGTTCGTTGAGAGGGGTGTTTCCCGAAGCAAGGTGCTTTAACCCATCAATGTTGATTATTTTTGGCTTGTGCATGAAGTTGTTCCAACCTCGCATGGGAAGAAAGTTTTCAAACTCACATAGTTGTCTGAAAGCGACTGCAAACATAAAAGCAAACCAACTTAAATGTCACACGCACCTTCCGACTATAACAGTACATCCAGTTCAGCACTGTATCTGTTGAGATGGCTTGAAAAAAGAAAAAGCAATAGAGGGGTAGAAAATGTATGTGAATTTATAACGGATAGGTGCTGTGACTAATCACGATTTTCTTTATTTCTCCATTTTAATCACCTTTTTAGCTCTTATGCAGTTTGCTTAAATAATCTTGCAGTGAGACAAATACATTTTTATAGTACAACTGTTGCATGTAGTCTTTCTTTTAATATGTGGTCAAAATCATTTAAGAATTAGATATAACAACATTAAATACAAACACAATTAAACTGCTGTCACTGCTTGAAATGTCATGTCAACCTTTCGATGACAGATACAATTACATTATTTATTATATGATCTAAAATTAATATTAATCTATTATCCTACATTATCATATTTCTTATAACTCTAATAATTATCATTCTTACAAATTTAATAGCAATAATGATATGTGTGCTAAAAATAGCAAAACATTTAAATGGACTACTGTTATGAATGACCAAGCACTTGAGGATTTTGCTATTTATATTAAAAGAAGTGTGAAAATGTCCTTAAGAGAGGTGTTTTAAAAGATGTAATAAGCTAATAACCTCCCACCCAGATATTATCCTCCATTGCTTTCCCCCAACACCATCACCACATGAACTTAAAACAAGTCTTTCCTGTCTACTGAAAACCCCCTGTCCTCTTATCTCTAGCTGTGTTTTGCTAAGCCCTGTGCCTTTTGAAGTTAAACGCCTTCCATGGCCTGTAGCAAATCCTTTGACCCCAAATATGTTGAAGTTTTCTTTGACTGAATAATACAAGGAACCTTATGTTTTTCCTGCAGAGAGATGTCAAGTTCAAAGGACATGGAAGTGTGTTGATTACAACAGCTGCACTTAATGAAATCTTAGAGTATCATAAAAAGAAA
Source organism: Xyrauchen texanus (assembly GCF_025860055.1). NCBI lineage: Eukaryota > Metazoa > Chordata > Actinopteri > Cypriniformes > Catostomidae > Xyrauchen > Xyrauchen texanus. The sequence continues at coordinate 15,665,940 of NC_068321.1, forward strand.
AGTATGTTTGTTTTTATTTTAGACCAAAAGGGCTATTGTTGTTGATTCTGCAAATAGTTGTTTTTAAAGTGGTTGGTTTACATACTGTTGTGTCTGTATTTTTTACTTTTTAAATTGTGATGTCTAGATAATGGTGTTTTTATTCGCCTGGGAATGCCATCTCTGTGGGAAATCACACTAATGTTGACGAGAATTGAGCTGTTCAGTTTGTAGTCCGAAAATCCTGTGTCATGCAATATTCAATTGCTCCCATGAAACCCTTTCCCCCTTGGACACTTTAGTGATTATATTGGGAAAAGTTGTCATGGCCATTCCATTTGGAGCCTCATCAGAAACCCTATATCGCTTGAAGCTCAAAATGTTTCTCTTTGGGTTTATACATATAACCTAACTTAATAAAAAGTAAAAAAAAATTAGATCATATTTTATTCTGTTTTTTTTTTTTTTTGCTTTAGTACAATGACAAAAGCTACTTATTTTGTACTATATTATATATATTATACTTATGTTGAAAGCATGTCTATAATATCACGTGAACTATTTTTTCTCACAAAAGGGGTTCATCGAAAGCAGTCATCATATCTGGGGGTCCTCGGCATCAAAAAGTTTGTAAACCCTTGGTGTATGGTGTATAAGACATCACCAAAGCAACAAATGTTAAAATTATACGTTTATCTTGTGTTTTCAGTATGCATGCTAACTGATTAGCCTTCTAAGCTAACCTTCCACCATGCATTCCATACAATTAGCAAGCTATTTAATAAATTATGCTACAAAGCTAACATTTTCACCCCTACAAAACTCGAGAATTCACTGCAAATTCGCCACTGATCATTTTCACATGCAAATGAGCTTTGCAGGAAACTTGTGGCAAATTGTCCATTGTTGCCAAAGGTTTGCTGGAGGTTCACCACTAGCTGTGAAGAGCTGCAAACTTCTGGGAAACATTTGCGGTGAATTACAAGCTCATTTTGCATGTGAAAATAATAAGAGGCAAGGTTGCGGCTAGTTTAGATTTATTTTGTAAGGGCAGTGAAAATACTTCACATAATTTTTTTAAAGAGTTGAATTTCATGGTGTATGGTAAAAGGATGTGGTAATACCATATTTCCTGAATGTATTTACATGATTGCCTACAACAGAAATTATTAACAGCTACTCCTGACATTACAAACAACTGTCTAAGGCAGATATGATTGTATGGGGAGACTAAATATCGCATGACACCGGAAGTCAATTCACATTTAACAAGTTCCTTATGTACAGTAGCAACTTGTTAGTTGCTAACAGCAGTTTTAAAATTCATCTTAGAGGTATGAGGAGTGTGGTTTATGTTGTAGAACAAAACATTTCCAGAGCCCATCATGAATAAGTCTTCTGGGTTAGCCTACTAATTGGCATCATGACAGAACAGATATTGCTGAGATTTTATGCAATTTTTCATTTTATATGGTTCTCAAATCTGTCTCCAAACACATAGTTTTAAAAAAATTAGACAAATGTCTCTATGACATGTCTAGATTCAACCACCTCCTCTCACATCCCTTACTACGAAAAACCTAGTTTAGAAAAAAGGGCCTTTTCCTGTAACGTCTCATTAGCTTCTGGTTTTCATAGATATCTGCTTTTTTCTAACTCATATCCATTCAGCTGCAAAAGGAAATCTTTAAACAGGTTGTCCCTGCTGCTGATAAGGACGTACGGAGCTCTCCAACTTCCCCATATGGGAGTGGTGCCGTAACTGGAAAGAGGTGCTGCCAGGGGTCATTGAAAAAGTTAGAACATCCATCCTGTCTCCTGACAACCTGTTTGAGAAATCTGACCTTGTCAAAAGTGTTTTACTTTGTATTGTAGAAAAGAGGAACAAAACTCCATATGGGATCATATTTTTCCTGCAAATTGCTGTAAAGGATCGTTAATCTGAGTAAAGGAATTGTTTAAATAAATACAGGGATATTGGCCAATACTGTTTTTTACTCCCTGCTGCAAATTGCACATGTGGTGATAATGCTGATTTCTTTAAACAGATCCTTTGCCTGTCTTGTTAAAGTTTATGAGGTGATGATGGGCTAGACAGCAACTGGAAAAATGGTGCACTTGCTATGTGTATGGTGAGAGCAGTGTAGGGTAGATTACATTTTAGGTAATCTAATCTGATTACTTTTGAATTACTAATACCTGAGTGTATTAACTACCAATTTAAACTTTTTTTGTCAGTCCCATTTTTGAAACAAAATGTTTTATTAAAAATCCTCAATCTAATCAAGTGATTGTTCTAAGTCTGGCTACAGACACATGCCATCCATATGCACCATTACGTATGTGTGCATATGTTCCCGTGTGTGTTACTGCGTCACAGCCATCTTGACTGTTTCAGTGTCCATGTGGCTGTCCAGTCATGTGCCACTCAAGAGTCTAGACTTCATCTCCACATCTCAATCTAAAGACTTTTCCTTAAGCAAGACTTTCAGCCTATTCCCCTGGTGGGTGGAGACATCTGGGTAATCTTCCTTCTCTATGCCCTTACTTGGATCTGAATAAGGCAGCGTTGTTTGTCAATTCATCCTTAAGGAATGTATGTGACGGTGAGTGTCATTGTCCTGTGTGGCTCAGCCTTCCATCATGCTTGATTGGATTGCCTGCTTGACAGAATCTTTTACTAGGGTTTGTTGAAAAAGTTAGGTCACTGATTTTCCTTCTTGGCTGTTAATCTGAGCTCGCTTTGATTGGCAGGCTGTTGCAAACACATTCAGTATGTTTACACGCACAGTTATAATCGAGCTATAATTGTGCATTCTAAGATGCTATTCTGCTCACTACAGTTGTGGTTATCTGAGTTACTGTAGCCTTTCTGTCAGAGTGAAACAGTCTGGCCATTCTATGTTGACCTCTCTCATCAAAAAGGTGTTTCCATCAGCAGAACTGCCACTCACTGGATGTTTTTTGTTTTTGGCACCATTCTGAGTAAATATTAGAGACTGTTGTGTGTGAAAATCCCAGGAGATCAGCAGTTACAGAAATACTCAAGCCAGCCCATCTGGCACTAAAAGTCATGTTACGGTCGAAATCTCTGAGATCACATTTTTCCCATTCTGATGGTTGATGTGAACATAACTGGAGCTCCTAAACTGTTTTCATGATTTTATGCAGTACACTGATGCCACACGATTGGCTGATTGGATAATCGCATGAATAAGTTGGTGAACATGTGTATCGAATATGTGGTTGGTGAGTGTATTAGTCAGAATTGGCAAAATCAGGATTGGATTAGTAAGATTTTAGACTAACATTGTTTAAAAAGACATTCTTTTTTTTTTAGTCCGACTGAAATCATACTTTTAAAGTTCATGTACACATGCTGACTGTTATTACTACAGGCTGACTTGTTCTGGCTGTATGGTTTTATTTACTTTATAATGTATCTGTGAGTGAATCTCATATTTAAAACACAAAATAAAAATATAAAATAAATTATATTTTGCTTATGACCATTAAGATCTGCATAACGACAATTAAAGAACATATAACCCCCAAACTTTCATTATTATAATCCAAAAAAATCTCACTCTCATTATTGTAATATAATAATAAGGAAAATAATCCTTTGCAGATTGTATATTTTTTCCTCCTTTTTTTATTAAATAAAAGCATTACTTTAAAGGCAGTATACCGAGTACTACCATGATGTGTACTTACAATTGTATTTTACAAATGTACTGTACAATATAATTGACGTGCAATGATCTGCTAATGGGACATTTACATTTACTGTGTATACTGTGCATCCAAACACATTATGAATGTTGACTAAGTATATATCGTTTGAAAGGTCTAAGTGTCCAGCTTCAATATTTCAGCACTGTTTCACGATTGGAATGTTACAGTGACAATTATATAATAATTTGGGACAGGGGTACAAATAAAACAATGCATGAAAACTATGCAGGAATTAATCCAACACATGAGTATACTTCCCATGGCAGGCCTCATGTGCATAACACACGATTGTACTTTTAGTTCCAAAAGTGATAAGTCAGAGTTTTTTTTTTTACAATATTACAGTAGGCCACTTAGAAGTTGAATGTCACAATGCAAATATTAATGAGCCTAAAAATACACAAAATTTTCTTTATTTTTCTTTTTCTTTTGGGATGAAATATGACCCCTGACATTTCTTGACTTTTGTAAGATTCACCCCTGTATTTATTTATTACAGTCAAATTAGTCATCATTCCTTCTTGACTGAAAACTTTTAGCTCTTAATTGTTTTTTCCATCAATGGTCTTAACTTACTGTGTATTGTTAGACACTCCATTCTACATTATGCCATGACTGTGTCTTAGTTACCTCAATTTTATGACGCACTGTATAAGTAGGATAATACATGCTTAGTCCACTTATGTCATGTCTTCTTCCTGTCTGTAAGCCTTTATGTAAATGAATGCTCACCATCCCAAACTGATGTACAGGTGTGTTGTGGGAAGGCCCCACTAATCCCAAAAAGTGCTAACGAAGCAGTGCCCTAGAGAACAGTGTGTGTGTGTGTGTCTCTCTCTCTCTCTCTCTCTCTCTCTCTCTCTCTCTCTCTCTCTCTCCCCTTGGCTATAATCCTGTCCAGGTGCTCTCTGCCATTCTCAACACTTCTAATCACTCAGATTCTCTTTGTGGGTGGGGCTAACTGCCAACTGCTGTTTTTGTTTTAGATTAGCAGTTTCCCTAAATCTTACTCCCTCGACTGGATGTCCCATAACCATCTGTCACCTCACCTCTCCCAGAAAAGTGGGGGACCAGATGAGAGGACCAAAAAAAGAGGATGAGATTAGTGAAAGATGCTAGAAAGTAGTTGCATCTGGTATAGAGTCCTAATTGTACTGTATGCTTATAATAGGGTCGGACATAGTGGGACTACATGCTAATGTCCTGCTGTGTCCTACTGTCCGTGTTATGATTTGGTTAATTGATAGCACAAAACCAAATGGGTCAGTTTACAAAGTGTCACATTTTTGTAATGTAATGATTTGTTGGAAAGTATGTAGTGTTTTTAATGTACACAAGAACAACCATATTTTACAGGAATGTTACAAACCCAGATGAATTCCTTGCATGGAACACAAAAGGAGATGCTAAACAAAGTACATATTCTTCCCATACAATGTGAATGAATGGAGATTGAGTCTAACATTCTGCCTAACATCTCCGTTTGTGTTCCACTGAAGAAAGAAATTAATATGGGTTTTGAAAAACATGAGCCTAAAAATGTTTCAAGCAGTTACATTAAATATAACTGTTTTTATTTAAAATATTATTTAATTTAGCTGAATCAACTTGATTACATTAGATTACACCAACCAGGGTTATTATAGGTGAAAATTTCTCCTTTAAGTAACAAGAGCATGTTTTTCGTTTTTACAGCATAACCCAAGCCTCTTGTTTCAGTATTTTTGAGATTGAACGGTTGTGTTGAATACAGTTTAAAGGAATATTCTGGGTTCAATACAAGTTAAACTCAATCAACAGCATTTGTGGCATAATGTTCATTACCACAAACATGTATTGCAACTTGTCCCTCCTTAAAAAAAAGGGTCACAGTGAAGCACTTACAATGGAAGTGAATGGGGCTTCCCATTTTAATCAGTAAATGTTAAAATGCTCACTTTCAACAGTATAGCCACAAGATGTAAACAATATGTGTGTTAACATGATTTTAGAGTGATACAATCACTCAATAATGTTTCTATGTAAAGATGTGCAATTTTACTACTTTGTTGCAATGCCAATGAAACAGCATAAACCCTGTAATTGCAAAAAATGATTTAAACACCTTAACTGCTCAAATAATGCAAAATTGCTAACAGAAAAATTATTGGAATTGCATTTGTAAAATTACAAGCTTTACATTTCTCCTTTTTAACCCTCCAAAAATTGGTCCTATTCACTTCCATTGTAAGTGCCTCACTGCAACCTCGATTTTCCCTTTTTTTAAAGAGAGAATTTTTATTTTATTTTATTTTTTTGGTAATCAGATTTATGCCAGAAATGCTGGCTATTAAGATTAACTTGTATTGAACTTGCTATGAAGCACTCACTAAAATATTGTTCAGACACTTCGCCTCCCGTTATCTGTTGTGGAAATGTCACGTTTGGTCAGGTGAGCCAGTGTTTGCGCCAAGGTAGTTTTGTGTTAAGCAGGTTAAGAAGCATTTCCTAATCTCTTAAATTGCTATAGTGCATGAGACCATGCTGGCAGCCCACCTGGATGATGGGATGACAGCGTTTTGTACGCAAACCTTCATCCAACAAGCAGGCAAGAGTACGTGACTGTGAGCTAGACAGCATGTGCTCTGTCTCTGTGTTGTTTGCTTGCATGATTCTGCGGTGGGATTAACTTTAAGGATGTTTTTGTCTGTTTATATTGTTTAAAATTGCCATTGTGGTTGGTTTTGACTGTATCACGAGAGGTGAGCCTCATTTTGATTGAACAATGAATCTTAAATCACACAATAAGAATGTTTTATTTTATGCAAATGTGTATGTGCATTGATGCATTGCCCAACTGATCTTTTTTAAGGACCTAATATGTTGTTTAAACATGTTCTTGTTCCTTTTGTTTCATTTTTATAATAGAATAGTATAGACCTGAAGACAGCCTGCAATGTCTTACCCTCTTTCCTTTTCACTCTTTTGTAGGTTGTGAAAATGAGATGGTTGCAATTGATTTGGTTGCATCTGGTCTTTTCCTCTTGTTAAACCTACATCTGCTAGACCATGACAGCTTTAACAGACTCACATGCTGACAGTGATTTTGAAGAGTGGCACGGACATCCGCAGGTAGTGGGGGGTTTGTCTGACTTAGCCTTTGTAATTATCGCAGCTTCTGTTATCCCTCAAGTGTGCTGACTGGCTACTAGCATCCAGAAGCTCTTAAAACAATTGCTGTACAGCTAGAATTAAAGAGATAGTTCTCCTTCAAAAATGCACATTTTGTCATAATTTATTCACCCTTATGGCATTTCACATGTGTGACTTTCTTTCGAAAAGAAATGTTAGGCCAGATGTTAGCCTCGGTCACCATTCACTTTCATTATATGGAATCAAAGTAAATGGTGACTTACTGAACAAATTTAACCTCAGCCAAGAAGTGAATAATGCACTACATGTTGAGATATTCAACATAAACTCAAGTGACTCTGTACTTTTGCATTTGAGTTCAGGATTTATTTAGTCTGGGTAGTTAGTATGAGCTGAACACTATGCCAGTCCAGGAATGCAAGTTGTGCCACGATTTGTGCTAACCATTAAAGGAGCTGTAAGCATTTTTTCAATGAATTAACACACAGGAAACATCCCTGTTATCAGATATCACTGAAATAGTTACCATGAAACCTTAAGTACCTTAAGAGCTGTTCACACAGAACAGATTTTTGTGTCCATCTGTGCTTTTTTCCCTATGTGCAAGATGGACGTCTTTGACCGTTACACCATGCCACACAGTTTTTTCGCATCTTGTGCAGGAGTGTGGTGTTTTTTAGATGACGTGTCAAATTATAATGAAACACTTTGAGTTGCTTTCTGCCTATCAATCATTCTGCATGATAACAGGACTACCCATATTTAGGCAGCAGGAAGCTGAGATAGCTGAGTTGACAGTTTGTCGAGAGAATGCTATTTGGCTACCATTGCTTTTGACAGATAACGTCGTAGTCTATAACAAAAGAGGCGTCCATATTAACTTGATGCTTCAAATGTGATAAAAAAAAATAACCATGTAGGCTTTTGACCCTCACACGGGTCTTCATCAGAATTTTTTCCTATTCGTCTGTTCATACAAACGAACGTAATGTACAAGGTCAGCATGACTGTGCAGGGTTTACTTACATCAATTTCAAGAATCTCTGTGTCCGTTCATGTCTTTGAGGGTGGGGCTTTGGAACGAGGGTGCGTGTCTAAATCAACAGCTAAGTCTGGAAGTTACATCATTATGGAATGGTTAACATCGCTTAATGCAATACACTTAAGAATCTTTTCAGAGCACTAAACTGAGTTGGGCCTGTAGCCTCTGAAGATTGTCTGAACATTTGTCTTGATTGCTTATGACAAAATTAAAATACACTTGAGTTGACTGTTTTAGGTGGTCTTGATCTGGCTAAATGAAATATCTGATTTTCTCAAAGAGAGAAAACAATGTTCCCACTGAAATGGTGGAACTGCTCATAACCTTGTGGGTGGTCCCGGAGCAAAGTGCCTCAGATATTATTATGTAGCAGGACTGTTTTTTGGATCCTCACACCACAGTATAGCATGACCTTTGTGAGAGACTCCCCTTGAAGGAGGATAAAAGAGATGCAGTGAATATGCTAGTGGGGTGGCTAAGACACAGGTGTACCACTTGATCTCCCTGCCTATCGACCGTCTCCAATGGTTAGGCTATCTAGAATAGCAGCTGCGTTTTGCTTGAGAAACTGTTGAAACTCTTCAAGGGGTGACGCAAGGCTTTGAGTCTGACTTACCTGGCTAAAAATGGGCATGTGTTGGACAAACACTCAGCCTTGGTGGGTGGTCCAGCCTTGTGAGCGCTTTCCGAGCAGTCTTTGTGAAGTGAGGCTGAATATGAGCCATGCCACTATTGTGTAATTCTCATTAAAGATGTGTGGACAGGAAAGAACGCTCACCAGAAGACGAGATTCATTTAAGCACATAGTGTTTCAACAAATGGAAGATTCTTTAAAGGAATAGCAAGAGTTTGGATTTAAGATAAACATCTGTTTTGAGGAATGCTTACATACAGATGCAAAAAATATCCTCATAAAAACACAATACATCCTGTGCCCCCAATAAGTATTTGGACACTAACAAAATATCAAACCAAGTGGCAGCTATTTTAACCTTGTGCAACCCCTTTTCTACATGCATGGATTTTGTATTTTGGCTTCGCTATACGCAACACATAATTTAAATTAATTTAAGCCAACTAAGTGCTGTTCACAAGACTCTAGACTGTCATTTAAGTTTTAAACTTCTGGCAAAACCTAGACGCATGACACAACAACATGACATTGATTACTGTGAAGCACTTCTACGGGCGATTTGAAGAGGGGCTTAAAAAAATCATTCATTTTTCACGCGTCAGCGCACTGATAAATACGCTGTCCACATATGTGGATTTTGGGACATTTTCCCATCAAAAGTTGAAAAAGCATGTCAGTTATTTTTAATAACTTTCAACATTAACACATCTGTGGGTAGTTTTACTTTATTTTAATATAAATGTTGTTATATTTTATTTTGATATCACAGTACAATATGGTTCCATTCATTAGCATTAGTAAATGCAATCCTATTTTCACAATTAGAATCAATCGGTTCATGCAAAAGCCGAAATATTTTTATTTATTTTTAAACTGCTCTGAGACCAGTGCGCACAGACAGGTTAAGTCATTCTTCTGTTTGGACATCTCAACATGTTTGGCAGATATGGGACAATGGTATTCGGTACATAGATTCAGAAATTATAATGTATAATTTTATTTTAACATGGTTGGCAGTGATTGAATGATGCAGTTCCCAGTGCATTTTGTTCTGAGAAAAGGTCTAGCATCACTTTGTATGCATATGCCACTTGGTTTGATAATGCAATGACATTTAGACATTTTAAGGTGTGGCTTAAGCATCCAAACACTTTTTTTGGGACCATTGTAAATTGGCATTAATATGTTACAACACTACCATTATCATGTTTCAAACACATTTGTGCGAAAACAGGAACTGGATGATTCATATTAGTAACTTCAAAGTGTTACAGAGTTGTTTTCACTTGTTACAGAGTACAGCATTGGTTCCAGGGAAGAAAGAGTTGAAATGTAATGGAAGTTAAGTGACTGAATAAATACATTCCTCTATTGCTCTGCAATTTGTCTTTCCATTATGTCTGAGCAAAGACCACTAGGTCGTTGCTGGGACTTGCAAAAGGGTATAAAGTGTTCCCCTCTCAGCCAGCAGTGTAATTACACGCCATCAGCTCCTCAGTCGCCATACAAACACATAATAACCTTCATCCTGCTCTCCTTCAATTACCCACCCTCTCGCAGCTATTACCCAGGATACCCTGGGGCCCCCTGTCTGCCTCTGTTTACAAATTCCTGTCATATTTCAGGATCTGCAGGAGCTCTGTTAAAGGGTCTGAGGAAAGCAGCTGGTTCTGGAATGACGTTTTGCAGAAGGGTCTTTCTCAATAGCTCTCGGTTTCATTCATCAAGAATGTGTTGAAAAAAATAACATTTTCTCTCAGTGGAGGAAAGAGCTTGTGGTGAAAGGGCTGACTTAAAAGAAAACGTTCACCCAACAATGCACATTTTGTCATTATTTACTCATCTTGATGTTCTTACAAACCTGTATGACTTTTTTTTTTCTTGTGGAACAACATTTTTTATACTTTTTTTATTTTTATTTTTTAAAGAAGGACTTTTGAAAAAGACATTCATAGTACCTTCAAGTTCATAGTAACAAGGCTCTTCAGCTCCAAAAATGACAAAAACACCATAACAGAAGTCCATTCGGCTTGTGAGATATATTGCAAGTCTATTTAATTAATTCCACATAGCTTTGTGTGTGAAATTGTTTCTAGAAAGGAAGATTATCAGTGAATAACAACTTACATTTCTATCTTTTCCTTACACAAAGCTAATGTATGGCTTCAGAAAACTTGAAAAAATAGTGCACAAGTAATATGGACTGCTTTTAAGGTGCTTTATTTGTGTGTGTGCGTGTGTGTGTTTTTTGTTTTTTAAACAGACATGGTCACTATGAACTTATGTTGTATGGAAAATACCTGTGCAAATATTCTTCAAAAAAAAAAAAAAAATAAAAAATATATATATATATATATATATATATATATATATATATATATATATATATATATATATATATATATATATAAAGAATTTTGTGTTCCACAGATGAAAGACAGACATTTCATTTTTGGGTGAACTATTCCTCTAAAAAGATGGCATGCTGAATGTGTTTATAGGTCATTGCCATTTTAATGACCTTTTTCTAAAACTGGAATTCCAGAGTACAAAAGTTTAAAGGGAGTTAAAGCAAAATGAAGACAGGCCGGTAGTGGCAATGCTGGTGAAAATTATCCTTACTATGCCACCACAATGGGCCTTTGTGTTTCATAGTGGTCAAACAATAATGGGTTTATAGTCATGTGCATCCTGATCAATAATGTGTCCTGGACATTTTTACATGCTTGAGACAGAGGCTTGACTTGTTGTTCACATGAATAATGTAGTGGAAGGTAAATCAATCACATTAAAATCTTTCTTGTGACTTAAAAGACAAGTTCACAAATAAATACAAATTTGGTCATCATTTACTCACCCTCGTGTTGTTCCAAACCCATTTGACATCCTTTACTAATAGTATAGTAAACAAAAAACTAAAAAGATGCAATGAAAGTGAGTAGTGACCTTTTTTGTTTAAAAAAAGATAATGGATTTGGAACAACATGAGGATGAGTAAATAATAAACACATTTACATTTTTAGGTTAACTTAACCTTTAATGGTTTGTTGATGACAACAAAAGTAGGGTGTCTCTTTCATCTGACCAGTTTCTCTCAGAACTTCCTGTTTGTAGGGCCTGCGTTTGAGGGCCCACCAAGTCTGTTTGTTTACTGCAGTTCACTGGAGAGACCCTCATGTCTCTGCTTCCTGTTTTGATTCAGAGAGTGCATTATTGTGCACCACTAAAACCAGCTCAGCCTTGAAACCTCTATTAGATTCCCAGGAGTGTCCTTAAATGTGTCCCTTTCCCTTAGCCTAAGGCAAACTCATTTATTATTCTGCCAAGAGTGCAAACAAGTGTTATTCATACAGACAGAGGGACTCATTAAATTATTAGCCAAAACTATATTAAGTGGTATAAACCTTTTATGAAGTGTAGAGCTGGGTGATGTATAAAATATTCTCAATGATTTTGCTGTCGATATAAAATCAAGCAATATTGTAAATATTGTAATGAGTTTAATGTGTTTTTTTATCTGACACATTACCATTGAAGGTATATTTCACCTAAAAATGAAAATTATCTCATAATTTACTCATCAACCCTTCAAGCCATCCCAGATGTGTATGACTTTCTTCTACTGAACACAAACAAAGATTTTTAGAAGAATATTTCTGCTCTGTAGGTCTTCACAATGTTAATGGGTAACACAATTATGAAGCTCCAAAAAGCAAATAAAAGTGGCATTTAAGTAATCAATAAGACTCCAGTGGTTAAATCCATATCTTCAGATGTGATATAAGTGTGGGTGAGAAACATACATTTTTAAGCCCTTTTTTACTATACATTCCTTTTACTCCTCCCTCCCCAGTAGGTGGCGATTTGTACAAAAAAGTGAATCGGCAATTTTTTTGTTTGCGGCAGTTGGAATTTGAAAGTGGAAGTGGAGGTTGATAGTAAAAAAGGGCTTACATATTGATCGATTTCTCACCAACACTTATCATATATCTTCTGAAGATATGGATTTAACCACCGAAGTTGTATTGATTACTTTTATACTGCCTTTATGTGTTTTTGTGATAGCATGAGTGTGAGCAAATGATGAGCGAATTTTCATTTTTGGGTGAACTATCCCTTAAATTTCCCAAACATTCCTTGTCTTGTGACTCAAGTGTATCAGAGCATTAAGACAGAGTTGTTTTAATAGCGTTGATTGCTTTGATTTAAACTTCAATATCAAAAATGGTGTTAAGTTTGCAGTTAACACTGGTCATTTTATTGAATTGACTCAAAGTGATTTATGTGCGTCATCACTCAAAAAAGATTATGCATTGTTATACTGGTGCATGTTATTGTCAGAAATGTATATTGCCCTCTAGATTCAATTTTCAGGGGTATTTTTACCTTTAAGAGGGCATATTTTCAAATCATATAAAAATAAATCCCATCAACGTCCTTTTATATCAAATACTTAAATTTAATCAATTCTGTGACATAAATTCTCAATTTGTAGTGTGAAAAAACTTTATTAATTTACACTTGATTTTTACTGTGTTTTACTTCTTGCATCAAACATATTCTTAGACTCTAATTTGCTACAATCATTGTCAGAGCATATTTACATTTTACATTTATTCATTTGGCAGACACTTTTATCCAAAGCCACTAACAAATGAGGAAAACATAAGCGAATCATCATAAGGAGACAGTGGTACAAAAAGTGCTGTATTATAAAGTTTCACTAGCATCAGAATAGTATTCTAAAAAGATTAATGTGCAACAAGAATTATTATTTTAGTGATTGGTTTAGTGCTTATGGAAAAATATGTTTTTAGTCGTTTTCTGAAGACAGAAAGTGAGTCAGCTTCCGGATGGAGTTGGGAAGGTCATTCCACCAGCATGGTAAGATGAAACTGAAATAAGTATATTGCCCAGTCCTAATATATAGTATGAGGAATAGTGATATAATAGCTGAAATATAATACATTAGTGATGAATAAGTCTGAATTTAATATAAATGTAGTCATGGTGTATGAGAACTGCTGCTTCAACTTGTCCTGCAGATTTTAAACTGTATTTTTGTATGGAATGTTTGAACTATCATTTTGAATAACTGTCACCTGCATTTAACAGCTCCATAAAAACGTTGTTTACAGACATTCTTTAAATTCTGCTGCCTGTATATGTGCTCGCACCAAAACCCCAGAAGAAATCAGCACACAAAGAGGTACAATAGTAAGTCAACAGCGAGAAAGGAAGTAAACATCCAGTGAACAGGAAGCTCCCTGTACAGGGAAGGGGAGGAGGTGGGTGTATCAGTTAGTTTAGAAAAAGACAAACCCTGATGGTACACAACATAACCAGATTAAGCGTTCATCCCATGAGCACCGCAAGCAGGGACGGATTACCAACTGGATTACCGGCCCAGGGTCCCTTGACTATCAGGGGGCCCTTGACTGCCCGGGGGTGCCCTAGGCTTTAAGGCTGCGCAATCTAGTTTGGTGAACCTCCCACCCCACCGCTTGAAAACCCTTTTGGGCATGAAACCCCCCCCCAACCATGCAACATGGGTGGAGAGGGTCCCTTGGAGATAATTGGCCATAGGGCCTTTATAAGTCATAATCCGTCATTGAGCGCAAGCCACCTATCCCCAGAACCAAGTTGAGATATGTGATGGTGGCAGGAGGTCAACAGAGACCCTGTTGCAAGTCAGAGACTTGGAACGATGGAGCCGACAGATAAAAGCGGAGCTGGCATTGTCTAATCCTTACTGACTAGAGGACCTACCACAAAAGGGGTTTCCCAACCAAAGAACTGTGTGATATCAAGTCACTTTTTTCCCCTAAACCACAAGCCTACACAAACGGTATCCTGAAAGTAGCCCAATGCAGGCATTTGAATGAATACAAAACACAGCCTTATTCTAACTTGTTACACAAGAAATTCATAGATGACTCCAAATGGTCTGTAGCGTGCATTTGGGCCATATACCAAATATCAACAAAGTTAAGGACTTTTGTATCTTCTTTCCACAGGGCTATTTTGTGCTGTGTTTGCATTTGACAGAAGATCTCATTTGCGTTGTGATAATAGCAGGAAGAGCCAAGCTGTTATCAGTTTGCAAGCTGGCTGTCGGAGCCGGATGACCCTCATGGTGTATCTGTTTGAAGGATAGTCAAACTTTAACTGTAGTGTCAGTGCCTATCCATTGTTGGTAAAAATATGAGTGATGATGCCAGTGACACTATAAAATACTTTTTAAAACAGCTGCATTTAATCTCAACAAACTTGACAGACTTCTGTGAAAAAGGAACTGTCATCGAGTTAAACTGAGATATCTGGTGGCAGAGATGTAGAAGTTTCTTACCAACAATCATGGAAAACCTAGAAAAATGAATTCATTTTAAAATTGTGTTTTCCAGGCCTAAAGAAGTGGACATTTCTATTTTCAATATTTTTATAGTTATACTCTACACTAAAATATTTAATTGGCTGGATATTGCAATGGATAAAATCTTTAAAGTTGTTAAATCATTTGCAAACTAGATAACAAATCAGCCTGAATCAAAATTATTTGGATAAAATCCTCATCCAGTTATCACAAATAACTGGACAGGTCTTGGAAGAGTCATGGAATTCATTGCCCAAAAAGAATGGCAACCTTGAAATTCTCAATATAAAACTGACTGCCATACTTACAATATTGACAAATCATCAGAATGGCAATGCATAATAGATGGGTAAAGTTTGTCGAGACAAACTTTGATGTTAGCTTGACAAAACCTTGTATGAAAGTTAAAAAATGTAAGCGTTTTAAGTTTTCAATTTGAGATAGACAGACAGACAGACAGACAGACAGACAGACAGACAGACAGACAGATAGATAGATAGATAGATAGATAGATAGATAGATAGATAGATAGATAGATAGATAGATAGTCAGACAGACAGACCTATTGATCGATAGATGATTTAAGGAGAGCAACGTAGAGCAGATTAAAGGCCATGTGTGGATTTGATTACATTAAAATATTTTGACAGTTGGAGTTTGAATTAACGAGCATTCCGTTGACCCATTTGAAAATTCTGTAAATGTTAATCTGAGATTGTTCTGATATTTTATCAAGTCTGATCCATTAGAAAAGACAGCACACTATTCCAAAACAGTCTGAAGTTTGTTGAATAGCAGCATGTGCTTCGTCAAGCCAACATAATAATGCATATCAATATTTAAGAGAAATATCTGTTCCATGTTTATAAGATTGAATATTTTGTTAACACTTTACAAAAGGCTCCATTAGGTATCATGAACAAACAATTATGAATTCATTTTTAAAGCATTTATTAATTTATAAATGTTGTAAAATATTGTTCATTGTTAGTTCATGTTAAATAATGTTGTTAACTAATGTTAACACATAGAACCTTTTTGTAAAATGTTACCCATACTTCTGATGACAGATTCTCCCTTTGATAATAAAGACGACAGCTCATCCAGATGCACTTTCTGTAGGCAATAAAGTAGGGGCCGATGTGGATTACAATGAGAATACAATTCAGCTTCCTCAGGAGATACAGGATAATTGCCATAATGAAGGCACTGCGTCATGTTTCATATGTTAAGAGGGGGTGAAACTGGACACACCTTTGGCCCATGTGACTGCTGTGCATGTGACCGATGAGCGAGAGCCTTGATGGACAATTAAAGACAATTTACTGACAAATGACACAGGAGACAGGATGTCTGATAACATGTTAATCAGTTTACCCTAATCTGGGCTACTGCCTTCAAATTGCCCAAGGTGAAACATATTTTATTAGTGTTGTTACTTTAACATACACTGCCTGGTCAAAAACAGTTCTTATATTTCATTAGCTTTGATTACGGCATGCATTCGTCATGGCATATATTTTTCATACATTTATTTCTGTCCAGAGCTGCATTATTTTTTGCCCGAGATCTTGTATTGATGATGGGAGAGTCAAACCACTCTGTAAAGTGTTCTATTGGCTGCACATCCCAAAGATTTACGATAGGGTTAAGGTGAGGACTGTGGTGGTCAATTCATGTGTGAAAATGATTTCCCGTGTTCCTTGAACCACTCTTTCACAATTTGAGCCCGGTGAATCTGGGCATTGCTGTCCTGGAATATGCCTGTGCCTTCAGGGAGGAAAAAATTAATTGATAGCATAACCTGGTCATTTAGTACATTCAGGTAGTCAGCTGACTTCATTTTATTGCTGCATAAAATTGCTGAACCTAGACCTGACCAATTGAAGCAACCCCAGATGATAACACTGCCTCCAGAGGCTTGTACAGTGCACTATGCATGGCAGGTGCATCGCTTCCCTTCTTACCCTGATGCTCCATCGCTTTGGAATAGAGTAATCTGAACTCATCAGACCACATGACCTTATTCCATTGTTACACAGTCCAATCTTTATCCTCCTTAGCAAATGTAAGTATTATTTTTCTGATTAGCCTCACTAACAAGTGGCTTTCTTGTGGCCACACAGCTGTTTAGTCCCAATCCTGTAAATTCTCATCGCATTGTGAATGTGTAAATGCTCCTAATTTCACCATTTATCATAGCTGCGAGATTTTTTACAATGTGACTTCACCAAGCATTTTAGTGATATCCGATCATGATCATTCAAGATATTTTTCCAACCACATGTCTTCCATGAATCTGACGGTTCACCACTAGCCTTCCAGGTTTTAATAATGCGTTGGACAGGTCTAAACCCAATTCCAGTAATTTCAGCAATCTCCTTAGTTGTTTTCTTTGTTTGATGCAGGCCAACAATTTGCCCCTTCTGCAACGCAGTGGCATCTTTTCCACGACCAAGGTATATGTCTTCCGACATGGTTGTTTAAGAAATGAGAAGCTACACACTGCATCATTAGGGTTAAAATAATTGTTGCCTGCTGAATCATATTAATCACTGCAATAATTATCCAATCGCAGGCTCTTTGGTATCTGCTTATTTTATCTTTTATTTTTTTGGCTAGGCAGTGTAATAAGATCCAGTATCATTTAGAACAAGGAAGCCCCTGTAAACATGACTGAGAAAAATATATCATGATGTTGTTCTTATATGTGTATAAAAAATATTTTTCTAAGCCCGCCTTCTCATTTCAAATGGAACAACTTGAGAAACAATTGGCAACATATTTGTTTTTGAGCAAAGACTTCTGCATTTCTCAGTACACGAGACTTGAACTAACCTTTTAAAAGAGTACTAACCCTTGGTTCATCACTATGCAAGTTATAATTCAGTTTGTTAACTGATAGTCATTATAAAATGTCTGGAAATGAAATGCAAGATTTATATGAAAGACATCTGGGTAAACATAGGCGTAGGAATTCACTGCAGCTGTTAAAGGATTTGTGAGACTGAATTTATGTATTTTTTTTAAGCTTGAACACATGCAATCTCGCCACACAAGATGACATTAAGTACAGTTTAGGCAATGACTGTAGGAGGTAAAGAGAAACTGTCGAGGTCACATAGAGGGGCTGCGATTCGCATTTGGTGTTAAACTATTTTGATGGTCTATTTATGTTTATTGAGGTGATCATTCAGTGAGCTCATCTCCTGCCAGGGAACTCACAGATAGAACAATAGTTGTCAGAACAGAATGATCAGGAGAGGATTTAATCGAAACCTCTAGGCCTTGTTAAAAACGCAATGCCGTTTTTTTTTTTTTTAAAGAGGCAGTTTACACCAAATGTATGAGCAGAACACAAGTGTCTCGAGATGCGTTTTTAACAGTTTTAACTTGACACAGTAGCTGTGTCTCATAAGTCTGCGTGCTAGGTAGGAAACTGCGAAAAACGCGGCGCAACGTCAAAGTTCGTCTAGAGCATGTTTACATAAGAATACAATTGGAAAAACAGCGCGAACGGACGCAAAAACGCGTTGGTGTGAACCTCACGTAAGGTTTTTTTTTTTGTTTGGTGTGTGTCATAATAATGCTTCCCAGAACAAAATCGATAGTGACGCGTAATTTTAAAAGCTTATTTTGTGATTGCCTCCAAAAATACAAATAAATATTCTCGCACATACATTTAAAGAAAAATTATGTTGTTTAAAACCTACACAGCAAATATGTAAAATTATATGCTCATTTAATAATCATTGGCAAGACACTGAATGGACTGCGACGTACTAGGTTCCACACACCGACCTACAACAGCAGCTGCATGAATCTGAAATGCGGCTAAACTGAGTTCAAGTGTGTAACCTGAGCATAAGGTATATAGACCTCTCGCCAAATACACTCACTACTCCTTCCTTCCCGTGCAGTGCCTCTCAACTGTTGTTTGTTTGCACTCCGCTGGTCCGGAGCGGAAATTCCTTTCCGTTTTTGTGAATGACAAACTTATTAACAATTCATCAACACAGTCCGTTCCATCCGGCCCCGTTTCCACGGCGACGATAGCTCGGCGCCCTCTGATTGGCTGGCCGACATAATGTATCCATTGAACGCCTAGCGCTTGTATCCATTCACTTGCTGGTTGAGACAGAGTGCGCACCAAGGACTAGAGCAGAGGACGCAGCGAGCAAGGAATAAATATAGAAAGGAAATAAATCTACAAGGCAATCTTGCGATCGATATTCTCCTGGATATCGCGATCGATTTGCGCGCGAGAGAAAAAAAAAATCGAAGGCGATAGAAGAGAGGTTATATAACAACAAGACAACGTCAGTGGCTGCAGCTCACTCACTGGCTACTAGTGTGAGTCATTGATAAATGCATAGACATCCTAAGCACAGTTGCATGAATGGAGTGGAAGTAGAGCGAGTCTGCGCTTGACATAACCGAACACCGAACATTTAAATCAATAGCGTTATATGAACAATTCCTGAGTTTTCATTATATAAGAAGAGACTTTCATAACGTTTCTCACGAGATTTCAATGCTTCATACCTGAGACATCAACAGCCTCTTGCAGCGCTTCTTCTCCGCAGTTTTAGCTCGTACGGTACGGTAACCGCAATTTTACTAATGCTCGATAAGTTCAAACCCGTGCAGTTCGATTCGGTCATGGCTATAAGCAAGACGGTAGAGTGGCTCAAGGAGCAACTAGAGACGCGCAAGGACTGTTTGCTGGTTATGGACTGCCGAACGCAAGAGCTTTATGAGTCGTCGCACGTCGAAATGGCCATTAACGTTGCCATTCCGAGCCTCATGCTCCGGCGACTGAAGAAGGGCAATCTGCCCATAAAGTCTCTGCTTTCTAACGGAGAAGACCGGGAGAGATTCGCGCGGAGGTGCAAGACGGATACGATAGTGTTGTACGACGAGTACAGCCGAGAGTGGAATGAGAATATAGACGGCGGCTCTGTGTTGGGTTTGCTGCTGAGGAGAATGAAGGACGAGGGTTACAAGGCATTCTATCTTGAGGGTATGTTGATATTTATAATTTTTGATGACCGCAGTGTGTAATAAATTGCATATTCGTGGTTTACCGTCTGTATTTATTTACTAAAAACAATTCTTCACCCTCACAGGTGGTTTCAGCAAATTTCAAGCTGAATATCCAACGCTGTGCGAGACGAACCTCGACGGTTCATCCAGCAGCAGTTCACCGACCTCCCAGGTCCTCGGACTCGGAGGTCTCCGGATCAGCTCCGACTCCTCGGACATTGAGTCGGATATCGACCGTGACCCGATCAGCGCCACCGACTCGGACGGCAGCCCCCTGTCCAATCCCCAGCCCTGCTTCCCAGTGGAAATCCTGCCGCATCTTTATCTGGGCTGCGCGAAGGACTCTACGAACCTGGATATTCTGGAAGAGTTTGGCATCAAGTACATCTTGAACGTGACTCCTAATCTGCCCAACATGTTCGAGAACGCTGGAGAGTTTAAGTACAAGCAGATTCCCATCTCGGATCACTGGAGCCAGAATCTCTCCCAGTTTTTTCCAGAAGCCATCAGCTTCATTGGTGAGAATCAATTATATACACAATCAGCACCACAAAATGGACCATTATTGCCTTTCATTCAGTCCTAGTTTTGATAAAGCCAATAGGTCAAGGGTTTGTCAAGCTTTAAAACCAAAAATGCAGACCTTTTCAGGGTTTAGGTGTATTTACACTGTTGTGTAATTAACTTCAAAAACAATTATAGTCGGCCTAATAGGCTGGTCAGTGGATGGTACCATTTTATTGTTTGCATAGTAACATATCTTCGGGTTGTGCAATTGTGACACAAAGGCTTATGATGAAACAGGAGATGGAGGGGGGAGGCAGTAATTTAAGCTCAACAGGAAGGAAGCAGCATTTAAAGTAATCTAGGACAAAACAATGTTTCACCACACAATGAGTACCATTTACGGGGCAGTGTCGACATCCTGTTGGCCATGACAGGGTGCTGCCATGACTTCTACATTTACACGCCCAAATGGTACCATTGTTGTAACCTGGTGAGCGGAAGGATCATTTGATTAATCATAATAGCCCAGTTCCATGTCACATTCCCTGAGAAAATTGACGAGTTGTTTCGCTCTGTCTGGAGTCATACACCAGAAAGCCCGTTAAACGAGACCCTGTTTTATCAGTGCTGGGACTGTAATGAATTCTGACATACTGCCCTCAACAACAAAGCCAATGTTTAATTGCATATCCATAATACATTGACCTGAGTTGTGCATTTTAGCAAATACAATTGGTTGCTTGATTGTGAGTTCGGAAAGACAGAAAAACTAATTAACTTTTGTTTTGTCTCCAGATGAAGCCCGTGGACAAAAATGTGGCGTGCTTGTTCACTGCCTGGCAGGTATCAGCCGTTCCGTCACAGTGACGGTGGCCTACCTCATGCAGAAGCTCAACTTGTCCATGAACGATGCTTACGACATTGTTAAGATGAAGAAATCTAACATCTCCCCTAACTTTAACTTCATGGGCCAGCTCTTGGACTTTGAGCGTACGTTGGGCCTCAAGAGTCCTTGTGACAACCGCATGGCAGCTCCATCCCAGCCGTTGTACTTCACCACACCGACCAACCACAACGTCTTTCAGCTGGACCCACTTGAGTCCACGTGAGGTCTTGCCATGGTGACCCCCTTTTGGCTCTAAAAGTGTTTGAATCTTGAAACAAGGTTTCTCTTTTTCGACGCCTGTCAAAGGGTTCCTCGTGTTATTGATAGAGTTGGCTTGAGAAGACAGCTGACCAGAGTAGCCACTGATGGGGCATGTGGTGTGCCCAGTGCATATAAGCTGCTGTTTAATGGAGAAAGAGAGCAGACATTATCTGTGACTCTGTATCTCCAGGACTCTATAAAGTAGTTCTTATTTTATATATATATATATATATATATATATATATATATATATATATATATATATATATATATATATATATATATATTTAAATATATATACATACTGAAGCATGGAAAGACTGTCAACTATGAAAAGAACTTGTGTGGAATGTCTGATATACTATGACTGGGGCTGGTGTGCCAAAGAGACTTTACTGGAACTGAACAATTACAAATACTCTTATTTGTTTTGTTTAGCACTTGCACCTTCAATTTTTTTTAGGTGTGCTCTAACTTGTCTTCAATGAAGACTTGCCTGTTTTGGGACAATATTCCCTCGGTAATGATGGCAGAGTGTACTGTACTCCAACTTATTTGTGTGGAGAAATTTTTGAAACATTTATACATGTGTATATTAAAGATGTTGGTAAGCCTTGCCATAGTTATATATCTGTTTCAAAGGAACAGCTGTAGATTTTCTTCTTCATTTTGTACTCCTTATGTAAGCAAACTGAATATTGGTCCATATTATCTTTATCAATGAGTTAAATGCCAAAAACGTTAACAGGTTTTGCAAGATCGTTAATGTGTATATGTATAATATATTTGCTTTTTTGCTTTTATGGATAAATTCAGCCTTGTAATCACCAATACAAATCAAAGTCATTGTTATCTCTTGCCTTAGTTCTGTACATAAAGTGTTATTGTGCATTCACCTTCAAGAGCAGTTCCCCATAAGCTTCTCACCAGCTCTTAATACTCTTGCAGACTGGACTATATGAACTTGCACGGTTAAGAGGGGTTGTCTAAACTTGTGTGTGTATATAAGAGGCATTCCTCGGTTTCAAGATGCATGCTCATGTAGGACCCATACGCCTTTTATACTTTTTTTTTCTGGGGACATTGAAAGGTGAAAGCAAGTAATGCTGATTTTTTTGTGCAAGGATTTGAGGCCTGGGAGATATTTTTCATCTCTCCTCTTCAGGGAAGTTTTGTGAAATGCAATTTTGGGTGAGAGAAGTGACTGAAATGGTTTTCAGGGGGTTTTGTTGTCCCTGTTTGGGGGGAGGGACTATTTTACTGAACCACTCCCTCCAATATTACGAATGTAAAGAAATAAGTTATTAATAAATTGCTACTTTGTCTATTCAAATCTACTCATGATGTCTCTCTCTGCTTTCTGTGGTCACCTTAAAAATTTAAAAACAGACATTACATTTCAAATGAGTTCAGAAGTGCCACATTTACACAACATTTATTAAATGAATATTCAAATTTTTTTGACTTATTCCTCTTTTTCTTTAAAAAAGCACTTACAATGGAAATGAATGGGGCCAGTCCGTAAATGTCAAACTTCTCACTATTTCAAAAGTACAGCCATAAGACTGATTTTAGTGTAATAAAATCGCTTGATAAACTTTTCTGTGTAGTTCTATCCAATTTGATATATTTGTTGCCATTACGATGTAATACCGTAAACCCTGTAATCTCAGTAAACAAGGATATAAACAACTTTACAGCTCAAATAATACATACATTTTAACAGAAGAATTAAAGGAAGTGTTATTATAAACTTCACATTTCTGTCTTTAAACCATCCATGAACTGCCTCCCTGTAGCCTCGATTTTTAAAAATGTTTTTTTTTTTTTATTATAAAATAAATTATAATATAATAAAATTAATTTGTGGTAATCAACATTGTGCTGCAAATGCTGTTGATTGAGATTAACTTGTTTTAAACCTGGAATATTCCTTTGATTTAGCAGATATGTTTATCCAAAGTGAACTTACAGATTGTAGCACAGTTTTAAACATTATTTGTACTTTTTTTTTTTGTATTTTATTGACAAATTTTTGCCAACAAAGTTCACAGGCTCTAAAATAAGATTAACATTTGATATCACATTTGTGTAATGTACAACAGCATTTCCTGAAGGTGAGGACGTACATTTAAGATTATAGAGTGTTAAGTAAACAAAACAGCTTTCCATGTGGACAGGCTGGTATTTCCAGGTACTGCCTGGTTCCCACTTCCTGACAGGAGACCAGTAGCTCTGCAGGCTCCTACGCTAAAAGCAAGCTGTGGCAAAACAAGCCATAACCTGATACCCTCTTGGCATTTGCATACAACAGATAAAGAGATAATCCCTGTGTGGGAGATAGAAGTAGGTTTTAAAATGAGTAATTACTATTTCTGATGACAAAACATGTATTTTATATCTAATAATAATGATTATCTATTCAACAAACGTGTAAAAATGCACTCTAAAATTTAAAGGATTTAAGCATTTTGTACAACCCCTGTTTTGTTTCAGGGTTATGATGTTTAGAATTTTTATTTACAATTTCCTTTTCACCTATATTTTGTGATTTAGTAGTATTATTTACATTTTGTATAATTACAAATGATGAATTATATTATAATCAAATAAAATTAAATATTAAATATGTATTCACTGAACACTTGATTAGGAACACCTGAACAACTATTTATTCATGCAATTATCTAATCAGCAAGTCATGTGGCAGCAGTGCAATGCATGAAACCTTGCAGATATGGGTCAGCCATCAGACTGGGGAAAAAATGTTGGTGCCAGATGGGCTGGTTTGAGTATTTCTGTAACTGCTGATCTTCTGGGATTTTCACACACAACAGTCTGTAGCGTTTACTCAGAACGGTGCAAAAACATCCGGTGAGAGGCAGTTCTGCGGATGGAAATGCCTTGTTGACGAGAGAGGTCAACGGAGAATGCCAGACTGGTTCGAGCTAACAGAAAGGCTAAGGTAACTGATAACCCCTATGCACAATTGTAGTGTGCAGAATAGCATTTTGGAATGCACAGCACATCAAACCTTGAGGTGGATGGGCTACAACAGCAGAAGACCACGTCAGGAACTTTATTAGGACCAAAGTGTTCCTAATAAAGTTCTCAGTGAGTGTAGCTTTCTGCAGCTGGGTTTTGCGTAATCGAGCAGTCTTTATCTATTTGTCCAAGTATATATGACAATAAAAAATTGAATATTTGAAGGACATCAGCTGAGAAGGTGCAACAGGTCGCACATCACCTGTTTGTCAGAGCATGCACACAATGCCAAGGTAAATTGCTGTCCGAATAACATGTACACATGCTGGACAAAGCCAAGCCACAATCGTATTATCAAGGTCTGTTTGTCCGACTTTGCAAAAAAATCTGACTGGCTTGCATAACATTTTTAATAAAAACTTAAATTAAAAATGTTAATTATTGTTATAGTCTGACTGAAATTGAACTTTTAAAGTGCATGTAAACATAATGACTGTTACAGGTTGAAGTTTAAGCAGAGAACATAAACCCGATAGTTTGTGACTATACTTGGCTGTTGTGCTAATCCTGTGCAAAGTGTTTCAGTCTGTGTTGTTCTCTTGTAACAGACTGCACTGTGAAGGATTTGCCAACATGCCCAGCAATTTCCAGTGCTCAAGTTCCAGTGACTCCAACACCCCCTTCCCTCATACCTCACCCTCTTGTACACCCATCAGGCGTCATCCACCCACCATGCATTGCCTGCTTGCCAGCTGCAATCTTCCATTTGTGTCGTTATGTGAGTTGCAGCAGTAAAGGCCACCCCTGGCTATATGACCTCTCCTGTTCTCAATCACTCTTAAGGCAGGTGCATATCCAGCCAATCCTTTTGGCTGAAACAGATGGCTCGGTCCAACCCCTGTCACTGTCGATGCTACAGATGAGTTCATTAGTGCACTGTAGATCCCAACTCTAGCTCTAATCTCATTTACACCTTTTTAATTCTGATTGCATGTTCACAATCCTTCCAACACAGTCGCATGACAACTTGTAATAATTTGTACGAGAGGGTGATATCGTAATATACGAGAATGATATGACTTCTATTCCAATAGAGACCAACCAATAAGCAAACAGATTTTCAAATCGATACAATGCAGACATTACATTTTAGCTAGCCTATCCTATCTAAAGCTGTGGCCAAAAGTATTGGCAGTGACATACATTTTGTGTATCGCAAAGTTTTCGGCTTCAGTTATTGTTGTGTTCATTCACATTGTTTCTAGATTATTGTGCAGAGTGATCAGATGCATTTTAAATAATTGCAAAAAGCTTCATTGGCCAAAACAATTTACATTATCACAAAAACCCAAATTTCACAGTTTTTTGTTCCTGGTACAAAATGACCAGCCAACATAATTTCACTAATCATATCAAAAAGGCGAGTGGACAAACAGAAGCCCACAAATTGTGATCAACTCCGAACACTAATAAGGCAAGAATGGATCGCCATCAGTCAAGATTTGGCCCAGAAACTGATATCCCGCATGTCAGAGCGAATTGCAGAGGTTATGAAGAACAAGGGTCAACACTGTAAATATTGACTCTTTGCATATATTGAATGTTTTTGACAATAAAAGCCTTTAAAACTTCTGAAACACTTATCAATGTTTTCTAGTATACCATAGAAACATGTGAAAACATAATCTACAAATACTGAAGCAGCAAACTTTGCAAAACAAGAAATTTATGTCATTGCCAATTATTTTGGCCATGGCTGTACTCTTCATTAGCTTTAGGGTTTGGGTTGGACTGTATGATTGGATTAGGGTTTACATTTAGGAAAACATTTAATAACTCTTGTTCAAAACCCAGATGGTTCATTTTCTTTGAAACACAATTATTTTTCCTATTAAAATCATGGTTAGAGGTTAAATCAGTGAGCTTATCTGAATGTGTGCTATAAGGTTTATCAAAACCTTTTAGTCCAAAAAGCATATAGAAGTATTGTAGTGTATCTTTTGTCTCATCTTTATTTTCTCCCATAACAAACAGCTTATCAAGACTAAACATCCTGAGGGTTTCACACAGGGCAACATGGAGATTGAGTGTTGTGAGCAAACAGCATAGTGAGGACAGTGGAAATGCTGTTATCACACTTAAATGCTATGGGCTCTTCTCCAAGCCACCCACATGGAAAGTAATATCTTCCGCCAACGTTGGGAGAGAGCTCAGCTCACCCCTCACAAAGTGATCTCTTTACCTCCTGCTCTCTCCCTGTTTCTCAATCTCTCAACCACTTTTAAATAGAACAGGCTTCCAAACAAGCCGGAACTACCAGCAAGGAAGTCATCAGACACTAATGTTGACACTGTTTGGCAGAAAACAATGTAGAGCCATCGACCTTATTCATGCTAGCGCCATCTTTGATTTTAAATGGGAATGACAACGAGGCTGTGAGAGATAGACTTGCAGTCTCTTCATTGGCACAATGTTATACAGTTGTACAAAGCTCTTAGATCACATCTGATTTTCCACAACTCTGGAGTTGTCTGGAGTTCTTTGTATATACTGAAGGTTCTTGGACAGATATTTTATCAATGTTTTGTCCGTGGAACGATCCAAAAACACTTTAAATTGCAATAAAGCCAACTTAAGAGACTGTAAGTCTATGTCATACAGCCTCGTTGTCATTCCCATTAAAAAATGGTGATTAGTGTGAATAAGGTCTATGCATAGTGTAAATGTATTTTTGTGTCTTTATGCATGCACAGTAGGGTCCAAAATTCTGAAACCACATTTCAATTTCTATTATTATTTTTTTAAAACCTGGAATAAACAAAGTTTGGTTTTAATTTAAGCACATTTGTGACACTGACCATGTTGACCCCTTTACAAAAAATATTTTTTTTCAGATTTTCTTGATGCCATTGAAGCACAAACAAAAGATGGCAGAAGGAAGAATGTCTGGACTGACACCCTCAGTCACCATTTACTTTCATTGCATATTTTTTTCTATTCAAGGAAAGGGAATGGTGACTGAGGCTGTCAATTCTTAACATTCCACCTAAATAATAAAAAGTATTTTCACTAGTCATGTCAGTTTTTTGGACCCTACTGTACATAGAGGACCTATAGCTTGACAATTGGTGTGTGTGTGTGTGTGTGTGTGTGTGTGTGTGTGTATGTGTGAGCGTGTATTTATCACTTTGTGGGGACCAAATGTCCCCATAAGGATAGTAAAACCCGAAATTTTTGACCTTGTGGGGACATTTTGTCGGTCCCCATGAGGAAAACAGCTTATAAATCATACTAAATTATGTTTTTTGAAAATGTAAAAATGCAGAATGTTTTCTGTGAGGGTTAGGTTTAGGGGTAGGGTTAGGTTTAGGGGATAGAATATAAAGTTTGTACAGTATAAAAACCATTATGTCTATGGAAAGTCCCCATAAAACATGGAAACACAACATGAGTGTGTGTCTGTGTGTGTGTGTGTGTGTGTGTGTGTGTGTGTGTGTGTGTGTGTGTGTGTGTGTGTGTGTGTGTGTGTGTGTGTGTGTGTGTGAAAAGAGTGAGACAAAGAAGTTTGCAGTGAACTTTCATTGTGTGTAGGGGGCATTTCATTAAAAATTACTAACTTAATTATCCTCAGTTCCAATGTTCAGAAACCTCCACCTACACACACTCTGGAATGCTATGGAGGAATGTCTTCCAAGAAGGGGGCCACATAGAAGAGCTTTGTTTGGAAATCAGGCTTTTGTTTTTTGTGCTGGACTTCAGCAGCAGCAGCAAAACTCTGTTTCTCTGTGCATCGTTGCAGCCCACACCTTTTCTCCATGACAAAAACTCCACGAGACTCCTTCTGTTCCTGTTTAGGGAAATTACATGTGCTGTTGATTTGGAGCATGTCAGACTGGGCTCTCAAGATTGGCAGCCATGTTCTCTAAGCCACCAGAACCAAAATGTGTACAAGTGTGTGAGTGTATATGCCTTTTGTTATTAGCTATCAGGTGTGCACTCAGAAATTCAGCACAGCCAGGCTCAGTTGGTCTCCAACCTGTGGACACTGACACATCATTAATGGAAATAAAAATAGGGCTTTACATAAGACCAATCTGTAGTCACTTATCATGTGGGGAGAGAACTAAAAGTTCTCATTTTGACAGGCAAGGCTAAAAACGCCTTTGTATTTTGTTCAAGAGAGATCAGATGTTCTAACAATGAGATGACAGTGAGTCATCAAACAACAGATGCTACATTTAGATTTCAGATCTTGTAAATTATATTTAAATATTTAAAATAATAATATTTGAAAAAAATATATATATTTTCATTTAATTAAATGTATTTAAACAAATATTTAAAGTTTTGCCTGTGCAAAATCCACACCATATTGCCAAGGAGTTCTGAGGGTTTTTAAAAGCATTTTCATGTGGTTACTAAAGTTTTCAGGGTGCTTTTAGTGCGTTTCTATGTGGTTCAATAGTGTTTTTGTTGCTAGGGTTTAACGAGTGGTTTTTAAGCACATTTTTATGTGGTTGCTAGGGTGTTCTTCTGAGTGGTTTTGGGTGCTAGAATGCTCTGAGTAGTTTTTAGCATGTTGCTATGCATTTGCTAGTGTGCTTTGAGTGGTTTTAGTGTATTTATACATGGTTGCTATGGTGTTCAAAGTGTATTTAGTTGCTAGGGTGTTCTGAGTGGTTTTAAGTGTGTTTCTATGTGATTGTTAGAGTGTTCTGAGTGTATTTGGTTGCAAGGGTGTTCTGAGTGGCTTTAGTACATTTCTGTGGTTGCTAGGGTGGTCTGAGTGTTATTTTAGCCAGTTGCTACTAGGGTGTTCTTAGTGGTTTTAGTGCGTTTCTATGTGGTTGATATGGTGTTCTGTGTTGATTTGTTAGCTAGAGTGTTCTGAGTGGTTTTTAGCTGGTTGCTAGTGTGTTCTCAGTGTATTTGTTTGCTAGGGTGTTCTGATTGTTTTTAGCCAGATGCTAGGGTGTTCTGAATTGTTTTTAGCCAGTTGCTAGGGTGTTCTGAATAGTTTTTAACGTGTTTCTAATTGGTTCCTAGAGTGTTTTCAGTGGTTTTGTTGCTATTGTGTTTGTGTTTTTAGCAATATTTTTTTGAGTTTGCTAGGGTGTTCTGAGTGGTGATGGTTTCTAGGGTTTCTTTGCATTTGCCAGAGTTTTCAGGGAGATTTTGGTTGCTAGGGTGTTCTGAGTGTTTTTTAGCCAGTTGCTAGTGTGGTCTGAGTGGTTTAGTGTCTAGGCTGTTCTGAATGGTTTTTAGCGCATTTCTATGCGTTTGATAAAATGTTCTGAGGGGTTTTGGATGCTATGGTGTACTGGGTGGTTTTAAGTGCATTTGTATGTGATTGCTACTTGCTAGGGTGTTCTTAGTGGTTTGTAGCATGTTTCTATGCTGTAGCTTGGGTGTTCTTAGTGGTTTGTAGCATGTTTCTATGCTGTAGCTTAGGTGTTCAGTGACTTTGGTTGCTAGGGTAATCTAAGTGGTTTTAGCGTGTTTCTATGTGGTTGCTAGTGTGTCCTGAATATTTACTAGGTTGTTGCATTTTGTCTAAAGAGCATAACTCTAGTATTTTGTCCCTAGATATGACTTGGGTCTCTACTTTAATGTAAGTATATGTTTTGTTTTTGTTTTTTAATTTATTTGTTTTTTCTGCTTGTTTTATCATTCAACTAGTGAAAGTGAAACTGTGAATGTATAGATAAGTAATGGCACACCTCTCTTCAACAAGCCACATGATTTGAGGAATCATTCATTTCTAAAATATGGTGCAGGTTGAGTTTCATTCTGACATTTTATTCTATGGATTTAGAGCTTGTTCAAATCCCTAATCCAAAGTATGAGCCGTTGTAGGTTAATAGTGATGCTTGCCTTTGCAAACTCTACTAATGATATCCTAATAGCCCCACATCACATCACAACTTAAATCAACAAATGGCAGATACTGTAAATGCAATAAAGATATCTAAACCTTGAATTTCTCAATTGGCTATGAATAGATTATCTCTGTAAATGTCAGCCTCTGAGCTTACAGCTCCCGATTTAAGTTGCATGCATCCATTTCAAGGTCCTCCGTGGCTTCATTTCTATAAAGGCCATGTTACAGCAAAGATGTGGTGGCAGCGCATCACAAAAGGAGCATTTCAACTGATATGAATCATCCGCCGCTGTCTCTTTTTGAGCCCACGCGGCTTGATGCAAAAAGAGTAAAAATAGTCATTATAATTTAAAAGCACTTATAAAAACAATTTTCATGAGTAGAAGAGAGCGAGGGAGACAGGGAGAGAAAGAGCAAAAACATTGTCCCTCAACCCACACACCACCCAGCAGAACTGGTGTTAGACCCAAATATTAGTCACCACTGTAACATCGTCCCTTACATTGCTACACAGACAGATTGTCATGCAGATTTACATTCTTTCAGGCTCTTTGTCTTTCTCGCTCTCTTTTTCTGTACTGTGACTCTTCTCTAGTCATCTCAGCTCACCCACTCAGTACTCAGCTTAGCCTGAAACAGGATGTGAGTTAAGACACACTCAGATCACAGAAGCTCAGACCTGCCTTGTGAGTGGCTGCTCTCCAGGAAATGATTAATAGCTCTCATGATGAGTACGGCTCAGAAACACGAACGTTTGAGTTGGGGAACTAGGGTAAAGAAGAAGTGGGAGAGTGTGAAATGTTGTTTAGTTTGACTCAAACTTCAGAATTATTAAGTAACATGAATGTGAAAGTATGTAACCGAATGCACCCTGCATGACATGGCTTAACCAATTAGGATCCAAGTTCCTGGGTCAAAATCCTTGTTGGTCTTGGAACAACATTTTTACCAACCGATCTGATTTTGCAATAATGCAACAAGCGTTTAAAGCTATCTTTTACATCTTCCATCTTTTTTCTTAACCAGCCACAACTGCCACAAGCAATTTAGTTTGTATTTCTGTGGCTTCATGCTGGGTAGCTCCACCCACTGTGAAATGTCAGAGATTAAAATAAACATTTAATATCTTCTGATTGGCTGTGATTGTGTATTGTTGCGCATCACTTTTGCATTTAGTTTGGACAGACACATTGATGGTTGCTGAAAATGTGTTGCATCTGAGTCGCATCACGTAAGATGCCTGTGTTATAGTTAGGCTGGCTTGGTCAGTCTAATGTCAGTGGCTTGATCAACCAATCATTTCACTCTGATTTTAGTAGTATAGTTTGTGTTAGGGTTAGTGCTAGGATCCATTTGAAGGTTGCACCAGGACCAACACAGGATCTTCATCCACAATCAAATATTACTTGAGCAAATCATATTACATATCTGTGACAGTACCCAGTCATTTTCAATGCCCATGCATGAAATCAAATGCACTATTTATATCCCCATTTCAACAAAATGCACAGAGCTACAGTGTGACTCCATATACAGAGTATATCATCTCCCTTTCTATCTCTCGTCAGTACGACAGCAGGTTGACTCTCCACTGTGGTGCCTCATTTTGTGGTGCGGTTGCTAAGCAAACCCGGGAGATAAATAAATATATAAATAAACATTGCATAGGAAAGAAAATGAGTGAGCGAGTGAGAGAGAGAGGAGCGGTATGGCAGAGAGTGAGGGCAGAGCTTGTGTAGAGCATGAATGAGTGTACACTTTAGGCTTCTGAATGGGCTGGTCTCTGTTTGAATGAGCACTGCCAGATAGGCAGAGTAGACCATGTCATGTCTGTTTCTTACAAAGGGAGTAATTACATAGACAGAGTTATAATCCAGATGTTTATGATTACATTTTTAAAGGCGCATACCTGCTAGGGTTAATCTCACATAATCTGTAAAGAACATGACCGGGTCATATTTTACCCCAAAAGCAAAAGAAAGAAATTACAGTATGTGCTGTCATGCAATTTGTTTAATGTGAATATTTAGGACCATTCATATTTAGGACATTCATGCATTGTGACATTATTTTCATGACAATTATGCACATTTTCCTAATTAATCAATTTCACAAGTTCTCATTACATAATAATGATAATAATAATAATAAAACGCTCATTACTGTAATACATAAAAAATATGCATTGTAATATATTTATATGATACATAATGGTATTTGTTCCACTTCCTCAAATTTATTAAATTAAAATCAATTAAAATAATTTTTAAATCTTCATGACAATCTACAGAAAAAATTATAATTATTTAAAAAATGCCATATGTATTACAGAAATGAGCATTTGTACAGAAATGTAAGATTATTTGTCATGAAAATAATGCCATAGTGCAAAACTATTAATGGTCCTAAAAATAGGCTTCATTTTCTTTATGCATAATACACAACACATAGCATAACAGACTCACTGAGTATTTTATTAGGAACACTATTGTCCTAATAAAGTCTTCTTTTGTTGTAACCCATCGGTCTCAAGGTTCGACATGTTGTACATTCTGAGATGCTATTCTGCTCACTGTAATTGTACAGGGTGGTTATCTGAGTTACTGTAGCCTTTCTGTCAGCTTGAACCAGTCTGGTCATTGTCCGTTGACCTCTCTCATCAACAAGGCATTTCTGTCCACAGAACTGCCACTCACTGGATGTTTTTTGTTTTTGGCACCATTCTGAGTAAACTTTAGAGACTGGTGTGTGTGAAAATCCAAGGAGATCAGCAGTTACAGAAATACTCAAACCAGCCCATCTGGCACCAACAATCATGCCAAGCTTGAAATCACTGAGATCAAAATTTTCCCCCATTCTGATGGTTGATGTGAACATTAATAGAACCTCATGATGCATATCTGCATGATTTTATGCATTGCACTGCTGCTACACAATTGGCTTTCCTATATTTTTCAATTTTTTCATTTTTATTTTTTAAATGTGACCTGTTTTGGTGAGATTCACCTGCATGGAAAATAAATTATTATGTCAGGGTAGTGTTATCAGAGTTGTGGGTTCTTGACTGTTGATAGTATACTGTATATTTACACACTCTCTCTCTCTCACACACACACACACACACACACACACACACACACACACACACACACACACACACACACACACACATGTTGTGTTTCCATGTTTTATGGGGACTTTCCATAGAAATAATGGTTTTTATACTGTACAAACTTTATATTCTATCCCCTAAACCTAACCCTACCCCTAAACCTAACCCTCACAGAAAACTTTCTGCATTTTTACATTTTCAAAAAACATAATTTAGTATGATTTATAAGCTGTTTTCCTCATGAGGACCGACAAAATGTCCCCACAAGGTCAAACATTTCGGGTTTTACTATCCTTATGGGGACATTTGGTCCCTACAAAGTGATAAATACACGCTCACACACACACACACACACACACACACACACACATGCAGCTTGTCAGAACACTGTGTTCTTTCTATGGAAGTGTGCCTTGACACCAGTGTGAAAGCTAATAACAGGAAACGTTTAGCCCACTCCATTCTACCTTCAACGGAAGTTCAACCAAAGCTAAACCTGAGACACTTCTCTATAATTTACTCCTCTTTAACAGTGACTTATCTACGTTAAAATCCTCATTAGATATGGTGTACTAAACCGTATAAAAAAATGGCATCCTTTCAGTTGTTGCATAAAACCTGGTCCTAACAATTTGAAGTGATGTTAGAACAGACATAAATTTAAGCATGACAAATTGTTTAATGGCTCCAAAAAAGCTAGGTGAAGTTTTGCAACACACAAACCAAGAATGAAACTTCACACTGGCCCTAAATTACTCACCCACATCCTACTGTCATAGAGTCATCCTCATAAACAAAGTCAAACACTCACAGACACCCGGAGCCACAACAGGAAGCTAGCTAGCTCTGAAAACAACCACTGTGGGGTTTTTTTCTTGGTTTCAGGACGCCAGCTATTGTGAAACCCAACACTGCACAAACCTCCTCCTCTCTGCATGCCAAAAGACTGAGGCTAGCAGTCTTATTTTGTTTCAACTAAAACATATTCCAACATATTCATATCTCCAACTTTCCAACCTCCAACTTGTCAAATGCCTATGTGTGCTGGTATTTACCAGCATAAAGATTTTGTTTCCTGTCTTACACAAACACATCAAGAATGTAGACAGCTCTTTGCTAAACTGACCACCACCTGCCCAAGCATGACTATCCTCACTGAGTGAAGTGGTGTTAAATTGCTCTGACCTATCATTCAACTCATCTGAAATTCACTTGGGGCAAAGGGGAGTTTAACATCCTCATGGCCATTGGTTGCCATTGTTTTCCTTACAAATATATTGTTGGCGACAGGAAAGTAAAGCCTTGATGGGTTTCTGCCAAAGCTCATTATGTGGTGGTTGGCAGTACTTTTAATAACAATAAACACAGTCAATTGACCTTATTTGCAAATGGGTTTAAATAATTTTGAATGTTTCCTAATACTGTGTTTTAGTGTGTTTCAATTAAGTTCCTCAAAATGGACACAGAAATCACCAAAAACTTGTCAATGAACAATTATTAATTAACAGAATTGTATTGTGTAGACCTACACACATAAATATGTTATTTATAATATGATATAATTACTATGTCATTTTTATATCTTAGGTCTGGGTATTGATACAGATTTCCTTATTTTTACATATTCAATTCTGATTCACATACTCTCGATTTTATTCTATTCTGATTTTGATACAGTTTGATTCCATTCTGATTCATTTGGGTATACTTCAGTTATTATGACTATTTTGCTTACTTATGAAAAAAAATCTCTCTTTTAATGATAAATTAGACAGGGAACCTTCTAACTTAATTGGCGCATAATAAAAATAGGCCAAATCTATGCAGTTCAATTGCTATTTATTTAATAGATAATCAACACAACCATAACTGTATTAGTGAATTACCAAAGTAACATTTTAAATAAAAGATTACTAAATTAATAAATCTTATTAATAAAATTACAATTGTATTTATACCCAGCCCAACTCCATCCATCCATCATCCATCCATCATCCAACCACTTATCCTGTGTACAGGGTCGCGGGGGGCTGGAGCCTATCCCAGCTAACATTGGGCGAAAGGCAGGGGACACCCTGGACAGGTCGCCAGTCCATCGCAGGGCCACACATAGACAGACATACACACACTCACACTCACCTCCACATCCACATCCACATCCACACCTAGGGCAACTTTTTGGAGACACCAATTAACCTAGCCTGCATGTCTTTTGGATGGTGGGAGGAAGCCGGAGTACCCAGAGAGAACCCACGCAGACACAGGGAGAACATGCAAACTCCACACAGAAAGGCCGGGGCAACCAGGGTTTGAACCCACGACCTTCTTGCTGTGAGGCGACAGTGCTAACCGCTGCACCACCGTGCCGCCCTCCAGCCCAACTCATTTGTAACATTTGTATGTTTCTAAAGTTGTTCATATGTAAAATTATTTCATTTTAGATGCTGTCAATTTGTCAATATTATTTGTGTCTATGCAAACATAAGCAAATGTATTAGAGCTGCCAAAGATTTTCCTAGTCAACTAGTAGTCGTTAGTTTAAGCCATCGACCAGTTGTTGGACATTTATGATATTAATTTCATAACTTAAATATATTTTTTGGGGGGCAACAGAAAATGATTTGAGTTCCAGGGCTGAGAAAGAATGTTATAAGGAACATTGCTAACACTGTTATACATTACAGAGAAATACTAAACCATAATAATGAGCCTTTAATACATATATTTTACAAGCGCACACATGAAGCGAGCCACAGCGACACCATCAAAAGCGGTAATGATTCTGAATGTGTTGGAAAAACCAGTTAGGAGATATTCTGAACATTTTGTTAATTTATAGAGAGAAATGCTCATTAAGTTAAACATGTAGTAAGCGAGGTACTAATTTAGCTTCCCCATGAACACTTGGATGAGCCTAATAGAACATATTTATCTTGGTTATCTAATTTTAGAGCGAGCGGCCATGCTAAGTGGCTAACGTCAGGCTACTTGCATGTTTCAAATGATAAGCCATGTTTTAAGTCAATGAATGATAGGCGAACGTTTGCCTGCAGAATTTGAATGTCACCTTCTTGGGGTCATCCTTTACCCTCTCAAAATAATCCCACACTTTGGATATTTTGCCCGACATAATTAATTACCGCATGGACCAGCCGTGTAAACGATCATGTCTGTCTGTCACTGACTGCGTGACTTCGCCACTTCCTGTGGAGTATTTTTTTTTCTGTGACCAACCGGCTAATCAAAACATGGTCGACCAAGACTCTTCTCATCGACTAACGTTTGGTCAACTATTAGGGGGAAACTCTCAAATTTGCTTGTGCTAAAACCACACTTTACACCTACATAACTCATAAAACACATGATTATTGAAAGAGATTTATGTTTAGTTCTCATAAACGAATCACAGCTTAGAATTCAAAACCTCTTTATATGCACTGACCATTAATATGTAGCAAATTTGTGCCAAAATTTGTTAAATGTTTCCCATAGGTGTTTGCTAAACACCATATTTTTGTAAGACCGGTGTTAGTTGTATATCGTTTTTAGAAAGCTAAGCTGCTTGTTGTTTTGATGTCCATCAATGGCTCAGTGCAAGTGTGGTTGATTCATCAGTTTGCTTCACAGAGAGAGTATGACCGCTCTTCCGTTTGATCCAAACCACTAATCCCTTCAATGAAGCTCTGACTTCCTCTCTTCAGGGACACAGGAAGAGATGGACACTAAAGAGAGAAAGTGAGGAGGGGGGGAGCACCTGTTCAATGGGCCCTCTGACAATTTCCCCACACCAGTTCTCCATTCGCCCCGCTTTAAAACAACCTCCAACATCTCTCTCCCGCCCTCCACCCCATGAACAGCCTTCGGAGCACTTACAGGGGGGGCGGAAAAAGGAGAGCCATGAATGACAGCTGCACTTTTACTCAGAAAGAGACGAGGAGAAAGTGGAAGGAAGGATGAATGGGGGGAAAATGGCTAGAAGTACCATCAGAAGTTGTTGCCCCTCTTGGACTCTTTTTTTTTTTTTTCTTCAGGACCAAGATTTTACATCGCACAGTTGGTGACCCGACATTTTGCCAACATTTTGAAACGTACAAAAGTAACCTCAACAAAAATGTCAAACATTGACATTAATAGTTCCACGAAAGGCCAAACAATACATAACATTTTTACCATGACACAGGATGAATAGAAAAATGTACTTTTATGTTTTACAATTTTATAGTTGGACAGTTTGGTTTCTAAGGCCACAAACAGACTAATGAAAATCATTTACTCACCCTCATACCATCCCAGATGTGAATGACTTTCTATCTTCTGCTGAACTCAAACAGAGATTTTTAGAAGAATAACTCTGCTCTGTATGTCCATACAGTGCAAGTGAATGATGGCCAGAACAAAGCAGCATAAAAGTAATTCATATGACTCCAGTTGTTAAATCTATATCTTCAGAAACAATATGATAGGTGTGGGTGAGAAACAAATCAGTATTAGTGTCCTTTTTACCATAAATCCCTGCCTAGTAGGTTGTGATATGCACAAAGAATGCAAAAACAACCGAAAAAGGATGTAGAAGTGAAAATTGAGATTTATAGTAAAAAATGACTTAAATGTTTCTCACCCACACTTATAATATTGCTTGGAAGATATGTATTTAACTTCATTAACCTCAAACAGTCATTTGTATTATTTTCATGATGCCTTTATTTGCTATTCGGAGCTTAAGGTTCTGGTCAATATTCACTTGCATTGTATGGACCTACAGAGCAGATATATTTAAAAAAAAAAATCTTCTTTTGTTTTTATCAGAAGAGAGAAATTCATATACATCTGGGATGGCATGAGGGTGAGTAAATGATGAGAGAATTTTCATTTTGGGTGAACTATCCCTTTAAAAGCTGACAAGCCTGTTGATATTGCTATCCTATCTATGCTGGATTAGCTGGTTAGCTGCATTTTATTATTTGCATTTAGTATTGTATTTCCATCTGCTAACAAATCAAAACAGACTTGCAACCCATTTTTGGGTCACAACAAGGGGTTACATTGGGGAGGAACAGGTGTTGGGGTTCCCCTTCACAAAAATTCCAATTTAACCCCTGGTCACAACACAACATTTGAGAACCCCTGTGCTAAACTCTGGTGCTTTAACGTATATAGTAAAAAGGATTTGCTCTCAAGAAAGCCATTTGGGATACATCCATGCATGGCGTCACAGGTTAGCTTTCCTGCCAGTAGTGTCCATGTATGCTTGTTTGAGCAGTGTGTACATTTCTCTTACAACAGCAGGCCATCAATCAGAACAAAGGGGGTTATTATGGGGCCCCTGAGTGGAGCTGTTTCGAATAGATGAAGTTGGGGTCAGAAAACGGCCGGACGCTGCCCCAGCCCCCTTCAAGAAACCCTATCCCCCAACTCGCTCCTCCCAGGCTGAATAACAGATTTCACGCTGTCTGAGGAGGGAGGTGAGAGCAGATTAAATGTGTAGAGGAGGATGGAAAATGGGGAACGCCATTGAAAGATGTTAAATGATAGTAAAATGGTGGGATTAAGCCAGGACAATACAGGGCAAAAATCCCCTTTTCCACCATTCCCTCCCTCACGCCATTCCCTCTGTTCCAGTCCTCTGTTCTCTTCTATTCTTTCTTTCCCTCTCTCCCATTTTGCTTCTCTTAGGGGTCTCTTATAATGCGAATTGGGAGAGACTGATGAAAAAAAGAGACAGGGAACAAAGACCAAAGGAGACACATGCAGGAAAACATAAGCGCCAGGATAAGAGTCAAGATAGCTTGCGCTTAAAGGGATAGTTCAATAAAAAAAATGAAAATGTCATAATTTACTCTTTATTTCTTCTTTAGAAGTTTAGCAGAATATCTGAGCTGCTCGCTTCTGTACAATGAAAGTGGATGGTGACCAGGGGCTTCAAATTCCACACAGGACAAAAAAGCATCAATAAAGTGGTCTTCTGAAGCCATATGATAGATTTGTGAGAGAACTTTAAATGATTGTGTGAAATATAAGTCATTATTCACCTAAATCTTGCCTTGAAAACTACAGTTTAGGTCAACATTCACTTTCACTTGAATTGTATGGAAAATAGCAGCTGTGTCTGCTGTAAATTACTCCTTTTGTGTTCCACAGAGGAAAGTCACATGGGTTTTAAAAAGAGGGCGAGTAAATGAGATTTACATTTTTGTGTGAACTATTTCTTTAACGTTCAAAGTGTGTCATGTTTACAAGAGGGTGTTATAATTTTTTTTTTTAGTTTTCATGAAAATTTAAACATGGAAGTGCATAGTTTGAATGGCACGGTGACTTGAAAGTGTGACTCTTGACACTCGCCTCTGACTATTGTGATGAATGCAGGAAGGTCAAGGGTTGGGAATTCCTAAGTGATGAGCGCAGTTATTTTTCTTGTCAAGTTCCTTTCAAAGAAATAGTGGAAGGGTTTGGAGGGCAGTTGAGGTTGACAGATGGGTCAATAGGTCACCTTTGAGTTTCAAGTAAAAAAAAAACGAATGAGAGATTCAAAGAGATACGGGCGAACCATTCAAGCAGAACATCTGGCGCTACTGGTGTTGATGATCAACGGTGTCTACCATGGAGACAGGATCCATGCTTGAACTTCGATTTAACAAATATTCTTTAACTTTGTGCATGGAAGAAGTTAATTTGAGGCTTTGGATGAAGGAACATCTGACCATCATGTTGAATGACTGATTGAATGTGCCTGATCTCCAAGTCCCTGTCTATGTATTTTTTTTAGGCTTTTTGCATCACATGTATTTCAAACTTTCTGGGCATCATCATGGTCTATCCGAGTGTTTAACTTTGTGCATTTGCACATGTGTGTTATGTATGTGAAGGCATGAGTGTGTAATCTGTGTAATGTAAAATATTAAGGGGGTGGAATGCACAAAGTGTTGGCAGATATGTTGTAAATGCATTACTGAAAGGTATGACAGCTGCTTGGGTGCACATTCCGGGGACATGGGGTAGAGAAATATTACAGGGGACACACACACACCCATATTCCCTCTGAACAGTGTATATATATATATATATATATATATATATATATATATATATATATATATATATATATATATATATATATATATAATTTGCCATTAAGCTATATATATATATATACACATACTCTCAAGCTATCAAGCAGAATTCATTCCACATTAACTTCTTGCAATGCTCAAAGGTGGCACAGGAAGTGGAAAGACTCTGGGTTTGGGGTGAAGGGTGTTGAGAAGGTGGCAAAAACATTGTAGCTGTCATCACGGCATCTGTGTGCAAGTTTAATGTTGTTTGTGCCTACAGTCATGAGCCCATGGTTAAAAGAGGAAATCCAGCTGTCCCGCAGTACTAACACACTAGCTTTAAAAAGTATCAATGCCATTTTTGGTCAACACACATTTACAGTAAATTTGTATAATGTTATGAATCTTTCCATGAGATCATGTTAAAATCTTCCTTATTGTCAGATGTTTCTCCTGGGAAAAAAGCCCCCAATAATCTTGTCTCTTCTAGAGATATAAAAGAGATCACAGCATGTCTCAAACTGTTCCCACATTTGCCAAGATGCCAAAGTCTGCAATCAAAAGTCAAGAGATTTCAATAGGAACCAATATCAAAATCAAATTCCCTCAAGACCCAACTATTTTGGTTATTTACAGCAGAGGTTCTCAACCAGAGGGCCAGGACCCACTAGGTGGCCTCAGCACACTTCCAAGGGGGCCTCAAGTTGACTTAAAATGCATTTAAAATAAGAAATATTAAAATAATTGAATATACTTTATATAATAACAACGTAATTAAAATGCAAAAAAAAAAAATTATAATACTTTAAGATGCATGCCTACAAATTATAAACAGACTCTTTCGGAAACTTCTAGAATAAAAAATTATCCAAGACTTATTATTTTAAGTTTAAAGGGGGCTGCAAATATAGTGTCCAAAACCTCCCCTATCCACTAACTTGTGCACTATTTCGGGTGTCGGTCATTTTGTAGTGGTGTCCAAATTCTGAGTGAGACACTCGTTACCAACTTTTGTTTACTCATTCTTACCCACAATGAACTCTGACAATGGTTAATTGCCCATAATCCACTGCGGGGAAGATGTACAAGGTGAGAGTTTACTGCTTCCTTCCCTCCTGCAACGTTTTATTTCATACTGAATGTATTAAATTATTTTTTAACAAATCATTACTTAATTAAAATAACATAACATATAGAGGCAAAACATACAGATACATTTGAAAATGTACTCTTTATTTATATTTATACAGAACTTTGCATTAAGCTAAAGAATTATTTATTTACTAAATAATTCACTGAGTTGAAAGCATTTTAACTCTGAAGACTGCACACAGTGGAAATTATAATTCTGTGGATGATTTAAATATTCAGTTTAAACATGTAGGTTATGATAACTTTGGTGCTGTTTATGGTCGGCTGAGATGCACGCAATGCACTCAGAAAAGCTTGTAATGGAGATACTGAAATATAACAAATAAATACGATAATGTACATATGATAAAACTCCTTTTACTCTTTATATTAACATATATTTAAAAAATGACAATCAGAATGAAGGTTTATTAATATACTATTTAATAAGAATAACACGTATGGCCCAAGTATTTTAAAAGTTAATACGTGAGGCTGTTTCTGCGACAGCCCCAGAGCTCCCACGCTCGGTGTATACGTCAGTGTCCGAATTCACTCACTCATTTCGTTCACTCAATGTTGAGATATAGGGCACTCACTGCCATTCAGGACATAGTGAATGAGTGAACGATTTAGGACACAGCTGATGGGGGTGGGGCCTTACAGTTCAAAAGGTTGAGAAGCTTTGATTTACAGAATGTGTGATGCAGAACAACAACGTGCCTGGAGTGGGTCCACAAGATGGCAACACTTACATTTTGAGCCATTGCTGTCACGAAGAAGTGCTAGAAGAATAGGTAATCACTGCTAAACAGTGGGCCATTAAGGTAAAAACATTAAATACACATTGCACATCACTTCTGTCTTCTGGAGCACATGCACAACGCTGAGGCCAATTGTGGTCCGAACAATGTGTATACATGCTGGACTAAGTTGAGCTACAATCGCATTATCTAGGTCTGTTTGTCCGACTTCGCAAAAATTGGAATACGCAATTTCTGTCATACAAAAGCATTTACAAGATGTTTTAAAAATACGTATTATTGTTTTACACCAGCTGAAATCAAAGTTTTAAAGTGCATTAAAATACATTGCTATGTGTCTATTTTTATTTCTATGGAATTTCAGGAGAAATATCTAAGCCAAAGTTGATACGTGAATGAATTGCATGTTGTAAGGTTTCCATTAGCTACTGACGCCACATAAACTAAAATTAATAGATTGTAAAACGTTCACCTATATTGACTGAGGCCAGTTTGAACCCTCATGCCCTTTTGTCTGGAGGAAGAACAAATGCAACAGAAAATTAGGCTTTTTACAACCCTCTAGGAGAGGTAATAGCCACGCCACCCCCTCTGGTTATCATAACACTGAGTAGAGCCAACTAAAAGTTGACTGGTGCATATGTTTATGTGTGTTGTGGGGCTAATTTAGCCTAGCCTTGAGGAAAATGTGTATATTATGTGGGCACTAATGAGAGGGAGAGGTGCCGTTGTCTGGTGTGCTAGCTGTGATGTCAATAAAAAACTAGTGTCCAGTGCTAATCAGCTAAGGCAGGAAGGAAGGACAGAGGGGAAAGCATAAGTCTGGCAGGGACCCTCTTGGTTTGAGCAGTTCAGTCATTTAATGATGTAGAGGTGGGCTGGGAGAAGCAGTTAAGATGCAGAACCACAGGAGACTCTAGAAAGACTTGTTCATAAATGCCGCCGCTATGCCACTACAGTCTTTATGTTAGTTAATGGACACAAGACTGATTTTGCCGGAGATGAGGGGAGTGGGGTGTGTTTCCTCTGTAATAAACAACTGTTAGCCAACAATTTCCAGTCTGGTAGCAGTAAAAGACCCACTAAACAAGAACAATGAGTGAATAATTAGAAAGAGTGTGGTTTCTGTCTCTTTACAACCACAGTTTTAACTTTGTGCTATTGATCAAAAGGTGAAGGCAACAACAATAGTTTTGCTTTATCTTTGAGCCAATATAGCTCATATTAAAGACACCATTAGAATCAAAACATTTTTGCCATTTATTATTTTTACATGAAAATGAGCTTGTGATTCGTTGCAAATATTGGTCAGAAGTTTGCAACTCTTCACCGGTAGTGGTGAACCTGCAGCAAACCTTTGGCAACAATGGACAATTTGCCGCAAGTTTGCAGCAAAGCTCATTTGCATGTGAAAATAACCAGTGGTGAATTTGCAGCAATTTTCTCTAAAAACTCTTGATTTTTGTAAGGGCAAGCATTAACATTAGTCAAATGTAGTGATCGACAAATATGTTTTTTTAATGGCTGATGCCAATACACAGAGAGCAGGGTTGCCGATAGGCCGATACAATGTAAATATATCACACAATTTAATAAAGTAAATAACATAAACATAAAATTGCTAAAAATTGCTTATTTAGCACTGTTTACTCAATTTCACACAAAACAACATTTTTATTTTTTTAAATGGTAGATAGAACTTTCTTCTGATTTCTGTTTAGTCATCAAATTTTAGTAATTCATTTTCTGATTAAGAAATTGTTAATATATTAGGAAGGAAATAACAGAACATTCTGTAGTCCAGCAACCATGGATGGCATGTACACGTTAGCAATTGCATTTTCTCAAAAAATACAGAATCAAACCAATTGCACGTATAATGCACGTGAATCGCTTTTACTTCGAGCAGCAATCTCCGGACAGTTAAAACAGCCTAGATCGCATGCTTGGATTGTCACAGACTAACCGTCATGATTTATGAATCAGAGGAACTTTTGATCCTGAACCTGAAGTTTTTTATTCTGGCTGATTGAATACGCGCTTCATAGGAAGATATTAGACTAGTGCTCGATGGTAAGAAAATACTGGATTTTCATGAGGTTCGTGAATTACATCTTTTTAAACTAGATATCTGCATATATGCAGATGGCATATAATAGAAGTTCTATTGACATA
Organism: Xyrauchen texanus; assembly: GCF_025860055.1. Classification (NCBI taxonomy): domain Eukaryota; kingdom Metazoa; phylum Chordata; class Actinopteri; order Cypriniformes; family Catostomidae; genus Xyrauchen; species Xyrauchen texanus. The sequence goes on from NC_068321.1 coordinate 15,710,635, forward strand.
TGCCTTTTATCATTAGAGAAGTTACAGGGTTGAGGAGAGACTGTTAGAATACGTGCTTCAGAGGAAGATTTATGAGCACTCCACAGGATGCTGGATCTGCTGAAGTTGTGTGAGGTTTGTTTATTACATCTGTTTAAATGAGATATGCGCATATTTGCAGATGGTATATGATATTAGTTTTATTGATATTTGCCTTTTTAGTATTAGACAAGACAGTTAAAAGTTTCAGGGAACTGTTGAGGAGAGAGAGGGAGAATGAAACAGGCGAGCAGTTTAACATTATGAGCTCAAACGCGTCTGCCGCAGCTTTAATATGTGGACCGTTTAAATGAAACTGTGTTGCACACCAGTCTATTATTGTAGTAACATGATGGCACTTAACAACAAAACGAACTGTAACTGGTCGTTTACATGTCTCAGTTGCTTCACATGCAAGTAGGCAATTCTCTGCAATCCCAAAAAACAAATCGATCAAACGGGAAACTGTATCAGCCTCTGCGATATATAGATCATAGGGCATAGTAAAGTTTATCGACAACGTCGACAATAAAACAAATTGTCGACAAAATTTTTCGTTGTATATAGTCATTTGATCTTATTTAACAAAACATGAGATGAACTTAAACTCTGATGGTGTGTGAGAGGAGCACCGCAGCTTGCGCCTGACTGTGGAGAGGATGAATACACAGCTCACAGATGCACTCCAAACTTTCCAAACAGCTAAAGGTGATATTAATCGCAAAGTATGAAGAATTATACAAAAATACTAAATAAGTGCATACAGAAGCACTCTCGTTGTGAAATAAAGTAGAACCGGAGCTGCCATTCCACTTAAGCAAAACTTGTATGTCAGAGCATCTTTAAAGGAAAACCCTGACTTATATCTTAAATGCATCCTTTATTAAAGTTCAAATAATGAGGAAGCAGGTCATGCAATTAATTACAAACTCCGAAACTGGCTTATCTCTTTTGCGGTCAGCGCCTATTCTACGAGTCGTATGAAGTGACCCGATAGTTATCTGAACTATATTCTCTGAAAGCAAGTCTAAATATCTTATATGATATTTCTCAAGTAAATGTATCTTGTTTTAAAGATTTTTAGATATTTTTAAATGGGAAAACAAGACAAAACACTTGATAACAGGAGGTATTTTTAAAAGATCCTCTTTATTGTTAGTAAGTCTAGGCACAAGCTGAATAGTCGGTTAAGAGCTAATGATTAATCATGGCAATAATCGCCTGAAAAGTCAAATAATCATTCTAATAATCATTAGATTAATTGATTATTAAAATAAATCGATAGTTGCAGCACTAATCGGTCGACCACTAGTCAAATGTTTTTTATTGTTCCAACATTATTGTTAACAAAGTTTTTAGGAACATCACTAACAACAATGTAGTCAATATTAATAATAATTTTAATTGATAATCATATTAATTGTTCCTATTTTTTTAACATTGTTCCCATTTCAGAGTTTTATATGAAAACAAAGTCATCACTTACAGCTGGGTTATCTACCAAAGCTTTGTGAATCGGTACCATAAAGTCAACAAAAAATCAATGTAAAAGATTTATTCGTTTGTAAATCGGATATCACTAAGGGCTTTAAATGCTTTACTTTATATTATAAAGTGCCTTTTCCACTTTTACATAACCCACCAGTTTCCTTTTCTAGGCCTAACCTTAGTTTTGTTACCTTAGTCCTCCAAAAGCATAACATTTACTTGAAACATCAGATCAGATGGCAACTTCCCATAAAAACAGTAGCTCCCGACCATATTAACTTAGCCCTACCTCATCTCTTAGATGAAGTCTTTGTTAGTTATAAAGTCCAGCCAGGCTTCTGTAGAGTGATTAATGACATAAAGTTATTGGTTGCATAACCTGGACACACAACCCTTACCCCATTAGCAAAGCAAACAGGGGGCAAATTTCCACATTAACGCCAGAGTGCCTTTGAGATGGATCTTCCTTTTATCTAAAGAGTTGTTAAAAGCCAGATCTGCTCGAATTAGATTAGATCAATTAATGATACTGGTTAAAGATTGTAGTGTCAACTAGCATTGATGGTTTTCAAACAGGTTTCCTGAACACTCCCCCTGTCTTCCATTGGTCGATAAAACAGACAGTCCCACCCCATACTCTACCCATTGGCCAATGTTGCTGTGTTGGGTTATTTGGGATGCTCAAAAATAAAAAAAATGGTTTGATCATGCCACAGTGTTTAAATTTTTTGGGCAAATCAGTTCACAAATCTATAGTTCCCCGTCTGTCACTCACTTCGATGTTGTGTCGAAGAAGCGACACTAGGGGTCTCTCTTGAGAGCCTTTTGCATCTCTGATCTATGAGAAAAGGCCAATGAGAAATTGGCAGACAGAATTTGCATCTCCTGCCCCAGGACATACGGGTATAAAGGGAGGGAAATGCATCTGTTTCATTCAGAAATGTCCGACCGGTTGTGTATGCAGCAAGCTGCGAGTCACACACTGTTCCTCCAATCTCTGAGCGATTGCTGTTGGCTCTACGGCACACATCAGCGGCTTTCTCCTTCTCTGCACGGCAGTGCAGCTTTGCCCCTGGGCGCTTCAACAGCGCAGTTAAAAGAGTTATTTCTCTAAAAGGGTTATTTTCTCTAAAAGAGCATTATACACAGCTGGCGTTGAACGTCCTTTTCAGGACGCGTCTTTATAAAGATGCCCTTCCGCCCCTGTGTAGTTCCTGGATGTGGTAGAGTGCTCGCCACTCCTGACGGCCACAGGCGCTGTCTCATGTGTCTGGGCAGCGATCACACCGAGAAAGCGTTTGTGGATGGCTCATTTTCTCATTGCCTCATGGCCAGGATGAGCTTGCCGCTGCATCGGAGAGTGGTCCGGCATCTGACGCGGATGACTCGACTGGGCTGCCGCCTTCGGGCCAGCACACCCAGTCTGAGGCTGACGCCCACGGGTACGTCAAAAATAATCGTCCCCTTAGTGCCCCTGGCTCTCGCTTCCCAATCCGTCACGCTGGCTGGCCAGGACCATTCAACTCGGTTATGCAATTCAGTTTGCCAGTTGGCCTATTGCACCCAAGCCGCCTCCCTTGTGGGTCTGAGCACACTCAACAAGAAGTGTTGCATCCTCATGGACACTGGCCAGGGGCACCTCCCTAGCGGACATATGCAGAGCAGCGGGTTGGGCAGCACCCAATACCTTTGCAAGATTTTACAATCTCAGGGTTGAGTCGGTTTCGTCACGTGTTTTCTCAGGTCCGAGCTGAACTCGGTACACGCTGACAAACTGACCGGGTGGACCGCTTGCACATAGCGCCCTTTCCCTCCACTGAGGTAATACCATGCGCCTTTTCCCCAGGAGATCCCATGAACCCAGTCTGGGCAGGTGTGGTCTCTGCAGGGACTTTCCCCCCTGAAAGAATAGGAAAACTGATCGCCTTCCCCGAGTGCATATGATAGCGTTAAGATGGCCCCAGCCGCTTTAACTCTATGCAAGAAACATAGAGAGAGAAAAGGCGCTGCTGGCACAGCCTGCTCCCATGCTTGGCACGTCGCCTTGTTCCCCCCTTTCGGGGGTAAAGAACCAGAAGTCTTTAACGATTTTATCTTTGGGGAAGGGTACGTGCAGCCTGGCACAGTTGGTCACTTTGGCACGTAAAATACCTGCCCGCTCCTGTGTCAGCAGTAAACGTACAAGGCTCAGTGCATGGCGTGATTTAAATTGGACCCCTAGTGTAACTTCTTCGACACAACGTCGAAGTGAGCGACAGACGGGGAACGTCTAGGTTACGGATGTAACCTCCGTTCCCTGATGGAGGGAACGAGATGTTGTGCCCTCCCGGCCACGTTGCTGAACCGAGCCACTGTTGCTGCCGAACCTCATTGTCGACTCCTCATAAAAATCCTGAATGAAATTGCATTTCCCTCCCTTTATACCCGTATGTCCGGTGGCGGGACATGCAAATTCTGTCTGCCAATTTCTCATTGGCCTTTTCTCATAGATCAGAGATGCAAAAGGCTGTCAAGAGAGACCCCTAGTGTCGCTTCTTCGACAAAACGTCTCGTTCCCTCCATCAGGGAACGGAGGTTACATCCGTAACCTAGACGTTATCTCTAAATATTATTGCAGTATAGGAGAATGTTTTGTATCAACTGAAAAATTACATTTAAATTGTATAATCATACTTTAGAATAAGTTGATCACTGCTCTCGTATCCTAACTCTGATGAACAAATCAAACAAACTATAAAATTATTACAAATGTTTGAAAAAGGTATTTGTTCAACAGGGTGTGGAGACATGTTTGGTCTTGTGGGTATTGCTTCTAAGCCCGCAATAGCAATAAGCTGTTTTCAGAGAAGTGATGACACGCCTTCACAAACAGGTGTTGTCACGTCATGCCTGGTGGCGGATTTTCTGCTCTGGCGGAAGTGAACCAGGTGACCTAGCTCTTGTTGAACCCTTAGGAGACCGTACACCTGGCGCAGAACAAAGACAACGTTGGTCACATGAGGGAAGTCTTTTCAGGCTTGATCAGTGTGAAGTTGGATGATGAGCCAGATTCCTGTGCAGTGGAAAGGGCACTTTGCAACAGTGTATAAAGATTTGACATGTTAAATGACAAGTTATACAATTAAATGTAAGACTGTATTTGGGTCATTGACAAATAAGGTTGTCCAAGGTGATAAAAATTAGAATTCCTTTCAAAATCTAGTTTAAAACATATGTATCAAGGTCTTAGAATTGTAATCTTTGTGTCCATGTTGGTTTTATTAATTTCTTGAAATTTTTTCACAGCTTTTTGTACAAAAAAACCCTGATTTAATTACTTAAAAGTTGAGTTATCATGTGAGCATATACATTTAAATCATTAAAGCTGCACTATGTAAGATTTTTTGTTAAGAATTAACAAATTGCCAGCATTGATTAAGTACATAAACAATCAGTGTTCAAAACAATGTCTTTACCTTACCATGATTAATTTCGATAAGCCTATAAAAGTAATTTATATTTTTAGCTGTCGGGTTGGATTTGGTGCGAAATCGCTGTCTTATGTCGTTACTTTTTGCATTATGACGTAAGGTCTGTAAACACAGGAAAGAAGTGACGGCTGTCATGTGTTCCCTGTTCAGTTCAGTCAGTCACAATCACACAGTTCAGGATGGCATTGCTGCTGTCTGGATGCATATTATCTGCTATCCTTTTGATGAAGTTTTTACCTGCTGTAATGCTTGGAATTGGATATAGAATGTTGTCTAGTAGGGGTAATGCTTTAATGAATTGAACATTACCCATGTGTTTGCTAATCGTGATCTACATTGTGAGGGGAAGTTACTGTGCATGTTTACTAATACGGATGACTGAAATTGACTTCTTGTAGTCTACTTATTTTTTTCATGTTTAATAAAGTATATTGTATCCCCATTATTGCTCATTTTATGTTTTTAATTTACAGCGTTATTAGGCCTACAGTTTCACTTGCTTTATCAACTGCCGTGTTAATTTTTCAATAAAATATTTATATCTTGTGCGGTGTGCCCCGTAAGCAGTCTTGCACAACAAAGCGGCAGGTTTTTCGTGAACGAGCTTGGAAAGTAACACCACTTCGATGGCCACCTCCGCTTTGCCGCCTCCGTTAATATTTAATTTTTAAAGGTTTAATCTTATAACATAATAAAATCAATATGAAAATAGCATGTTATGACTCCAGCTCTGAATTTCTCCCAGTCATGTTCACACACAGGCGATGTCCAGGTAGTCTCAAATCATGAAATTCATCTGCCAGAGGAGCAGTGCCGAAACACGACGAAAGTAAAGTGTCCTTCCGCAAATTACTTTCAATTTTACATTTCCACCACAGATATCGCAAGAGAGCACAAAGTTAGGTAATGCAGCTTTAATAAAAAAAATAAACATTTCAAGCATATTTTTCAAGGTTTTCTATATATATATAGGTGCATCTCAAAAAATGTTAATATCGTGGAAAAGTTCATTATTTAATTTCACATAAAGTGAAAAATTTTTAGCCTTTTTTTGTTGTAATCTTGATGATTACAGCTTACAGCTCATGGAAATCCAGTATATCAAAATATTACAATAAAGAATTTATAATACAGAAATGTCGACCTTCTGAAAAGTATGATAATTTATGCACTCAATACTTGGTCGGGGCTCCTTTTCCATGAAATACTGCAAATAATTATTGCTCAGTGGTACAAAGTCCTCTTTTCAGATGAAAGAAAATTTTGCATTTAATTTGGAAATCAAGGTCCCACATTCTGGAGGAAGAGTAGAGAGGCACACAATCCAAGTTGCTTGAAGTCCAGTGTGAAGTTTCCACACTCAGTGATGATTTGTGTTGCCATGTTATCTGCTGGTGATGGTCCACAGTTTTCTCCATTCAAGAGTCAATGCAGCCATTCACAAGGAGATTTTAGAGCACTTCATGCTTTCATCTACTGACAAGCTTTATGGAGATGATGATTTCCTTTTCCAGCAGGACTTGACACCTACCCACAGTTCCAAAACTACTAGTAACTGGTTTGCTGATGGTTTTACCATGGTATTACTGTGCTTGATTGGCCAGCCAACTCTCCTGACCTGAACCCCATAGATAATCTTTTATTCTTTTATTCTCTTATGTTCATAATGTCATGTTAATTGCTTATTTTATTTTATATTGTATAGTGTATATTATATTATAGTTTTTATTTTATTTGACTTATTACCTGGCACCTTATTTTAATTCTATCTTATTATTATTTGTCTTGTCATTATCTGTTTTGTGCATTAATGCTTTGGCAATATTGTATGTAAACACAATCATGCCAATAAAGTACTTTTAAATTGAAAATTGAATCTATGGGGTATTGTCAAGAGGAAAATGAGAAACACCAGACCCAACAATACAGATGAGCTGAAGGCCGCTATCAAAGCAATCTGGGCTTCCATAACACCTCAGCAATGCCATAGGCTGATTGTCTCCATGCCACACCTTATCCTTTAAAATGTGTGTGTCAACAGACCTACAAAGAGACTATAGCAGAGGTTTTAAGCATTATAAGAACAAAGCAAAATCATCACGATTATATCATTGGTATTTCGTTGGCAACTTTTTATCTATAATAAATTGTATACTTATATATATATATTCATCTATAATATAGTTTGTGAGCTTCTGAGCATGACTTTTATCAAAAGACAACAATAATAGTCTTGTAATAATTGAGTTTCAATAACGCCCGCATGTTTTCATGTATAAAAAAAGCGTGTCTACATATCTATTGACTTCAGTAAAAAGCCTGTGTTCTAAGAACACAGCAGATCGATCTTTTTTCCTACAGTTTGTGGACTGTACACCAACACAGAGGTGAAAAACTGAAGCTGAATAACTGAAGCTTTTAAAAATAGCTAAACATATTTAACACATATTTAGCAATCTGCTTAAACAGGCAAAAACAACCGATCAAACTATTACCTCACAAAAATAATGTAAAAAGCATAACTTAATGAAGACTCTGACGCTGAAATAAACTCAACTTACAATGTGTGCTTTAAAGAAAATTGCCTTTTGTATTGTTTCTGCAGTGCATTTCAACAATGCTGCCAATCAAGAACGATATGCTGATAAATAACTCTCAATTGTGTGTTCCTCATCTCTAGATTATTAATTTAGATCAACATCAATGCCGATAAAAACCATGGATAAATGAGAAATTTTAAAGCAACTTTGTAGAAATGAATGGAGCCACATTGATTAGTCTGATTGATGGCCTATTACATAAGGGTTGTTTCAGCACAAGAAACTCACCTGTGATGGGCTGGATGGTTGCTCAATCAGCCCAAAGTAATAAAATGCAAAGAATACTGTATACAAATCTGCAATTTAGACTCATTATTGGTTTAGCTTGGAAAACTGTGGTGGACAGAAATCACCTTTTTAAAGAGTCTGCTACGTCCTTGTCTCACCCCCTGTATAAACGATATCATGCAATATAAAGAAAAAGCCAAATATAACTGCTACTGTTTTGTGTTGAGGTTCACATGACCACCCAATAAATGCCACTATTCATAAGCTTTCACAGTGAGGGGAAAACCTATTTTTACTGCAGAATTGGTTTTACTGCCTCTCAGGGTTTGCTCTTTTTTTTACCTCTATTCAGTTTCATTTGTGTTGAATAAATGCATATAAGTTAAGTGATCGTCATGTGCGAAGAAGTGATTCCTCGTGGTCGCTATAATGTGGCTCGCTCTCGGAGGGGCATGTGGTTGTGCGTGGATGCCGTGGAGAATAGTGTAAAGCCTCCACACGCGTTATGCCTCTGCAGTAACGTGCTCAACAAGCCACGTGACAAGACTGATTGTCTCAGATGCGGAGGAAACTGAGATTCATCCTCCACTACCCAGATTGAGGTGAGTCACTTCACCACCACAAGGGCTGACGGAGAAGGTTAATGAGTTAGAGACTCGCATCGGAATGCTAGTAGAGGTCAGTGAGAAAGAGAAGCCAGTAGATACTGTTTCGGATGCGGGCAGTACAGAGAGCAACACACACACTTTGGTTCCGGCTATAGAGCCCCTGCAGCAGGGCATTTGGGTGACGTCTCGGCGGCATACTCGTTCAGCAAAGAGACACCACTCTCCCGTTCCTGTTAGGGTTTCCAATAAATTCTCCCCACTCAGTGATACACCCACTGAGAATTATATTGAAAGAGCCCTTGTTATCGGTGAATCTATTGTAAGGAACGTGGAAATAGAGACTCCAGCCACTATTGTTAATTGCATTTCGGGGGCCAGGGCGTCTGACATCAAATCAAATTTACAAGTGCTGGCTAATGCTAAACGTATATTTTCTAAAATTGTTATCCATGTCGGCACTAATCGATGTCCGGCCAGCCAGTCAGAGATCACTAAAGATAATGTTAAAGAGGTGTGCAAATTTGCAAAAACGATGTCAGACACTGTAACATGCTCTGGTCCCCTCCCTGCTCGTCGTGGTGACGAGGTTTATAGTAGATTAGTGTCACTCTATGGCTGGATGTCTGAGTGGTGTCTGCAGAATAAAATAGGATTTATAGACAATTGGAAAAGTTTTTGGGGTAGACCTGACCTGCTAAAGAGAGACGGACTCCATCCCTCCAGGGAAGGTGCCGCTCTCCTCTCTAGTAATTTGGCTCATAGACTTAATAATGATATTAATTGACTAAATGGGGCCCAGGTCAGGAAGCAGACAAACTGGTTAATCCGAACGTCTGCTAGCTGCCATGAGACGTCACACAGGTCACATAAACTACAACACGTAGAGACTGTATCACCTAGATATCTCATAGAGACTGTGTCTGTTCCCGAACTACCAAACACAATACCCTCACTAAATCATTTAGAAAAAATTTGATTAAGGTCAAACTTGAACAAAACAAACAAATTAAAAATAAACATCATATAAAAATAGGGCTACTAAACATTAGATCTCTTGCTACCAAAGCACTAATTGTCAATGAAATGATTACAGATCATAGATTGGATGTGCTCTGTTTGACTGAAACCTGGCTTAAACCGGATGAATATATTAGTTTAAATGAATCTACTCCCCCAGGTTATTGTTATAAACATGAACCTCGTCTGAAGGGTCGAGGAGGAGGTGTTGCTACAATTTACAGTGAAGTTTTTGGTGTTACTCAGAGGACAGGATATAAATGTAAGTCTTTTGAACTAATAATGCTTAATGTGACACCATCAAATACAAATATAAATAAAAAATCTCTGTCGTCCTTTACCCTTGCTACAGTGTATAGATCACCCGGGCCTTATTCAGATTTCCTTAGTGAATTTGCAAATTTTTTATCAGATCTTGTAGTTACTGTAGATAGAGCCTTAATTGTTGGTGACTTCAACATTCACATAGATAATGAAAATGATACATTGGGATTAGCATTTATCGATATTCTCAACTCTCTTGGAATCAGACAAAATGTAACAGGACCAACTCATCGCCATAATCATACGCTAGATTGAATTCTTTCATATGGAGTTGATGTTGATAATATAGAAATTCTGCAGCAGAGCGATGACATCTCGGATCATTACCTCGTCTCTTGCATGCTGCAATCAGCTAATGTTACTCAATCTACACCACGCTATCGTTCAGTTAGAACTATTCTTTCGACCACTAAAGATGACTTCACTAATACTCTTCCAGATCTATCTCATATACTCAATAAACCCCAAAGCCAGAAGAACTTGATGAAATAACAAAAAATTTAAATGCAGTCTTCTCTAGCACCCTTGATGTTGTCGCCCCACTTCGATTAAAGAAAATTAAAGAAATAAGCCCTGCACCATGGTACAATGATCACACTCATGCTCTCAAGAGAGCAGCTCGTAAAATGGAGCATGTGGAAAAATACAAAATTAGAAGTATTTCAGGGTGCATGGAAGGATAGTGTCTGTAGCTACAAACACGCACTCAAAGCTGCCAGGTCAGCATATTTTAGTAAACTCATAGAAAATAACCACAACAATCCTAGATGTTTATTCAGTACTGTGGCTAAATTGGTTAGGAATAAAGCCTCAACCGAACCAGATATTACGTCACAGCTCAAGAGTAATGACTTCATGAATTTCTTCACAGATAAAATTGAAATAATCAGAAATAAAATTGGAATTATGCAATCATCTGTCATAGCACCTCAGAAAACAGTGTCGAATAATTTCCCTCATGTGCAACTTCAATCCTTCGCTATCATAGGTCATGAAGAGCTAACAAAACTTATCGAAACATCAAAAGCCACAACTTGTTTGTTAGATCCTATACCAACTAAGCTCTTAAAAGAGGTATCTCCTGTAATATCAGAACCTCTTCTTAATATCATTAACTCCTCGCTATGCTTAGGACATGTCCCAAGAAACTTTAAAATGGCAATTATCAAACCGCTAATTAAGAAGCCACAACTTGATCCTGGAGAACTTGCTAATTATAGACCGATTTCAAATCTCCCGTTTATGTCAAAAATACTAGAAAAGGTAGTATCCTCCCAAATATGTTCATTTCTACAGAGAAATAGTATATATGAAGAATTTCAATCAGGATTTAGGCCTCATCACAGTACAGAGACTGCACTTATCAGAGTTACAAATGACTTGCTCTTATCATCTGATCGCGGCTGCATTTCTCTTCTAGTGCTTTTAGATCTTAGTGCTGCATTCGACACGATAGATCACAACATTCTCTTGAATAGGCTGGAGAATTATGTTGGAATTTGTGGAGTGGCATTAGCATGGTTTAGGCCATATTTAGCAGACCGCTACCACTTTGTCTATTTAAATGAGGAATTGCCAAACCAAACAAAAGGAAAGTATGGAGTGCCACAGGGATCAGTTTTAGGGCCTCTGCTTTTCTCCATGTATATGCTTCCCCTGGGAGATATTATCAGGAATCGTGGAATAAGTTTCCACTGCTATGCTGACGATACACAACTTTATATTTCTTCAAAACCTGATGAGATTTCACAATTCTCAAAATTAGCAGAGTGTATCAATGAAATAAAAGATTGGATGGCCAGAAATTTCCTTCTACTCAATTCTGACAAAACAGAGGTTCTAATTATTGGACCAAAAAACTCTAAAAATAAGCCACTAAAATATAATTTGACTCTAGATGGATGTACTGTTACATCATCTTCAACAGCAAAGAACTTAGGTGTTATATTTGATACCAATCTGTCCTTTGAAAATCAAATTACAAATGTTTGTAGAACAGCATTCTTCCACCTAAGAAATATTGCTAAATTAAGGCATATGCTCTCGGTTGCTGATGCCGAAAAACTAATTCATGCGTTCATGACCTCAAGACTAGATTATTGTAATGCATTACTGGGAGGATGTCCAGCAAGATCAATAAATAAACTTCAATTGGTTCAAAATGCAGCAGCCAGAGTGCTGACGAGAACCAAGAAATATGATCATATTAGCCCCATTTTATCATCGTTACATTGGCTACCTGTTAAATTCCGTATTGATTTTAAAATTCTGTTAACTACGTACAAAGCTTTGAATGGTCTAACTCCGCAGTACTTAAGTGATCTTCTAACACGCTATATTCCAACATGTTCATTAAGATCGCAAAATTCTGGCCTATTAATAGTTCCTAGAATATCAAAATCCACTAAAGGAGGAAGATCCTTTTCATATTTGGCTCCTAAACTATGGAATAGTCTCCCAAACACTGTTCGAGATGCAGACACACTCTCTCAGTTTAAGTCTAGACTAAAGACTCATCTATTTATCCAGGCATACACCTAATTTATCCCACAATTAGGCTGCTTTAGTTGGGTCTGCCGGAACCAGAAACCAGAAACATTGAGCATGATCTCTAACTCTGCAATAAATTCAATGGCATCTATGCTTACATCTTTTTATTTGTTTCCCTGTCTCAACCTCGGGACTCCTATCCTGAGGTCACCAGAACCGGCTGGATCCAGCACCATTCCTGCTTCATGTTGGACTCCACTGCTACATGTCGCAGAATGATGATGACTAAATGCAGCCGGTGCCAGCCAAACATCACTTCAATCTATTATGATGGACTTCAGAGGATGAAATTATGCCAACTCCAACCTGCATCACCTCGGTCTATTTATGGACTACGATCCTGAAATGAAATGCTTAGACTAACTATTGCCAACAAAAGCCTTCATCAGCCAATTAACAAGGACAATTGCATCTATGTGAACTTCTGCAATTAATCAAGATGGACTTCAAAGACTTTGGTCATTAATCTTACAGTTCAAACACAATCTATGTTTAATCAATGACCCTTATCACTTAGTTTAATCATTTTAAACCATGATTTTACCTATACATAATTAATATTTACATTACATTCATAATGTTAGCCAGAGGGAACTGGCCCCCACAGTGAGTCTGGTTTCTCCCAAGGTTATTTTTCTCCATTAATCTACATCTTATGGAGTTTTGTGTTCCTTGCCACAGTCGCCTACAGCTTGCTCACTGGGGTTATTAATACAAGTATCATTTAATTATTTATAAACACTATTAAAATTCGTATTTTATCTAAATTACACAATGATGATTAATCGACTTTATAGACATTACAGTTCTTGTCGTCTGTTAATGCTAATATTCTGTAAAGCTGCTTTGAAACGATGTGTGTTGTGAAAGGCGCTATACAAATAAAATTGACTTGACTTGACTTGACTTGACTTAGAGCGCATTGGGAATTGAGCATTCCAAATTGGGGAGAAAAAAAGTACTGGAATCAAAGACAATAATCTTTCATTTGTAATCCTGTTGTACTCAACAACAAACATACACTGCAACCAGTGTAGTTAGATTTGTGAATTACCTGATTAAATTTTTCATTAATCAGTCAAAAATGACTCACAAATCAGTTAGACTTATCATGCTTAAGTCAGTGTAATTACTGGCTGATTGTTCATATGACAATTAAAGCTAAAGCTACACATTCTGAACAGTTTTGGTTGTAATTAATGGCACTTTCATAAAAAAATAATTAGGGATGTCCCAATGCCGATACTGGTATCAGAATCCGGTCCGATACCGTGCTCATGTACTTGTACTCGTAAAATGTTCCGATACCAAAAAACGATACCATCTGATGTAGGAATGTCATTATGTAAAAATTCAGCACATTAATTAAAATCACGTCATGTCCTAGTGAGATTATTTAACCGCAGGAATCAGGAATAAGTGTAATCATAATTAGAATAAAACTGGCATAAATTCTTTACAATTCCTGTCCGGAATCCCTAAATCCAAATGTGAAGAAAAGGTCTTGTCTTGTTGCAAACAAATGGCACACCTAATCTTTCTGTCAGGGTGGCATTTGACCCCTTTAATCAGGGGTCAAACTTTGGCTATGAGACCCCATCCCCCTCATACACACACAAACACTCATTACTTCAGTTTCTTTATTCCTCACCATAATTATATCCTGTTGTAAAAATTCCACTGTGTTCTGGCTGAGCCTTGATGATTGCAAGTCATCCACTTCGGTTTGAAGAGGCAGTTCAAAAGGTTACTCTCGAGGAGGGGGAAGCCTCACACCTGATAAAGAAGAGATGCAGAGGGTGTGGGGCTTTTTGAAGCTTTTGATCTGAGTAGGAGGTAAAGGGGTTTGCACTTGACGACCGCATGGCTCGAAACAGGAAGAGACAGCAATGCACACTTTCAGCCCATGTCAGACTGACTGATAAAATTCTGCAAACCCTATAAAAGTGTTCATTTTATACTACATTGCGATTAACATTGTTAGATGTTGGCATGTGTTGTTACACTTCAATAGTTCTTTTCCTCTTTTTTGCTGTCTCTCCTGGAGTTGCTGAACTAAGAATGCATTAAAGCAAATTATGCAAGAATTCTCTTCTCTCAAGCATAAAGCAATGAGAGAGAGGTAGAAAAAGAGAGACAGAAGTAGAATGCAAGCCTGCTTAAATATTGATGAGTTTAAAACAGCCATGCTGTGCTCAGTAAACTGTTCAGGTCTTTTCCTTTCAGTGTTTCTCAAAAGGGAGTCAAACTCATCCATCCGTCCCCTCTAGCACAGAGGTTAAACATTGTTAATTGTGTCTTTTAAAGCCACACATATCACTCATTGCCCAAACCATGCATATTCAATTACCCAATACTTTATTGTACTTTTAATTAAACAAATTACTATACTATTTAAAAAATATACATATATTATAAATAAAATCAAGAAAATAATAGTATAAGAAGGCCAATAATTTGCATTTAGAAAATGCAGAAATGTTTATACTTGCAATTTATATAAAGGCAATTTATACTTTATTTTCAAATATGAAATTTCTGTGTGAGATTCACCCATTTACAACATTATTTTTGGAGTGTAAAGCAGTTGACTGCCGTAGCCTGAATTTGAAATGGCGCAGTACACATGACTATGTGTGTGTGTTTATGTGACATGCTGTGGAATAGCAGTCATATCAGTAGGAAGAGCACTATGCCAGAGTGCAGGATGTGGTTTGTGGCTGTGGGTGACAAAAGAAGGGCTCAGGTTCAACTGTTTAACAATAAGGAAGGAACTCAAACTCCGATGACACCACAGCAAAACTTATGACACCATGTGGCTATTGCCAGTCATTGCTCTGCAGGGAGCTGTTTACTCCCTTTCATGCTAAATTGCTCTCAGCTCTAAACCAAAAATGGTTTCCCATTACCAACCAAGTTACACACAGCTTCTACACTCCTATTGGCAAAATAAATAAGTTTACTCTTAAAATGGTCACAGTTTAATGGTTGAGACATCTTGTGTTCAGAAATAGGACATTTGTCACTGCAGTGTGGAACATCATGTACTTTCACACCGGAATCAATGGATTAGAGTGTTTATGAATAGGGATTTGGAAAGATGGTCCACGTGTCCTGATGAAAGACTTCTTCTTGAACAAAATACATAAAAATAAAGTTAATACAGACTAAGTCAGTACTTGGATTTGATGGAGCCAAAGCAGGACCTACTGTAGCCTAATTGCCCAAAGAACTCACAACACAACTGCTATAAACTCCTTAGTAGCTGTTCAAACACAGGTTATAGTTTTGGTAATGATATAATTATATGGGATGCCAACTTCACGGAGATTAGTAACTTGTAGTAGCTCTGTAATTGGGAAACAATGCTACTTTGGAATTTTCTGAAACCCTCTACTTTTCCCTTTGGAACCCGGAAGCTTGACCTCTGGCCTACTCTCTGTAAGATCTGAATTTCTTCATTTTGAATTTTACAATATTAAATTCTATATTGAAATTTTAATATTGAATTTCTTCTTCAGCTGTAATATTTATAAAATTATTTACTGCTAATTTCACCACTAAAACAATCTAAATACAAAATCTGTAAAATACGCCACAAAAACAATTCAATTGTGTTAAATGCCACATGTCTAGAATGCAAATTTTCAAAACTTAAAACTATCAAATAAACCTTGGAATTTTTTTTATCTCAAATTAAAATGTACAAAATTAAAATCAAATCTTTTTGTCATTAATCTAGCAGTGCATCCGGAAAGTATTGACAGCGCTTCACTTTTTCCACATTTTGTTATGTTACAGCCTTATTCCAAAATAGTTTAAATTCATTATTTTCCTCAATTCTACAAAAATGATACCACATAATGACAACGTGAAATAAGTTGTTTGAAATCTTTGCAAATGTATTAAAATATAAGACGAAAAAAATTACATGTACATAAGTATTCACAGCCTTTGCTCAATACTTTGTTGAAACACCTTTGGCATCAATTACAGCCTCAATTCTTTTTGTGTATGATGCTACAAGCTTGGCACACCTATTTTTGTGCAGTTTCTCCCAATCTTCTTTTTAGGACTTCTCAAAAAGTGTCGGTGCACAGCCATTTTCAGATCGCTCCAGAGGTGTTCAATCGGGTTCAAGTCTGGGCTCTGGCTGGGCTACTCAAGGACACTCTGTGAATGTCCTTGAGTGGCTGGGCCACTCAAGGACATTCACAGAGTTGTCCCATAGCCACTCCTTTGTTATCTTGGCTGTGTGCTTAGGGTTGTTGTCCTGTTGGAAGATGAACCTTCGCCCCAGTCTGAGGTCCAGAGCACTCTGGAGCAGGTTTTCATCAAGGATGTCTCTGTACATTGCTGCATTCATCTTTCCCTCGATCCTGACTAGTCACCCAGTTCCTGCCGCTGAAAAACATCCCCACAGCATGATGCTGCCACCACCTTGCTTCACTGTAGGGATGGTATTGGCCAGATGATGAGCGGTGCCTGGTTTCCTCCTGACATGACGCTTGCCATTCAGGCCAAAGTGTTCAATCTTTGTTTCATCAGACCAGAGAATTTTGTTTCTCATGGTCAGAGTCCTTCAGGTGTCTTTTGGCAAACCCCAGGTGGGCTGTCATGTGCTTTTCCTGAGGAGAGGCTTCCGTCTGGCCACTCTACCATACAATCCTGATTGGTGGAATGCTGCAGAGATGGTTGTTCTTCTGGAAGGTTCTCCTCTCTCCACAGAGAAATGCTGGAGCTCTGTCAGAGTGACCATCGGGTTCTTGATCACCTCCCTGACTAAGGCCCTTCTCCCCTGATCGCTCAGTTTGGCTGGGCGACCAGCTCTAGGAAGAGTCCCGGTGGTTCCCAACTTCTTCCATTTACGGATTATGGAGGCCACTGTGCTCATTGGGACCTTCAATGCTGCAGAAATTTTTCTGTACCCTTCCCCAGATCTGTGCCTCGATACAATCCTGTCTCGGCAGTCTACAGACAATTCATTGGACTTCATGGCTTAGTTTGTGCTCTGACATGCACTGTTAACTGTGGTACCTTGTTAGACAAGTGTGTGCCTTTCCAAATCATATCCAATCAACTAAATTTACCATAGGTGGCTCCAATCAAGTTGTAGAAACATCTCAAGGATGATCAGTGGAAACAGGATGCACCTGAGCTCAATTTTGAGTGTCATGCAAAGGCTGTGAATACTTATATACATGTGATTTTTTCGTTTTTTATTTTTAATAAATTTGCAAAGACTTCAAACAAACTTCTTTCACGTTGTCATTACGGGATATTGTTTGTAGAATTTTTAGGAAAATAATTAATTTAATCCATTTTTGGAATAAGGCTGTAACATAACAAAATGTGGAAAAAGTGAAGCGCTATACTACTTTGGCTGCATCAAATCCTGTTAGTCTGTATGACCTTTTTTTTCAAGAAAAAGTCTTTCATGAGGGCATGTTTCATTAGGCATTTATTTGTCATTGTCAGTTGGCTAGTAGTATGCTACCAGTACAACACAATTTTGATGTGTTCATTTTGTGATAGGTAACTACTTAGTAGTTATTTTAAGTGAACAGTGTTTAGTTGGTCATTCTTCATATAATAAAAAAATATTCAGTGATTATTGGTTATATAATAGTGAACTACCCCAGTCATCAATTTGCCATTAACTACAAACTAATTAATTACTCTTCAATTTGTTAGTTAGAAGGAGTGACTGAAACGTTAATGCTCTTCATTTGTCCTGCATTAGTTCCTACATAGTTATGTATTAACTATGGAACATTATTATAAAGTTTTACCAGTTATCGCATTTGTGTCTAAAGTTCAAGTACACAAATGCTTGTTGGTTTCAAAAATCTGTTTTTAAACTGTTTTAAATTAGATTTGTGTTCATTCATTCTGTAATACAAACTAAAATTCAAGTTGTCATATCTATATATCTTGGGTAAATATGTGAACACAATAAAACCACACTACTGTTTTTTTTTCTTTTCTAAATTATGTTTCAAAATGGTTTAATTTGCTTAAAAGCCTATAATAGGCTGAACATAGAACATAATTGAAAAAAGAGGCAAAAACATATTTGGTGTACAAACTCTTACCCCATATTGTGTGACAACATGCAATGTCAATGTATGTTAAAATTAACATGTTTTTTTGTGGGCAATATGGGTGGAAATTGACTTTCAAATATTAAAAAAAAAAACCGAAAGGAAAATATTCACTTGAGTTAAAAGTGTCTTCTCTATCTGAAAAATAAAATATCAACAACATATGAGAAGTACTAATGCTAGCATGCTAAAGTTTACACCGTAGCTAACTTGCAAAATGCTTGTGTGACTTTTGTACATAGGCCAAGAGTTTCTCAAGGGGTGCATGCACTGAGTGAAATGTAAGTGCACATGCATTATTTACCCCTTCTGAAGGCTTGGCCTAACTGTCACTCACTAAAAACACGTTTTAATTTTTAATGAGGGTAGCACAGTGGTGACTGTGGTTTGGGAGGTTGACGTGTTTCATGCCTTCACTGACTCAATTGTTGGCAAAGGAAACACAGCTGGTCATCTCCAGGACGCAACTAGGCGTGAAACAATATTGGGTGGCCCTGAGCTGGCAAGAGTTGAAGTACTTGTCTCATGTCATGGTTCTGAGATGAGATAAGCCATTGTACGACTTGCTGATGAGCTAGTGTTTAGGTAATTATGTAGCAATTATTGGTGCAGAAAAGTTTGTAGCCAATGGAATCTTAAATTTCTTCCTGCATGACTTGCTGAGGTGGGTATTGAACTAGGAAACTTCTGTTTAATATTCCATGGCTCTAACAACTGCACTTCACAATAAAGACCTAGCAACTAACTGGCAAAGAGACTTCCTTAGTTTAAAGTCATCACACAAATGTAGGTTATCTTTTGAACTATTGGTGACACTGTCTCCAAACTTCTTAGTTATCCTCAGAAAATGATGTCGATGATGCATACCCATTTTCGTAAAGTTTTATCACTTTTTTATCAAATTCAATATAGCGAAGAAACTATATTGTTGATATGGAAAATGCTAACTGACTAGCATGCAAGCTGATTAGCATGCTAAGCTAAAGTTGTCTACAGATAACATAGTGATCAAATAGCCTTATAAGACAGAAAACCCACGATTAGCATGCTAAGCTATAGATATAGCATGTATCATGATAACCATGCTAAACAGACCATGTTCTTTTGAACTACAGATGATGATGTACTTCTCAATCCTTTCAAAAGATATCACTCCCTTATATATCAGAAGAACAACACCAAGACAAATAACAAATATATCTGCAAACAGAAATGATCTATGATAAGCCCTGAAACTATTTAGTAAGCAAATAGAAAGACCTCCAGTACAATATAATATCAACTCTAACACTGATCCAATTGGGCAGGAATAATAATAATAATAATAATAATAAATATAGCTGCAAACAGCAATTACAAGGCCAAGCACCAGCATGGCAACCACTGCACAACCCAAAGATCTCACAGAGCAAGCACAGATCACATTGCCCCAGACAAATTTGAACCAATGACTTTCCATTCCATAGTTCAGTGTGCTATTCACAGCACCACACAACCACAACATTGCCAGACATGTACTCCCATTGGGAGGAAAAAGATTAAGATTCAATGTTATTGTCATTGTGCAGAGTACAGGTACAGAGCCAATGAAATGCAGTTGTTTTTGCATATCCCCAACTAAGCTGGGGTCAGAGCACAGGGTCAGCCATGAAACAGCACCCCTGGAGCAGATAGGGTCAAGGGCCTTGCTCAAGGGCCCAACAGTGTTATCTGACAGTGCTGGGGCTTGAACCCCTGACCTTTCAGTCAGTAACCCAGAGCCTTAACCGCTGAGCCACCACTGGCCCGAAGCATAATAATATGCCTTTGGTACTTGACCCCTAATAATAATAGTAATTGTTATAATAATACAAATGAAAACAATAGGTGCCACAGCACCTTCAGTGCTTGGCCCCTAATTACAAAATAAGAAACTGAGATCCATTGTAGTAGAGATATTATTTGATGTAGCAAATAAAAGGATAAATCACATCTTGTCCTGGGTAGCTCAGTGAGCAAAGATGTTGACTACCATTCCTGGAGTCGCAAGTTTGAATCTGCAATCACATTTTTGATTTTCATCTGCTAGACGATAAAATGTGGGAATAAACAATTCCATAGAGTTACATTGAAGGAACCTGTACCATGTCTATGTCCCAGTAAATAGAGACTTGGGGTGGGTTATTTGGACTTAGCCACCACCTAGCAACCACCCAGAACGCCCTAGCTACCATACAGCAATATGCTTCAAAACACTCTGAACACCTTAACAACCACAAGCAGCCATATAGCAATATTAGCAAACACTCTAGAAACCGTATAGCAATATGCAAAGAAACAAGGAGCTCTAAAATACCTGGAGAAAGTTATCTGTTAGCATTATAATTTATTTTCATGGAATCTGCTCGGCTAGGGCAGGGCTCCCTGGAAGTATGCAATCTAGAGGCTGCCATCTTTGTTTATGGGTGATCAGTTCTGGGATCAGCTGACATGTGACTGATAACTCGTCAATGGCAAAAGAAAGGGAACATTCACGCAGTCCATTTCACGCTTTTAAGAGCCATATAACAAAAAATGTCACTGAAAAAGATGTACTATAATGTATTGAAATAATGCGGATTAAAAAGTACTTGGAAAAAATTTCAATGGCTGTCAATGGAGGAACTTGCTTCTTGGAATCACAGGGTGTAGTTCTGTATTGGTACCTGCTAACCAGCCATTTTCCAACTCCTTGTTAAGAACCACTGAGAACTCCATAGCAACATGGCAACGGGTTTCAATCGGGCAAGCACCTCTCACATTTTTTTAGAAAGTGGAAAAATCTAGAGTCTTACACAATTTGTACACATTTCGCCAACACTTACTTGAGCTAATAGAAAACTAGATATCTTCATACTTATAGCTGTGTCTGGCTGTGCGGTTTTATACTCAAGTCTTACAGGGTGTTGCGTCATATGTGAGTTACATCAGGTAATCAGTTAATAATTTCTTATGTAACTCATTTTATGGAACCATGGATTAAATCCAGATAGGAAATGTCTTCCTAAAACAGCACAGGATCAATTCATGATTTCCACTGCTTTTAACTTAAACTGGAGGTAGCATTGAACCATTGTCATCTATTTGAAGTCAGTAAGGCATCTTCCGAATACTGAGCCAGCAGGAAGTAGATAAGATAGAGAATACATCAGATTTAGTCATTCAGCCAGATTATGAACAAAATGACCAAAAATAATTTTGACTACCTCATTTAGCTTTCATCAGCCTGAAGAATGAGTAAACATCACTATTGTAGTCACTGAGAATTAATAATTTAGTTGTAGTCACATCGAACATAAATATTGTAATGAACACTTAAGGTGAAGTGTGCAATTTCCGCACCACAAGCATCACCAATTGGAATTGCAAAAATAATGACAAGAAGGTTTCGTTAAACACTCCCCCCTTGTCTTTCATGGGTTGATTAAACAGTTGATCTTGCTTCAAACTTATGTCATTAGTCAAGCTGTTGCTGTGTCAGCCCTTACAAAAAATCTAAACTAGCTGCAAATTTGCAGTAAATTTGATTCTATTTATTTTCACATACTAATGAGCTTTTGATTCGCCACAAATGTTTGACGAAAGTTTGCAGTTCTTCACCTGTAGTGGTAAACCTCCGGCAAACTTTTGGCAACAATGGACAATTTGCAGCAAGTTTGCAGTAAAGCTCATTTGCATGTGAAAATGATCACTGGCTAATTTGTGGCAAATTTGCTTTGAACTCTCTGTTTTCATAAGGGAGGCTGGTCAGAAATGCTCAAATAAATGCCACAGTGTTTACACTTTCCGGAAAATCAACCTTAAAATGGCTTGGGATAGGAGTATGTATTTTAATACTGGAAAAAAAAAAACTTCAGCTTTAAGGTTATCTGTATGACCTATGTTCATTCTCTCTCTCTCTCTCTCTCTCTCTCTCTCTCTCTCTCTCTCTCTCTCTCTCTCTCTCTCTCTAATACCTTTGTAACATTCTGACATCATTAACAAGGGAGCTGCACATGAACCCATTACCCTGTTTTCCCCCTTATCCACTTCATTTTTGATAAGATTTCATACAGCAACATTTTATGAGTCCCCTAATGAGATCTTCACTACACATGTCATGACATCATACTGTATAATGCACACTAAGCTCCACCACTTACAAAAACGCTTTAATAATAGATAAATGCATTCTAAACTTTAGCTAGCAAACGCTGTCATGCAAGTTTGTTTTACTCAGAGCGAATGTGATTGTTCAAGCGCATAACAAATTGTGCTGATGTACTAACTGGAAAACTGACTTGAAAACAATACAATAAAGATACTAAGATCTTCCTGAATGTCAGTATCATTTAACAACTAGATGTTTACATTTTCTGAAGAGAATGTGAGTGCTGCTACAATGCTAGAGTGTTTTGGGTGGTTGCTGGGATGTTGTTAAAAGGTTTGTAAGGTGTTCCAAGTGTTTTTAATGCATTGCATTGAAGTGTGGTTGCTGGGTAGTTGCTAGGGTGTTCTGGGTGGTTCCTGGTCCCTAACTATTACTCTGGCCCATTCTACATTTTTGCCATATTTTCATCCACCAAGAAAATACATTTTCCCACTGGTAGTTACAACTTAGCAGCGGTGTTCACATGCACTCATTTGGTAAATGCGATCATTCCAACATACCATTAGTAAAAGCAATAGTAACGGTGATGATTGCCTTAGTAAGGTGGTCCATAATGGTCAGTCAATGGAGAATTGATGTCTGTTTTATGGCAGATCACAGCACTCTTATACATCAGCCTCACACACACACACTAAACTTGGGTGTAGGCTTTATGTTTTCCTCACACTTCCAGATGACACACATTCCCACAATCTGAAACATGTGAGATTAGGGAGAGTGTGAGGTTTTATTTTTAGTCTGGGCTAAATATTCCTGTCAGTGGTTGGCCTGCAGGACTTTAAGACCTCAGATATCTCACACTTCTGGTAATAGAAACAGAAACCATGCCAACCAACACAGAATAAAGAGGTTTCTCATTTTTGTTATATTTCATTGTCATCTTCATCCACATTGAAGTGAGAATACCTTTAAAATTACATTTCAATTCAGTTTACTGAATTACTCTTCCTAAATGTACCTTTTCCAGCTTAATGTGGATACATTTAGTTTATATACAAATATACATCATATATATATATATATATATATATATATATATATATATACTGTATATACACACAGTACATGTAAACATGTAGTATGTGCTAAAGTGTGAAATATTTATTGCAGTCAACGGAGGAATCTAGCATGTGCATTCACTAGCCAACTTGCTTCCCAATATTGATTCCAGATGATACAATACTTCTGCTGTCGGCACATCACCCACAAACTCCTGCAAACTTCACTACCATAACTCAAAATAAGGTATGACAACCAGAAAGCAGCGAGATGCTAAATAGAGCAAACGGAGTGGGTGCTAGAAGAAATGCCCCACTTGGAAAAAAGAGATGGAAGAGATGCATAGAGACTCCCTTCAAATACGTAACGCTGAGTGAAAAACGATGTGGAATGGGAAGGGGGAGGCGGGGAGGAGGGGGTTGACTGATTCATCCGGTTTCATAGGCAATTTATTTTGGTTTAGTGGAATAAAAAACCCTCGAGGGGGAAGCTAAGGAGAGAAGGAGAGCGAACATAATACAGGCTGAGATGGCTGATGACGTCAAAGCGGAAGCTAGCTGGATTCTCCATCTCTGAACAAAGTAGGACAAAAAAGAAGGACATGAACTTGTCAGGTAAGACACCCTTGAGGAATCCCCTCTGTGACATTCCTGGCCTTGTCATTCCTATTTTGCCCTCTAAACGGTCTGATTGACACTGTTTTGAGCACAGGTAATTTGAGCATTAGGTACTGGCTTGCAACTACGCCAAGGAAGAAGGCAGGCTGTTTCTCGGAATAGTGACAACAATTTTTTAGATTTCATTATGTAATATATGGAAATATCTTTGCTGATAAGAGGTCAAAGTGTATATAGCGTTGAATTAAACCAAAGACAATAGATAACATAACATCGTCCCATATTTCTAATTTATAATGAATTTGTAGACTTTCAATGGCACAATGCCATTGTTTCCCTACTGCGGCTTGTAATGATTGGCGGCTGTGAATATTCACTGTTTTTGATCTTTTTGGAGGGAATGTGGGAGGGTTATGAAATCAAGCCAGCCCACCGCCCATTGATAAACACTAGGAGGGATTCTCGGCAGTTATGCAAGACATTAGTCATCCTGGCATGATTCATTTAGACACTCTCTCTCTCTCTCTTCTCACACTCCCCCGTTCAAAATCTTCTTCCGTTTGTTTTTTTTTTATGAGACGGAGAGGGTGCTGACCTTTTTTTTTCTGAAATGTAGCTCAGATGCTATTCTAGGTCAGATAGACCAGTCAAACAACCATTCAACAAGACAGGGTAGTGACCCACAAGCATGGAGGTTTACCGTTTTCCATGCAACATTACCAAACTTGTGATTTAACAACTTATGAGGTATTTGCATCATTTAAAAGCCATCACACATCTTTCATAACATGTTCTGCCTCATTAGCATTGATCCTAATTGATCCTTCCTCTTTTCAATGGCATCATCTGTGGCTCACCTGTCATTTACTGTTAGGGTTAATTTGCTAATTAAATTACGTAGTTGGACACATTATCCATACTTGTTGCAAAAGTGTCTTTGTAATTATTTATACCTAAATGGAACATAATGTAAAAACACTTGATTCCCAGTGCAATGCCCATTACCACACAAAATCACCCTGCATCATATTTTGAGATCATGATAAAATACTGGTACACTATTTGCCATTTCTTAGAGTTGGTACACTGGATGCTGAAATTTTTTTGTTAGCAGTCTTTCCTGACGACTACAGAGCTAAAATAAAAATCAGACTGCACCTTGTCCTCTGTGCCGCTGAGCCAATGACATCATTGCGTACTTCAAGCCAAGCCACTGCACTAGCATGCACTCTGTCCTGCTTTTCCAAAACGACTGTTCCAAATGACAAACCTAGCACATGGTTTTAACGATCATTACAGCACTAATCTAATAAACATTTATTTGAACGTTGTGACTTTTCATGACATTTAAATTCTGACTCTGAATTGTGCTTATGTGCTTATAAATATTATTTAAATCTGTTTATCACTGCAAACCAGTGTAACCCATGCCAGTTTGTAGGAATACTGGATGTCTGTATTTCATTGCAGAGTAGTGGTGCAGCCTGCAGAACTTTGCATCTATACTGCGGTACCTTTGCAATGACATCATAAGCTCCCTTCTCTTCCTCATCACTGATGAAGATGGGGGGTTAATTCTGTGTTCATCCTTACCCAATCTATTTCATCTTAGTGTTGCTCAGTTTTCACCCTCCACTGCAGACTGAGAATGTGAATAGGGCAGAAATTATGAATGAATCAGCAGCCATTCTTAATCTCATCTCTCTCTCACACACTTTTCCCTCTCCAGCCTCTGCCTTTCATACATTCTATTTATCCCCCTCCCACCCCAACATAATTTCAGTGAGAGAAAGAGAGATGTGCTGGCTGTTGCCATGCAGATTATGGAATGTAATCCTCAGGCGCTGTGAGTCCCCCACCCCTCTACTTTGCAAGGGAGGCCGGATGTTTCAAGCTTGCACATGCAATGGTGACACAAGCCACTAATACCCCACAGTATCCCTTTCTCTCCTCCCCCAACATCCCTGTTCCATTGCAGAGTACAGCTGCAGCATGGAGGCAGGTGGTCCTAGGCTTCAGCATCCATTCAGGAATAACACTAGCCAGAAGGGGGAGGGGGGGCAGGGTGGTTTATACCGCAGCATGTGTGTGTGTGAGAGAGAGTAGCATTGTGAATGGAAAGGTGTGTAAGAAACAGACAATGAGAAAGAGAGTGTGTGTGGGAGAGTGTTGGGAGAATGTGTCTGGATTTAGACCACATTTTATGCCTTTTTGAAGCAGAGCTAAAAATATAACCTAATAGCTTCAAAAGATATTACCACTGAGTGTGGTACACAATAAAAGGAAGGAGGAATGAACGAAAATGGAGGGGTTCAAATACTGGAGTAATAAAAGCAAAGCAGACAAAGAGAGGAAAAAACAAAGGGATGAAACAGAGGATGACATAGAAGACATGTTTTAGTTTTGAGTTCTAGTCCTGACAGAATCACAATGAGATCCATGGAACATCATACTGACTGGCTGTATAATAATGAAACATTAAGATACACCTTATGAGCTGTTACAGAGAGTGAGAGGAAGGCAGTATAATTTTTTTTTTTGTAACACCACCATGAGTGTTGTGTATGGAACATAGTCATTTGGGGTATATTGTAATGCTATCTGTTGGCATTTCCATTTATCTCAATGGCAGTTGGTTGGCTGGCGTGGGAGCCCTGAAAATCTTCCATCTTTGCTCATCGTGATCGGTTCTAGAAACATTTGTTTTGGTAACTGTAACAGTTTCAAGTAATGAGGAAGCGGGAGACGGCAAATCCAACTCAAAGGTACATTTATTAATAGCACAAAACATATTCGCTTGAATGCGCAGCGGTGTTGCTTCAGATAAATTACTCAGTAGGTTATTTTATGGAAACGGCAGTAGCAGCGGCAGCGGTCAAACACATGCGAACAAAGAAACAGCAATTACCAGCAATTCATCTCAGGTGAAAACCCTTACTGCTTCCTCTCCCTCAGACGAATGCTCGACTTCGTCTCCACAGTAACATTTTACAATAAGGTTCCATTTGTTAAAGTGGAGCCCAGTGCAGATGAATGAGAAACAAGCAAGTAAAAGATCACACTATTTCAACATTTTGATTCAAAATAAACTAAATATAAAGAATCAAGAACACTTACTTGTGCAGTACATCCCACGATAACCGCATTAAAAAATATCAATAAACTTCAAACGCATTCAACTGGCATTGTATTCTGTAGTGATCACCTCTGGATTCTATGTTCCCAGGGTCCTATGTTCCCCAGATTTATAGGGTTAATATTTATGAAATAAATATTATGTTTATAATATTTATTAAATATTTTAACTTGAAATTGTTCAAATTTGACCCGAACACAAAAGGAGGGTTAATGTGTGTAAACAGAATATTGAACTGGGGAACTTAAGGCCCTGAGAACATAGGACACTGGGAACACAGATACGCTCCCAGCATTCATGTGTGAAATGTCTCTAATGCAACCACAGATTCGCTGTTATTCCTAATATCGGCACAGTAGCCACAGGAAAAGACACAGGTTCTGGGGCTGTATGTATAAAAGTTCTGTATGTAGAAATGCTCTTAAGAATAGTCCTAAGCTTTGACTTAAGAGCCAAATAGTTATTAGCAAAAAGTAGAAAACTTTCAGCAAAGTTTAATCTTGATTCTTAAGTGGCGAGCGACACTACAAAGTTGAGAAAAGTCTATGTAAATAACTTTATGCAAATTGAGCAACATTCAGGAACAACTACAGATGAGAGTGAAGACAGCAGAGCTCACCTCATCCGTCTCCTGTGACATATTGTAGTCGAGTTCAGGCAAGACATAGGAGAAGTTATATTGCTAAGAGGGATTTCACTGTTCTGTATCATTTAACTGTAACCACAAAAAACTATGATCAGCATTCAAAGTGAATTTAAATTTGTCTCTAAACCGGTTTATACTTAGGGCCACCTCATCCCATTAAAACCAGGAAGTAATCATGTAGACTGCTATTTTGGTCCAGAGGGTGTAGTTACAGCATATGCCAGCAGGGGCTAACTGTGCCATGCAAACCAGCCATACCTTGAATCTCTTGAGCAGGGGGTTGTCAATCTTTTTTCTGACACAGGGACCCCAAAACAAGTTTGCAAACCAAGAGACCCCCTAATATTCTTGGTAACACTGTAATAATGAATTAGTATAATCATTAATAACATTAAGAAATGTTATGACCTACTATAATGCTTAACAGCTACTTTATAAACCACATTTAAAAGTACAGTTTGAACTATATAGTATATAGAATATGAAATTGTTAAAAAAAAAAAAAATCCTAAATGTTTTAGTCCAAGGCCCCCTTTAGGACCTTCACAGACTCAATTCATGGCACTACAGCAACAGCTGGCTCAAAGCTGCCCATCTGCTAAGAAGACGGACAGAACTGCAGCTCCCAAGTTTCTTTGATTCATGCTGAGATGAGAGGTGCATTTTACACCAGGGCAATGCAGCATTTTCTGCCATCACCAAACACACACCAAGGCAAGCCATAAAATGATCTAATACTGAAGTAATCCAACACAGATGTAATGGAATCTATTGTGTCTTTGAGAGGATCTAGATAACACAGCACAACTTAAACATATTGTGCATTCTTATTACATGAAGAAATAAACTGTCACCACAAAAATTATTTGGACATTTAAGCCACTTTTAAATGTGTGAATGTCATTATTAGACAACAAAATATTAAACCATGCAGAATTTATTTTAAAGACAGATAGCACAAGGACACTTTTTAAGCAAAACTTTTCACAAAAAGAAACTTTTTAGGTAGATTAGCATGTTCACAGTTAATGTAATGAACTACACCTGTTGTTACCGTACTAGGGCAAATGTGTCAACATGAGGGGAACTGATATCATATAGCCATTAAAAATGACCTTGGTACCAGTTGGTTAAAAATAATAAAAAAAATGGTTCAGAAAAGTGATTTGTTTACAAATGCCACTTCTATGATAATTTGTTAGCAAATCAAAGGCTATACATACAGTTTCATTTAAAGCATGGCTTAAAGGTAAAGTCACCCTAAATACAATGATGTCATTATTTACTCACCCTCATGCCATCCCAGATATGTATAACTTTTAGATTTTTATATGAATATCTCAACTCTGTAGGTCCATACAATGCAAGTGAATAGTGACCAGAACTTTGAAGGTCTAAAAAGCTCATTAAGGCAGCATAAAAGTTATCTATATGACTCAGTGGTTTAATCCATTTCTTATCGATATAAGTGTTGGTGAGAAACATATCAACATTTTGGCCGTTTTTTACTATAAATTATCTTCCTTGCTCAGTAGATGTGATATGCAAGAAGAATGCAAATCGCTAAAAACAAACGAAGAAGAATGTGAAAGTGGAGATTTATAGTAAAAAGGACCTAAATATTGATCTGTTTCCTACCCACACCTATCAATATGACCACTGGAGTTATGGATTACTTTTATGATGCCTCTATGTGCTTTTTGGACCTTCAAAGTTCTTGTCCCTATTCACTTGCATTGTATGGACCTACAGAGCTCAGACATTCTTCTACAACTCTTTGTTTGTGTTCAGCAGAAGAAAGAAAGCATACATGAGTAAATAATGAGACCATTTTTCATTTTTGGGTGAACTATACCTTTAAGTGTCCAAATGCTTTTTGGGGCCACTGTAAATTCTTGTACTTTATGATTCATAGGTAAATAAATCTGAATAAGGGATATCAGCACACTGTAAACCCCCATATTCTTTCTTTGTCTATCTGACATTTTAAAAAAGCAACATTGTTTTGATATGCCACCACAGAGTAACAAAAATGTCATTGAGGGCACAGTTGCTGCTGGTGGCAGGGATGAATGACATCATCCCTATTTAATCCTACTTCCTCTCAGCATTTCATTAATGGATGGTATCAATTGATTGGCCACTGTGACCCCCCCCCATGTCACTATTGACTGCTCACTCTGCGTCCACAGGAAGCTAATTGGCCTGATTTGCTTCAGTAGACATGTCATTGCATGTTGGACTGATAACTGCACTGCAAGAAATAAATATTGGGCATTTTTTGTTTTATACAGTAAGTCTTTGCTGTTAAAAGGGATTGAAATGCTTAGAATTATGACAGCAAAAGAACTGATGCTTTTACCTCTGGTTCATTGAGTTAGTAAAAGAGCTTAATCCTAACAGAGCTCTGGCATCTGGTGGCTGAACTGAGGACTTATGTACTCCAGTACATTTGTTTATTCTTCTTAAAGCAATAGTTCACCTAAAAATGAAAATTCTGTCATTATTTACTCTCCCACAAGTTGCTCTTTCTTCTGTGGAAAACAAAAAGGAGATGATAGGCGGGACATTATTCTCAGTCACCATTCATTTTCATTGCGTATGTTTCCCACACAATTAAAATGAATGGAGACTGAGGCTAACATTCTGTCTAACATCCCCTTTTGTGAAAAAAAAAAAAAAAAAAGTAATACAGGTTACAGGTGGGTAAA
Organism: Xyrauchen texanus; assembly: GCF_025860055.1. Classification (NCBI taxonomy): domain Eukaryota; kingdom Metazoa; phylum Chordata; class Actinopteri; order Cypriniformes; family Catostomidae; genus Xyrauchen; species Xyrauchen texanus. Next base: position 15,741,319 of record NC_068321.1, read on the forward strand.
CAATGACAGAATTTTCATTTCTGGGTGAACTACCCCTTTAAGCTTGAATGAGTCCTGCCAGACTGATAAATTGTGAGTATTTTTACATGGTTACCAGGTGTGATCAAGTGCAAATCAAATTTTGTTTGATGTAATTTTTTCTTTGGCCTTTCCATTTGGTCTATTTCATTCATTACAGTCAGCAGTGTGGATTCATTCATGGGTTACCATGGAAATGCCTGCCCCAAGGTTGATGATGTCAGGAGTTTGCAGAGTTGCTATACTGTGTAGGATGATACATGCTGCCATCTGCTGGACAAACTGCATTTCTACTGATTAAGAACTATTGAAGAACATCTAATTAAATTATGCAACAAAGAAGGACAAAAATTAGAGATGTAAAAACATAATAATAATATCAACTGATTGCAAATACCACTATCATTAAACTAAACTGCTTAACTCTACCAACTCAGGCCTCAAGATTTGGGGCCTCTAAGCACCTGCACAGCTTGTCCACTTGTAACTCTTAACATTCCTTAGAAGTTCTATGAGAAAGCAAAAGGCTATTTGATTTTAGCGAAGATCAGCATATGTTTGTTCTTTTTTCTATTTGTTGAATTTATCCTTTAATCACATTGCTCTCTCTGTGTTCTCAAGAGAACTGATTAATATTTACACATATATTATAACATGACCTAACAGGGGGGAAGCCTTTCTATATTTGTCATACATTTTTTATTTTTTAAAGTCCCTGTTATGCTGGATTTTCAACTGAATTACCCTAAATTACACCTTATAGTCAGTCAAATCATGTGAGGTTCATGTGATTCAGTCTACATCTAATTCACATTTTCTGAATAAAACAGACAATTAAGCATGACAGCCTGACTATATATCATCACTGAGATCTTAACCATTCAGCTCTGTGTTGTATGTGTCTCGGAGTGTAAATTAATTTAACTCCCTCTTTCTGGGTCTTGGTTCATGAATGTGGGCTTCTCAGTGTTCCATAAAGTCTGGTTTGTTTCGGTCATTGTGAAACAATCACGAGTCTTAACGCTGTCAATATAGAAGGTGGACCACTATAGTAGACCATTTTAACTTTATTAATTTAATCTATATATTTTGTCATGGGCTGTAATGAATGATTATTCAGTTAATCTAATCGATTATTTAATTATTGTATTATTGATTGATTGATCTATACAATTGACATTTCAGAAAGTTGATTTATTCAGAATACTGACTGGATGTGGCCTGGGTAGCTCAGCGAGTATTGACGCTGACGACCACCCCTGGAGTCGCAAGTTCGAATCCAGGGTGTACTAAGTGACTCCATTCAGGTCTCCTAAGCAACCAAATTGGCCCGGTTGCTAGGGAGGGTAGAGTCACATGGGGTAACCTCCTCGTGGTCATGATTAGTGGTTCTTTCTCTCAATGGGACTCATGGTAAATTGTGCATGGATCGTGGAGAGTAGCATGAGCCTCCACATGCTGAGAGTTTTCGCGGTGTCATGCACAACGAGCCACGTTATAAGATTAATTGACTCTCTCAGAAGCAGAGACAACTGAGACTTGTCCTCTGCCACCTAGATTGAGGTGAGTAACTGTGCCACCACAAGGACCTACTAACTAGTGGGAATTGGGCATTCCAAATTGAGTAAAGAATCCTGAATGGAAAAAAAATACTGTAACATGGTGCTCGGATTATACTATTACGAACATGAAAACTAATTATAATAATTACACTTATAATTATGTATAATTTCTCACATTGTAAAAGCTGAAATAAATGATTAGGTTAATGGTAGCTATATACATATACTGTATATCTATCTATATATATATATATATGTATGTATACACAAAAGTATATATACAGTAAAGTGCAAAAGTTTTAGGCACTTAAGATGTTTCACAAAAACATTTGTCTTAAGATGGTTATTTATCAGTTATTTTCATCTTTAGTGTGTCTTCAGGAAATATACTGTATACTGTATATATTATGTATCTCAAAACTGGAATGTCATATTTTTGTCATTAAATGTATTTGTGTTGTGCGTTCCTATTTTCCCTTTTTGTTTTGCAAAGAATATGAGACCTTGGAAAACATGCTCGTATTTTTCGACATTGGCCCATCTGTTCTGCATAGGGGGTTGCTGGAAAACATTATTAAAAAAGCAAAAGACACAAACAGTAAAATTCCAGGGGAAAAGTTACACAAATCAAATCTCAGCAGTTACAATTTGACCTTGAATGTCACATTGTAGTGTGCAGATGCACTCCAGTCAAACAAACGACTGATACCATGTTGTGTGATTGAAATGGCAATTTTTTTGGCAATCTAATGATGTCCAATCAATAAGAGCCAGGAATGTAAAACACATAATTGCATTGCTTTGACTAAGCATCAAATGTTGCTTACCAATGCTATGCAGCTATCATTAATGATCAAAAAACATGTGCCGCACATGTCAGGATTTGGAATTGTTTGGTACTTTCTTTCCTCCTTGGAATGCAAAAGGAGATGTTAGGCAGAATTTTCAGATTGATCTCACAGTGAAATCAGAATCAGTAAGCTGACTTTTGGTCTGTGCTTACTGAAATTCAAAACACTGCCTCCAGTGGCCAAAGCGGTAACTGTTGTTGTGCGTATGGGCACATGTAAGCTCCATTTGCTGTGTGAAATGTCCACAGAGGGGTGCCATAAGCGAATTGTAAAGAGAGTTGTTTTCAGCTGTTCAGGCTGAAATACAGTGAAGAGGAATGCATATTTTATAAACTGTAAACCCCAGCACAAACCCCAAACCTAAACCTAACCATCAATGTAAAAATGTTATGTTAGAGGGAAAAATGGAACCTCCAAAACGCGCTTGGCACAAAATATGTGAATGCGTTTACTTCCTGGTTTCAAAGCAATATCTGAACATGGGTCTCCCATGCTGGTGACACAATGTGCTTCCGGTCATGCCACAAGGGAAGATAAACTCACTGGAGCCAATAAAAAAATGTCAGATAGGAGATGGCGCTTGTTGGTGAGTCGGCATAATGTGGCCAATCTTAGGGTAGCCTACTGGAACTCTTGGAAACAACATGCTGATTTCGCATGTGATCACGTTGGAATTTCAGGGACTGACAGACTGCGTGACTTTCACTTCACTTTTGTTGTCAGTCCATAACACATAACATATTTTTTTTGTATAATTGATATGTTGAAATACTATACAGAGTGTAAGATAAATGTTACTGACAGCTATCTGTGAGACATTGAGACAGAACTGGTTTCACATTTAACCTAATATGACGATGAGAAGCTCACATTAGCTGTCCTGTTGTGATGAGCTTATAAAAGCTGTTTGACAGTAATCTATTGATTTGTAGTATTTCATTGGGCTGAGAGAAAGCAATGAGAAAGACTCATGTTTGCAATTTGGTAAAGGGGTAATGGGGTCAGAAAGAGATCCATTGAACCTTTCATATATCAGTCTAACAGATAAACGCCAAGTCATAATGATAAGACACTTTACAGAATGTTACCCAGAGGGACCCTGACACACTGGTAATCAATTATAATCATGACAGGGAAAGAGCATTTAAAGCAAGGAGGGTATACTATTAAATGGACATCAAGTGACAGTTCATGTAATGATGATCTCACAAATTTCAGACAATTATGTAGGGATCATTTTAATTCAACAGGGAAAAGCAGCAAAAGCTCATTTATTTTGTATCTTTTGTAAAGAAAACTGTTAAAAGTAAATCAATACTTTTCAAACTGACTTTTAAAAAAAAAAAAAAAAAAAAAAAAAAATTTAAGAGGTTGTAAGAAGGTTAGAAGTTTTACCAAAGGTTTGCCCAGGCGAGCTGTTCCGAACCACCGAAATAAATGCAAAAACCTTCTTTTGGCCAGATTTTGTTCTAAATGACATCATACCCATTCGTAAGCTGTATCCCAAATGCACTATACATTTCCACATACAATACATGAAATTACCGTGACGTCACACTGCAGACAACTGTGCTTCCAGGTTCTTTTGAGCAGCAGATTTTAATGGTGGATATGGGCAATAATCTTCGTCCTGCTATACTGTATAATGCACTGTAAAAATGTTTGTTAATGTCAATAAAGTTTATTAAGTTGGTTTACAGTGAAGAAATATGTGTAGTTCTTTTTGAACTATCAGAAAAAAATACGTTTTAACGTGATTCAAAAGGTCTGTATGATTGACAGGTTGAGGAATACACATCCTCACACATTTAACACACTTCTAAAACCTGAAAAATGTGGCAAATAAAACTTAAAACTATCATCAGACATGTAATATACCTGTATGTCTTTATTGCTTAAATTATTACATTAAATCAATTATTAAAGTACTTAAAGCTGTCAAAATAAAGGCAATGACATAATTTTAGTTGTGTTATATTATTTTTATTCACATATTACAATCAGTAGTCCCATGCAATGCGGTGGTGGAGATAGGGTCCCATTCATCTCGTAGGATCATATAAGATCATCGTTAGATCATATTTGGCCTTATATTAATATGAAAACTAAAAACAGAGGATTGTGATGGAAATTTAAAGAAGCCTAAATCTCCAATAATCTTTCGGAAAAGGGGGTTTCAACCCCACAAACAGCCCTTTTTGGACATTTTCAGCTCAATTTGATGAAACACCAATTGACCGCAGTTCAGAACCCAGAAGAGCTAATTGTCATGTAGTGTATGAATTTTCAAAGTATTGTATTGTCCTAAATGGAACACTAATGTTTTTTTTATATACAGAAGCATTCGCCCTTTATCAGCTGATGGAAACGCACAAAATGTATGGCCGCTAGCTTAAGCTAGTTAGCCAACCTCAGTCCAACAATTATATCTCAATAATATAAATATTCACAAAGCATGGGTGAGGGTAAAGCATTCAAGTCACATTTGTAAGGTGATGTCTTCACAGAAGTTTTGCTAGTTCACCATTAATTTAATCGTTTTGTCAGCATTGCGGCCAGTTAACCCCACCCCTTCCACTACATATGGAAAGCTGCTACTGCTGAGTGCATGAAGTGTCCAACATTCCAAACTTCTTTTTGTCAGTTGAAGAATTACATCATCTGGTACCCTTAGTTCACTTCTTTTCATGCATTTTCAGTGTTAATTGTTAACATATTACTTGCATCACAAAATGGCATAGAATAGTGCAGAATTGTGTGATTTGGGATACACCTATAGCCTTTATAGCCTCTTACATTATAAAGTCCAAAGGTCTGTGCCAAATTTGGTGGCTGTAGCTTGAAAGCCCTTGCAGAGTTCCAGTTGGTAATTTTGGTTTAGGGATTTGGACATTTTCAGCTCAGTTTGATGATTCAAAGTATTGTATTGTCCTAAATGGAACACTAATGTTTTTTTATATACAGAAGCATTCCCCCTGGTCCACCATGTGTTTGGTCAGGGTTGGTTTAAAATGCTTGAAATCAACACAAACACTCGCATGGTCTCTCAACCCTCTGAGTGGATGTAGCAACAGTCCTCAGGCAGGCACATGACTCCAAAGCACTGCAACAGATCGCAATCAGCCCACCGATTACACAAAAGCTAAGTTAAAGGCACGTGTAACATAGGGCTCTGGTTTCCTTGACAACGAACCTGACCAGCTTGCTGCAAAGTCCATTCTCTCTCTCTCTCTCTCTCACTCGCTCAACTTCTCAGAAGTGTGTCCATCTCACCTCTGAAATCCACAGGTCAGCTATGCATCTCGCTCCGCAGGACCAAAAGGTAGACATTGTGTTAAGAAACCAGGGTGCCACAGGCTCCACTTTCAAAGTAAGTGCTTTGCCAAGTAATCCTCTTAATAAAACAGCTTTCATGATTTCTTATAAATACTGAGGGGAAAAAAAGTGTTCTTGTGAATTGCTTGTTGTTTAATTTAATCACATGTATTTTATGGAATGCTCTTTCATGGTCACTTGGAAATTGTTTTATCAGTTTTAAATCAGTGAGTTATTGAGATTTAAAAAAATCGTTCTGAAATGTATAAATTGAACACAATGGCTTTCTCCAGCTACATGATCCTTACTTTATTGCACAGGGTAAATATACACTGGCATTTATTTAGAAGTCATAAGCTCAATGCATGCATTATTGTTGCATATGAAGCAGTTCTTGACTGTTTTCAAGAACCATGTGGTGAATTATGTGGCAGAGGTTAATATGTTGGTGGTTTTGCTTACTGAACAACAAAAATCAAACTTTTAGGTGGCTGGATGTAGCTAACAATTGTTGTACCTGTCTTAAGACACCAACTAGATTCCAAACTTTTTAAGATCATTTTCAAATCATCAACAATCATGTCATTATGAAATTACGCAGCACCAATTTGAGTAATCTGAGAAGTTATGATACAACTTGCAGTCTCTAGAGACCTGCATGAATGCCGTGCTTGTCGGAGTAATATTTAGCCGGTGTTTATGTCACATTCTTGTTACCATCATATTATGCATTATTAAAATGCTTTACTGTTTCCAAACACAAAATGAATTGAAACTCAAGAGAAATGTAATGTGTAATGAAACTGAATATGAATAATATTTTTTTTTAAATGACAGAGATTCTAATATGATGTAAGAGTGATATTTACAAGTACATTTAATACCCAGGAATCCAGATTTAACATAAACATAGTTGAATGATCACATTTAAGGGCCTCATCCCCAAAATGTAAAGTTGGATATCACAAAATATAGCATAACAAATTAATGAACAATTGTATGTCTTCCTTGCTATTTTGTGGAGAAAGTGGCTTAAATATAAAAGAGTAATTTAATTATGGACAGAATACAGATTTAAAAAGGTTGAATGCCTACAGGGCAAACAGTGGAACATCCTCTTCTTTTGGTTTCAAAAAACAGACACATTTATAACTTCATCCTTTTCTATATTTACCTCCTTAAGTGTACAAATATCCACCTTAGTCCACCTGGACTCACAACAAGTAACACACAAGCTTTTTATGTTTTGCAGAGAAACATTAGAGATCAGTTCCAGCCATGTAGGTGAAATTCAGTGATGTGCGTAATCAGCTTAAAGTAATTACTGTAATCAAATTACTTTGTCAGAAAGTAGTGTAACACATTACATTTTACCTAAATTCTTGTAATCAGTTTACTGACTTTCAATTAAGGTAATTACTTTTAAGTGCATTACTTAGCTTACACATTATATACGTTCATATGTACGTCTGGGACAGCTGAATGCTACGAGACAGTGAACGAGGAGGAAATGGACATTACATAAGTTTGTTGAGCAGAAAAACAAAAAAGATTTCTGTGAAAAGTGTCTTAGAAAGTAACTAAGTAACTGGTAAATGTGATTTATTTCTGGTAAAGTATTCAGTAAAGTGATCCAATTACAGTTTTAGATAAATAATTAGTAATTTTTAGTGGACTACTTACACAATTTTAACTGATTTTAAACATGAAACCACACCAAACATATTGATAAAACAAAATAGCACATTTGCCCTCATATCTGCAGACTTGCCATGTAGTTTAAGACCACAATTAACCAAGTAATGGATAACAGCATTGCAGGTACAGGTCCAAATTTCACAACTACATATTAGTTAGGGTGACCAGATTCCTGTTTGTGGAAAATGGGACAGCTCCCTCCCAGCAAAGATGATATTGACATATCCTTACCTGGGCACAGATCAATGCGAAAAAGAGGGTGTATCTGTAACTGGTGTCACCTTGTACTTTCATGCATGTGTGCATGTCTTTCAAGAGTTTATCGGAAAATGCAGAGCAGTCCAGTACAAAATTAAGATATGCAAAAAGCATTGCCTTCTCACTGCACAAAAGAAATCATCCACTTGCATGTCACCAGCTTCAACCAGGGCATCCAAATGCTTTTTAATGTCAGCCTGGCCTGCACAACTTTTCTCAGGTCATGAATGTGCAAAGCTATGGCCGTGCACAACAGAATGATAAGCAAAACGTCCTTCACTTGCGTGAATTTGTCAGAATCTGAACTTTGCTTCACAAAAAAAAAAAAAACAACACTTGGTGTGGCACACTTCTAGTAGCATCCACATGCTTTTTTTGTATGAACATGCTGAATGAACAAAGACAGAGCAACCTCCATGGGTGATGGAAAAGCGAGTTCCACAAATCTCACACCTAATTTTACTAGCCTCTGTCTGAGTCTCATTTTTTAGAAATGTAAACTCTTTTTGAAGATCATCATTAAATGTACAAGCATGCTTCCTTGATATTTTTCCAGCTGCAATTTCATCTGTGTGCTCTTTCAAACTGACTCTTCAATCAGTTCACTAATTGGATGTCTATTGATAAGGGACTGTGATTGGATAGTTTAATCCAATCATATACTTCAAATCATGGTTTGATTTTATTGGTTTTACAAGCCATATCCTTGGCTACCTTTGATTAGATTGCTAACATGATTAAGAAAGCTGCATAGGCGATAGAGACATTTTAGAAGAGGGGAAATATGGGACAAAACACAATTTTTTCAGAATAAGTCGGGACACTAGAAAACGTTTTTTCTTTGTGAAATAATGTGTTTTGAGTGGAAACCACAGTATGAAACCTCATAGGCCTAATGTATAACTACCTTGTAAATTATGTGAGTCGAGGAGTCATTTGCAACAAATATTGTCATTACTCATAATATTACTTGTTGTTGTTCTTTGGCTAAGCCAGTGAAACAGGGATGTTTTGGGTCTTGAGTCCAGGCAGAGTTTACTCAGGTGGATCAACACATGAGTCAGCTAGAACTGAGGCATAAATATGTGAGCACTAAGAGGCGGTAACCAAGCGAGTTCAAACTCTGTTAAGCCAATTGTTAGATCTTCAAAACATCCTACATGAGCACAACCCCGTTTTACTAGACCATTAAATCAGGTTATTTCAACCTGAACTTTCAACGACAACATCAACAAACATACTTACTTGGCTGATTTGATGTCTTAAAAGTGACTACAGCCTGACAAAAAATAAAAACATTAACTATGCCAGAAACAGAAACAGAAGCAGGATTTTATTATTAGCATGCTGCTATTGTCTTTCTGAGCATAGTGGGGAACAAGAGATGATTGGATTATAAGGACACACACAACAAACATCAACAACCGCCATTCGCCACTAAGTGGCGGTGACGTCACCACGACGCTTGTGCCAGGTTTGAGGCCACGTGAAGTGCCGAAAGCGCACTGGCAGGAGGTCACGGGGCAGACCCAGACGCCGCGGGTGGACTGACTGAGAAGACTGGCTGATGGGACACCTGTGCCCCCCCCCCAATTGGTGACGCAAACACACACACACAAACACAAAAGCAGACTGGACATCATCAAGGGTTATTATGAGGCATCAATACCAACAGTATCAGTCTGCGCCATTAGGTGGCAGTATATACCATTTAGAAAAGTGCTGAATGTCAAGGGCTTGAGGAAAAACTGCTTATGTTTGTTTCTTGAGATGCATTAAAAGAATAGTTCACCCAAAAATTATCTCATTATTTACTCTCATGCCATCCCAGATGTGTATGACATTCTTTCTTCTGCAGAACACAAACTAAGATTTTTAGAAGAATATCTCAGCACTGTAGGTCCAGGCAAGTGAACGGTGATGAAAACTTTGAAGCTCCAAAAAGCACATAAAGGCAGCCTAAAAGTAATCAATAAGACTCGAGTGGTTTAATTAATGTCTTCTTAAGCGATCTAGTCAATTTTTGGGTGAGAACAGACCAAAATATGGCTCCTTTTTTACTGTACATCTTGCCATTGCAGACTATAGACATAGTCATGATTTCAAGCTTGATTAAACGTCCTAGCGCTTGACGTATAGAAAGAGCACTAGATGGTGCTAGGAAGTGTAATCAAGCTTGCCAAGAAGACTGCAGATATCAAGATAAATCTTAAAAATTAAAATCTTGATAAATCTATAGTGAAAAAGAAGTGTAAAAGTAATGTGGTGTGCATTTCCACCCAGTTGATATAATCAGGTGGGTAGTAGCGTGCTACATTTACTCCATTACATTTACTAAGTAACTTTTAGGGTAGGTTTAAAAGACGGTAAAGTGAATTTCTTTTGAATAAAAATTTACTTTCCCCTTCTGTCTCTCACTCAACGTTGTGTCGATAATTTCTCACGAAACCCATTTTAGTGAGCGTCTGGCATCAAGATTGGTTTACAGCGGTAGACCTAAAGGAAGCGCTCTCTCTTCTACCTCAACACAGACCCTTCCTATGGTTTGCATTCGAGGGCCGGGCATACCAGTACAAGGTCCACCCCTTCAGTCTGTTCCTGTCCCCTCGCGCCTTTACGAAAGTCGCAGAAGCAGCCCTTGCCCTGTTAAGGGAAGTGGGCATCCACATCCTCAACTATCTCAAAGACTGGCTGAATCTAGCTCACTTGTGGGACTTATTGTATGTGCACAGAGACCTGGTGCTCTGGTACCTCAGCCCGCTGGGACTTCGAGTCAACTGGGAAAAGATCAAGCTCTACCCGATTCAGAGCATCTCTTTTCTCGGTATGGAGTTAGACTCTGTCTCAATGATGGCACACCTCACGGGCACGCGCAGTCTGGGCTAAACTGTCTTGAGAACGTTCAGGAAAACGTCGGTCCCAATGATGTTATTTCTGAGGCTCCTGGGGCATATGGCATCCTCAGTGGTGGTCACGCTGCTCGGGTTGATGCATATGAGAGTGCTTCAGCCCTGGCTTCAGACTCAAGTCTTGAGATGGGCATGGTGCCAAGGCGCACACTTCGTGCTCGTCACGCCGATCTGCAGGCGTCTGTTTAGCCCTTTGACCGATCTCACATTTCTACGGGCAGGAGTTCCCCTAGAGCAGGTCTCCAGGCCTGTCGTGGTTATGGTTCAACACTGAACTACCAGCTGAAATGGCCTGGACCTTGTCTCGGCTCCTCAGCACAAAACCTGAATGAGTGGTTGAATTCCAGCTCCTTTTATACCTGTATGTCCTGGGAAGTGGCATATACCTGGGCCTTACTTGTTATTACAATAATACAATAAATCTTCATTCTGTTTGTAATTTTAAATATATATGTTAATATAAAGAATAAACACATTTTATCAGATGTACATTATTGTATTTATTTGTTATACTTTAGTATCTATAAACTCCAATACAAGCATTTCTGAGTGCATTGCGCCCTCATCCGACCATAAAAAGCACGAAAGTTATCATAACCTACATTTTTAACTGAATATTCAAATCATCCACAGAATAATCATTTCCACTGTGAGCAGTCTTCAGAGTTAAACCTCAGTGAATTACTTAGCAAATAAAGAATTCTTCAGCTTAATGGCAAAATTCTGTATAAATATAAACAAAGAGTACAAAGGGTGTCTGTATGTTATTATGTTATTTTAATCAAGTAATGATTTGTCAATATGTTAATACATTCAGCATGAAATAAAACATTGCAGGAGGGAAGGAAGCAGTAAACTCTCAGCTCGTACGTCTTCCCCGCAGTGGATTATGGGCAATTAACTATCGTTGAGTGTACATCAAATGTACACTCAAAATAGTAATCCATAAGACTCCAGTGGTTAAATCCAAATTGTCAGAAGCGATGTGATATGAGAATGTGTGGATGAGAAACCCACACCTATCATATCACTTCTGAAAGTATGGATTTAACTACTGGAGTCTTATTGATTACGTTTATGCTGCCTTTATGTGCTTTTTGGAGCATAACATTTTTGGCATCCATTCACTTGCACTGTACTGACCTACAGAGCTGAAATATTCTTCTAAAAACCTTAATTTGTGTTCTGCAGAAGAAAGGAAGCCATACACATCTGTGATCATTTCCCAACCCTCATGTTGTTCCAAACCTGTGTGACCTTCTGTATTCCGTGGCACACAAACGATGTTAGACAGAACGTTAGAGACTGACAGTCTCGGTCACCATTCACTTTCAAAATATGAAAGAAAAAAACACATTCACTGAAAGTAAATAGTGATCAGGCAAACATTCTGTCTAAAATCTCCTTATTGTGTTGCATGGAAGAAAGATAGTCATATGGGTTTGGAACAACAGGATGGTGAATGATGACAGAATTTCCATTAATAAAAATAATAATAATAATAATAATAATAATTTTGTAATACATGTTAAATGTGTATTATGTAATGGAATGTAGGGAGTTAACATCCATTATGCAATTTAAAGTTATTCACTACTTGAGATCTCTTTTAATAGGATACTTTCTTACTCTTACTCAAGTAATTATTTATGTTGGTTCTTTTACTTCTACTTGAGTAATTGTACTTTTACTTGAGGTCAGTTTATGGCTACTCTACCCACCTCTAGAAATTATTCTGAAGGCCTTAGGCATAAATTCTTGTTCATCTTCAAATTCAACACTTTCCACAGATAACAAGGTGTGTATGTAACTTACACCAAAGTAATTTCTTATCTTTTTCTGATGCTTCCAAATAACTAATAATACAGTGATTAGATAGACAGGTAAAATATGTTTTGCAAAAAACACGCTAAAGAATTCCTGTAAATTCATTTGTACATGGGTATGATTTTAATTGAGCATCTAAAACAACAAAGTTTAGTTTGGGGACATTCTTCTAATGATTAGCCATTAGTCTGTCTGTCTGTCTGTCTGTCTGTCTGTCTATCTATCTATCTATCTATCTATCTATATACTATCTGTCTATCTATCTGTCTATCTTAGGGTGACCATATTTTGATTACCAAAAACCAGGACACTCGGCCCGGCAATGAGATACTCAAATGATACTCGAATTTTACTCAAAGATGCCTTGATAATTTCAATACATTTAAAGTAGGCTATGCCTCTGTATGGATAGAAAATTGTTATTACAAAATACTATCTATCAAAGACACAAAAAAGACGGCCAGGACAGGACGTGAAAACAGGACATGTCCTGGTAAAACAGGACGTTTGGTAACCCTAGTCTATCTATCTATATATCTATCTATCTATATACTGTCTCTCTATCTATCTATCTATCTATCTATCTATCTATCTATCTATCTATCTATCTATCTATCTATCTATCTATCTATCTATCTATCTATCTATCTATCTATCTATCTATCTATATACTGTCTATCTATCTATCTATCTATCTATCTATATACTGTCTCTCTATCTATCTATCTATCTATCTATCTATCTATCTATCTATCTATATACTGTCTATCTATCTATCTATCTATCTATCTATCTATCTATCTATCTATCTATCTATCTATCTATCTATCTATCTATCTATCTATATACTGTCTATCTATCTATCTATCTATCTATCTATCTATCTATCTATCTATTCATCTATCTATCTATCTATATACTGTCTCTCTATCTATCTATCTATTCATCTATCTATCTATCTATCTATCTATATACTGTCTATCTATCTATCTATCTATCTATCTATCTATCTATCTATCTATCTATCTATCTATCTATCTATCTATCTATCTATCTATCTATCTATCAGCAAAAATGCCATCCATTTATGAGTCTGTCAATCTATTCATCTATGGTATGTATGAGCCTGTTTATCTGCCTTAAGACACCATTAATCTTACATCCTTACAATGGCTTCTTCATGCATGAATGAATCCTTATTCATTCATCTTTAAGAGGCAGTATGTATTCAATTTTACCTGAGGACACTAAACTTATGAAGAGAAAAGAGCAATCCTTTTAAAGTCATGCATACTAACAAATGTGATTGATCATGACACATTTAAAACAAGTCACCAGTTTTGTGTATCATATGGCCCCCGTGAGGCATTCTGCCCTGGTTTTTCTTCACAGCAGATCACCCACAGAGCTGTTTAAAAGGCCCATTATGGGCTGATGCCTTCTCATTTGAATTAACCTTTCAATAAGCATGGAGTACAAGGGAAAAGTGTGTCTGGTGAACTCAAACTGAGTCATGCTAGAAAATAAGTGTTTCCAAAGAGAACTGTAAGGATGAGTCAGGGACAGGCCAGTATCTGGTATTTGCCTCTGAATATGCACAATCAAGGTTGTAACCAAATACGCTACATTACATGTAGGCTATACATTAAATGTATGTGGACACCCTTTTCTAATTAACTGATTTGGCTATTCCTGTAATATCAGTGAAGACAAATCTCTATTGCATTCAATGGCATTCTAAAGCATTGTTTGCTTTAAACTTTGTGGCAATAGTTTGGTGAGGGCACCTTCTGTGTTCCAGCATGACAATGACCCTGTGCACATAACAAGGTCCATAAAGAAATGATTTACTGTGTCTGATGTGGTAAACTAGACTAGACTAGGTAAACTAAACTAGATTGCACAATCTCAGACCTGATCCCCACTGAACACCTTTGGGATTAATTGAAATGTAGAATGCAAGGCACGCCTATCGCTCAACATCAGTGCCTGACCTGACCCACTTAGAAGTGAACGGGGCCCATTCACAAGCCGTCAAAATACATACTGTTTCAAAAGAGTAGCCACATGATAAACATAACATGTATTAACATTAATCTAGTAAAGTTATATCCAATATGTCAACTCTGTTGTCATAAGAGATGCCATATGAGGTGACGTAACTTCCTTGATCACATGGAGCAGATCGGATTGTTTGCTAGACTGTTGTCTTAAAGGGATAGTTCAACCAAAAATGAAAATTCTCTCATCACTTACTTGCCCTCATGCCATCCCAGATGCATATTACTTTTCTTTCATCTATTTCAAGATTATTTAAGAATTTTTGTAAGTGCTTAAAAATATGATCAAATATTTAGAACTTTGAGCCCTCTAGAGTCTAGATGATGAAAAATTGAAATTTATATATATATATATATGCTGTCTATTGAGCTAAACTTGCATTACATAAACATTCCTTTGATGCAATGGTTTTGAAATTAATAGTTATACATGGGTATGGTATTCAAGTGTCGACATACTTTTGGCCATGTAGTGTTTTAAATATTGAAGGACAATCATATTTAATTCATAAAGGTCACTCAAAAACCATATTGATCTGCCACTATGCTGAATATTGGAAGTGATGTGTCCCCATTAATGTCTATAATGGTTACGGCCCTGAGCACAATGTAGAAAAACTGAAAAAGTTCAGTTAAAATTGTTTGCACACGTATTGGCAGCATAGGCTGTTCTTTGCACTCTTAATTAACCTTTATACTGAGTCTCCAAGAATATGTTTGAATAATCTTTGTTACCCCCAGATTTCAGATGGCAGCCACAGCCCTGAAAAGACTGTCATTGTTGAGCCGCGTACCGACAGTTTAGAAGAGGTACTGGACCGAAGGCCCGAAGGCAATCTTATCTACTCTATCAATGATCGGCCACCCTGGTACCTCTGCGTTCTTCTAGGTTTCCAGGTGAGAGACAAAAGCCTTAAATGCGACTGATCTCCAGTTAGTCTTGTTCAGAAGCACATGACTTAAACCCCACCACACGTGAAATTACTTACATTTCTTTCTAAGCTAACCAGTCTATCCTGAATTTAACTTTTGACTTGGTGGATCTTTTATAGCCTTTAGTGTTGAACTGACTGCTTGAGGGTAGAGTTCTCATTGTGCCAGGTGAAGAAAATGTGGGTGTGTAATTTATTAGGTGGGATTGTGACTATCAGCTTTGCAAAAGCATGTACCGTTCCATAACCTTTCAAAGCATGATCAGTGTGACATTAGAAAACATTAACAACTTAATGCCCTGGGATGCTGCCCTGGGATGTCTGAGGTTTTGTAAATCCACTTGTTTTATAGCACGCCTCGTCTTTAATGGGTGTACAGAGTCAGCATTACGCTACATGACCCATACATTGTTGAAATACTCAGCCAGCCTAATATCACTTACCCCTTGATCTCAGATCTCAGTTCTTTTTTAAAACGTTTATCAAGTTTAGAGTGTAAAACATCTAGGTTACTGTTGTAACCTCCATTCCCTGATGGAGGGAACGCGACATGTGTTGAGTGAAGCAACACTAGGGGCCTATCTTGAAGGCCTCGATTAGCTCTGAACTTGAGAAAAGGCCAATGAGAATATGGCAGACAGAATTTGCTTATCCCTCCCCAGACATACAGGTATAAAGGGAGGGAATCATGCATCTGTTCATTCAGGTTTTGCACTGAAGAGCCGAGAATAAGTTTCAGCCATTGCAGTGGCTCGGTGGCCGGGGGGCTACAACGTCTCGTTCCCTCCATCAGGGAACGGAGGTTACAACAGTAACCTAGACGTTTCCCATCTGTCGCTCACTTAGACGTTGTGTCGAGTGAAGCGACACTAGGGGTCCCTATTTAATCACGCCAGGCAGGCAGTTGCGTGCCAAAGCAACAGGCTGCATCAGACTGAGGCATGTACCCTTGCCCAACGCCCCATATAAATCGTCAATAACTTTTTAGGTTCCCGACATCCCAGAGGGGGGGAACAAAGCGACATGCCAAGCATGGGAGCAGGCCTCGTAAAGTTATTGGGTGTTGCCCAGCCCTCTACTCTGCAAATGTCTGCTAGGGAGGTGCCGTTGGCCAGTGCCCACGAGGATGCCACACTTCTCGTTGAGTGTGCTCGAACCCTGAAGGGGGCGGGCACGACCTGGGTGTGATAGGCCAAGGCGATGGCTTCAACAACCTAGTGGGAAAGCCTCTGTTTGGAGACAGCATTCCCTTTCTGCTGTCCACCAAAGCAGACAAAGAGCTGCTCAGATCCACTAGGGAGTACCAAAGCGTGCAGTGGGAGATCTCTTGGGAAGCGAACAGGTCTACCTGTGCTTTGCCGAACCACTCCCAAATCCACAGTGCAACGTTGCAATGGTTAAGTTCTCACAGTGAGAACATGAACCATCCACAAACAGTGCCTCAGTGTGATCGCAGCCCAGATACATGAGGCAGCATCTATGACCGTCAGGAGTGGAGAGAAATCGACCGCATCCAGGAACTACACAGGGGCGGAAAGGCATCTTTATAAATACGTCTCCTGAAAAGGACGTTCAACGCCAGCTGTGTATTGCTCTTTTAGAGAGAATAAATTATTTTAGTATTTTATTATTAAACTCTATAATATTCTGCTGTCGAAGCGCCCAGGGCAAAGCTGCACTGCCGTGCAGAGCAGGAGAAAGCCACTGAAATGCGCCGTAGATCCAACAGCATACGCTCTGCATAGTTGAGTGGAACAGTAAGTGATCTCAGCTCGCTGATCGCACAACCGCTCGGCTCCGAAGAAGAACACTGAATGAACAGATGCATGATTCCCTCCTTTCATACCCGTGTGTCCGGGGGAGGGACATGCAAATTCTGTCTGCCAAATTCTCATTGGCCTTTTCTCAAGGTCAGAGGTAACAGAGGCCTTCAAGAAAGTCCCCTATTGTTGCTTCGCTCGACACAACGTCAAAGTGAGCGACAGATGGGGAACTAAAAGTGAACATCATCTACACTGTATGTGAGCTGTATTGATTATAATGGGAGAACTCTGCACACAGACAGGAGTTTGCACTAAACTGCGGGCTCAAACATTTGTGTAAAACTGTGCACACCATTTGCATACCAGTCAGAACACTCGCTTGCATTATAGACAGCTTTTATTGATTATAATTGCAGCATTCTAATTGGTTGGCTGTTGATCTCGCTTGTTGTGTAAAACAGTTGTTCTAAACAAGAATAAGCATGGTTTGAGCACAATATATTAAGTGTGGAAAATTATAGGCTGCTGAGAAAATGTAAGTTGAAACTATTAAAATGGATATTTACAAACCAAAATTGGAATCACATTTTCATGTTCAGTTGCAGTTATGTGAATAATTTACATATAGAATATGCAACGTTTCCAATACTGCAAATAATTCACATTTGCGTATTGCACCTAAATGTGGGTACTGTAACAGAACAGTTGAGAATGTCTGGTGCACACAGTTTAATTGAACTTTTCTCATCATAATGGGAGCGTTCTGGTCGGTCGAGTGGTCATACACTCAACAACTTTTAGGCCAGTTTCTATGTAAAATCCAGGCCGATCTCTCTTCTCAGTCTGCTCCTGCCAGCCACGCAGAGGGAGAAAGAGCACCTATTAGCACCTCTCACTGGGAGGTGTTAATCGCTTGATGTCAGGATTCCCTGCTGAGTTAATGGCTTCAAGCACTGAAAAGTCACATATGTTTTGTTTTAAAAAAGAAATCATTCTGTCACTGAGAAGAACTGACAAGATGACAAGTTGATCTGAACTTTTTTTTTATCACATCCAGCTGCATATCATCACAAACACTGATTAAAATCCATAGTGAGTCTGTCATTATGCATAAATAATACAAAAGCAAATAATGATGGATAAAAAAATAACCTTGACAGACATTTTACAGTTTTGTTGCATTTTAAAATATAACCTTCTGAAAGCCAACTGAACCATAAAGAAAATGCAACATTTTTACTATTTTATCCCCTGTTTCGGATCAATCAAGTAAGCTACAGGTCTGAAAATGCACCAAAACACTCTATTGCTATTGCAATTTTACTCACGTTGTTATTTTGTCAGTGAGAGATAGTTATGCGTGTCACCTAGTGACACGAGTCTACTAGTGTTGAGCCAGCTTTGTGCGCATCTGATGTTGGAGGTGCATGGAACATGATCCAAAGGGCTCCACATTTACACATCCACATGACAGATGGAGATCAAAGCGAACTGGAAGGGGGAGAGGGAGGAGAGAAAGGGCAGGAGGGTACACGAGGGACTCGCATCGACATGTGAGGTAAGAAGATGTGCTAAATGTGAAGAGGAGTACAAAGAAGAAACTTCACTCCTCCAATATGCTCACTTTTATATCTCCGGCAACATGGAGGGGAGGAAAAGGCAGGGAGAGACCTGGTATTTCATGTCAGCGAGAACTCCCTCTAAGCCCCCATCTCTTTTCTGCTTTCACTACTGATCATTTTTACACTAATGCACATCCATTTATTGTTGTTATGAAATGAACTTTAATTCAAAACTGTTTTGTCCAGTCTACTTTTCTTTAGGGAAAAGACAGCTGGGAGAAACTTATAAAACAACAGGAATTTAACAATGCATGTATTTTCTAATGTATTCTCCCTCGCTCCTATTGTGTAAATGTTCTCTGGTGCACCATCCCTGTATCTGCACCATAATCTCCTGTCAAACCACCCATGCTCTCTGCCAATTTGTACTTTTTTTTTTTAGCCCGACAAATTTATGAAGCTTCTTGCTGAGAGTAAAAAGGGGCTATCAATTCACAACAGAGAGGCCAACATCTGTCTTCCATTTCTCACACATCTTCCTGGCTCAGTCAGGCCACATTTAAGATTTGCTACATTTTTTTGTGATCATCTGTCTTCTCTCATGTCTCGCCCTCATATCCGGAGGGCGTTTGCAATGAACCTAAGCCTGGTGTCATCCATGTTAGCACTTCATTCCATTCTCTGTTGCCTCATACAGCATTACATACTGGCATTTGGGGGCATCCTGGCAATTCCTCTCATCCTAGCCGAGCCATTGTGCATCAGTGAAAACAATGCTGCCAAGAGCCAGCTCATCTCCACCATCTTCTTTGTCTCAGGCCTGTGCACTGTGCTACAGACCACAATCGGGACCAGGTACTGGGACTAATGTTCTACAATGTACCTCTAACCACATAGATTAAATCATGTTTTAAAGACCCCATATAATCCCTTGACAAGTATAGTTTTCTGTCCTGTGTTGATGTATTCCCCATTGACGTAGGTACTGTACATAGTTTGGTTGGGACATATCAAAGGAATGGCTACTTGGTAAGTTGGTTATGAGGGATTTAATTAAAGAAGTCATATCAGAGTGAGAGACAATTCCAGATGACTCATAGCAGGCACAAGACAGTCTTCTGTCACCACTTGCTGGCTTAAATATTAAATACCATAGGGATGAATATAAATTCACACTTTTAGCTGCTCTTACACATCTGCACTGCTCTTACATGTTTGGAATGCCACAAACACATTAACTGTTTTGCAATAATTTATAATATTATAATATATTATCTATAATGTTAGAACAACAGTTTAGTGAATTCGCCCTTGTAAATGTAAAAAATAATGTATCTGAAAAAAGTTAATTTTGTACACTTACTAAAAATGCATGATCTTCAATTTAGATTTTATGGGGTCTATTAGGAAATGGGGTTCACCCCTCTTGAAAAGACCAGCTGACCACCAACATATGTTGTACATTTGTATTTTGTCCTATTTGATGTACAATAGCTTAACCAGCCAAATTTCCTGGGTTAACTTGCTATGCCAGAAAGCTCATGCTGGTCTGTCAGTTTTCCTGGTGAACAGTAAAGCTATGCTAAACCATTACAGAACCAGCACTGGCATGAACCAAGATCACGATGGAAATGAATGCTGATTTAAGCTGGTCTTTTCAGTAGGGACATACAGTATAATGCTTTGAATTATTTTTTTGAGCTGCTCATTGCAATGAAAAGCTTATTACAATGTTTTCTATTACTACTGCCATTGTTTTTTTTATGACTTAGCCAGCGTAATAGATCAAATGAAAGGCAAAGAAGAAATACATTCTTATATGTCCTCTCAGATTGCCAATTCTGCAAGGGGGAACTTTTACTTTCATCACCCCCACCTTGGCTATCCTCGCCTTACCCAAATGGAGATGCCCAGAAATTAGTGCCACCACTTACCCTAATACCACGGATTTTCCTGCCCTCCTCATAGACAGCGATGAGGTGTGGAAAGTCCGCATCCGTGAGGTACATGTTGTTTAAAACCTGATCGAACTGACTGTAAACTGCTGTAGTGCTTGTAGAGTATGCCGCTAGCAATACCAAGGCCATGGGTTTGATTTCCAGGGAATGTATGTAATGATAAAATGCATAGCTTGAATGCACTTAAGTCTCTATGAGTAAAAACATCTGCCAAGTGTATAAATGAGAATTGCCAAGACAAGAAACCTTTTCCTTATGATGGAGTTTAAACAAGATGAGTTGTGTAAAAAGGACATGTCTCAAATGTAAGCTTTACATGAGTGAATGACTCTTAATTACCAACTATATATTCAAATTATAAATTGCCAGCTGATTTAAACTACAAATGAGATTAGAAAATGTTTCTTTTTATTAGTGCAATTATTTTCCCCTTGTGAAGTTTCAAGATTAGACAGCAGGATGTCCCAATGCCATTTTTTGAGACTTTGGAGCGGATGCAGATAAAGATACCTGTTTTTTGTTTTATATATATTTTTTGTAATGTTGCCAGTCAGATACACTACTGTGAAACTGATGATTTGAGTACAGCATTTTTATTATGTTTCAAAATAAAAACATAGTAAAAAAAAGTTAATTTTAACTCACAAAATGATCAAAAATCACAAACAAATTTGATAGAACAAATAATGTATATAAAAATATTTACTTTAAACAAAACCAAGAGAGCTGACATGCAAACTTTATTAGTTTCAACAACCGTAACGCAAAAGACATAATAAAAAAAAAGGTGGGGGATAATTTTCAGCTCCCACTTTGTCAAAAATTGACAAAAATGTATAATTTCCCTTTTTTTTTTTTAATAATAACTACTTTATGTAAAATATTAAATGATAGAAATAAAACAAGGTAAACCATTAATTTTTCAGTAATTTGCATAGAGATTTTATTACAAAGTCACATTTGTATAAAAAACACAGTAAATTAAACATGCAACCCACAGACCATCATATCGGAAAAGGAAATGACCATTTAGGCAAGATAAGATCACGTAAAATATCAGGCAAAAACAGTTTTTACCTTATTTTGGCCAGGGTAAAATAGACACTGTTTCTTCCCTTTTCATAGATCCAGGGGGCCATCCTAGTGGCCTCAATCCTTCAACTTGTCCTAGGACTGTCAGGTCTCGTGGGGCTGGTGCTGAAGTTCATCGGGCCGCTGGCCATTGCTCCCACTATCAACCTCATCGGACTTTCTCTCTTCATCCAGTCCGGGAAAAAGTCAGGAGCTCACTGGGGAATAGCTGCTCTGTGAGTTACTGTGGAATTATGCATAACTATGAGAACTGATGATATAAAGTCAAATCTGAGACAAGCAAACAAATCAAGTGATATCCTGATAAAGAGACATACAGCTATGTTATAAATCCTTGTGAGCTGCCACCGTCGACAGCATTTAAAGTTGCACTAAATAATCTTTTCCTCAATAACATTTTTTTTATTCCAAAATAAATTAATAGTAAATCATGAACATATGTATAAAATCATGGCTACTCACATGAGGTGAAGACTCCAATCATATCAGTTACCTTATAAAAGCCATTTTATATTGCATGGTGAAAGTTCCCTCATGAGGGCTAAGATGTTAGGATCACATGACCAGCTGAATACTACTCAAGAGGACATTACTAATTTTGGTAATGCCCTCTTATAGGACATTTTCACTAAAGGCTGACTGTGAATAGTGAATTTCTACAATGGCATCATTAACTGAAAACTATTGCTTTTGAATGATGCAGCATCCAGGCTTCTTTGGTGTCAGTGTAAGTCCAATACGACAACTATGAAAATTTACTGGTGCACCTTTAAAGGGATAGTTCACCCAAAATGCTCTCATCATTTACTCACCCTTATGCCATTCCAGATGTGTAGGACTTTATTTCTTCTGCTGAACACAAATTAAGATTTGTAGAAGAATATTTCATCTCTGTATGTCCATACAATGCAAGTGAATGGGTACCAAAAGTTTGCAGCTCCAAAATGTATATTAAGGAAGCATAAAACTAACCCATAAGACTTCAGTGGTTAAATCCATATCCTCAGAAGTGATATGATAGGTGTGGGTGAGAAACAGATCCATTTTTAAGTAAATTTTTACTATTCTCCTTCCTGTAGGTGGCAATATGTGAAAAGAAAGCAAATCGGCAAAAACAAAAGAAGAAAAATGTGAAAGTGAATGTGGAGATTTATTGTAAAAAAGGACTTAAATATTGATCTTTTTCTTACCCATCATATTGCTTGCTTCTGAATGTATAGATTTAACCACTAGAGTTGTATGGATTACGTTTATGCTGCCTTTATGTCCTTTTGGAGCTTCAACATTTTAATACACTTGCATTTTTCAGACCAACAGAGCTGAGAAATTCTTCTAAAATAAATTTGTTTGCATTCAGCAGAAGAAAGAAAGCCATGCACATCTAGGATGGCGTGAGGATGAGTAAATGATGAGAGAATTTATTTTTGGGTGGACTATCATAATGGGTGCATATATGGACTATCATATATGAAGGCTGTTCCAAAAGGTAGAAAACTTAATTATGCTGCCACAAAAGACATAAGAGCTCATCACAGTGCAATAATGTATTTGATGTTCATGGTCGGATTTACAATTACAAAAGCACTGGCACCGTATATCTCGGTAACTCAGTGCCACTGGTTCTGTCTGGCATACTACCTCAGCACAAGCCCTCACCACATATCACCCAGGTTCCCTATTCCTCCGTTTCCTACTTCTGAACCCCCCACTTTTTGTCCTTCCTTCTTAACTATTGCCAGAAACTCCCTTTCTCAGCTTCCTCTACCAATTCCTTCAAATACTTTTTTAAAGTTGCTCCTATGATGCCAATGTCTGTAAATAGGTGCTGCATTGATGTACACATGAATCCTCAACTCCCAACCTCCACAGGGTATATGGCAGTCCTCCATCCATTTTCCCTGCACTCTGTGGCCAGATCAGCATATTTTTTATTTTATTTGTTTATTTATTTATTTTTGGATTTTCTCCTAAATTTGTCATGCCCAATTCCCAATGCCCTCTAATTCCTTGTGGTGGCGTAGTGACTCGCCTCAATCCGGATGTCAGAGGCCGTATCTCAGTTGCCTCCACGTAGACCGCCAATCCTCGCATCTTATCATGGTGGCTTGTTAAGCGCGTTACCATGGAGACCTAGTGAGTGTGAAGGCTTACACTATTCTCCATGGCATCCATGCAAAACACCCCACATACATTTTTGTGACCTGACGTTCTTTTAACTTGAAACAGTGTCTTAAAATGTGCTAGTTCTGCATGAGACACTGAAGAAATAGTGTGACGCAGTGCAGCAGTCAAAGACATTCATCCTGCAAGGGTTTACATAGGAAAACAATGGGAAAACAGAGTAGCTGCACAAAAAATACGTTCAGTGTGAACAGCCCCTAACTCATCCATTCGCACGTATCTGTGAGTGAAAGTGCGTGGGCGAAACAAGTTCGGAAGTCCTGTATATTTTTCATAAATTTCAAACCCGAACTCAGTGTCCTACTTGAAAAAAATCAGAATCTGACAGACCTCTAATGTGAACCGCTCTGAAAGCACTGACAACAGTATATTCATGCCTGTACCCAGAACAACATGTAGCCCCTAAAGTGGTGTTTTGCATGGTGGTTAAAACCGCAACTGCTGATTTTTAATGTAGTTAATGTATAAAAATTAAGCGATTGTTAAAATGTCCTGTTTATCATCAATGTCATGGCTGCTTCCAAACGGTCATGGAATCTAATAACTAAGTGACATTTTTGGTCTGCACACAACACAAATAGCATTCAGCTCAGGATATTTGACTTGCAACTGATTTCAAAACAGTTTGGCCAAAAAAGGTACACTTTAAAAAGTGGCAACCTGCAATTGTTACATTAAAGAGTGGTTTCTATTTCATTTAACCCTTAAAATTAATTTTGTTTGTATAAACCAATGTAGTCAGGTTCAATACAAGTTAAGGTAATTCAACAGCGTTTTTGTTAGTGTTTGTTTGGGGGGTTGGAGATGAGATGGCTGGTGGACTTCGGGCCGCCGCCCCCTACCTGCAAGATGCCACCCCAGGTGGCAGCCTATGTTGCCAATCTGTAAACATAAAAATACTCACTGTTTCTAAATACAGACACAAGACATAAACAATATGTGTGTTAACATGATTTCAGTGTAATAAAATCACTTACCTTTTCTGTGTAAAGTTTGTGGTGGTGGGGGCATGGTCA
Source organism: Xyrauchen texanus (assembly GCF_025860055.1). Lineage (NCBI taxonomy): Eukaryota > Metazoa > Chordata > Actinopteri > Cypriniformes > Catostomidae > Xyrauchen > Xyrauchen texanus. The sequence continues at coordinate 15,766,321 of NC_068321.1, forward strand.
AGTGTTCGTCCGAAGAGAGTGAAAGCAGTAAGTGTGCACACACCTGAGCACCATAATGTATAACACATGTTTCTGGTTGCAGTAAGCACAGGGGAGAGTGATAAAGATTGACCATGCCAGAGATGAGGGAGAAAGAGCTACCTGTCTGAAAGCTACCTAAATCTACCTAAAGAATGTTATGCTGAAAATCTCTTTTGAGTTTGTTTATTAATAGTTATAACTTTGAGTTGAAGCCCAAGTTTCCTGTATCCTCCTTTCCCTCCCTTCCTTGAATGTCTACACTGGTGCCAAAACCCGGGAGAATTGGAGGAAATACGCCGGCATGGAGTCCTCGCAGTTTGCGGAAGTCATCAAGTCCCTCGCCAGTATGCACCATGCACAACATCAGGCCCTGCTTGAGCTACACCAAGACCAGGATCGCCGATTCCAGGAGGTGCTTCAAGCTCAAGCAGAGGACCGGCACGCGATCTGGAGCCTACTACACCAGGAAAAAGTCCCGGCCACGACCCCAGACCCAGCAGCCCCCATGACCCCGATTGCCCTCATGAAGATGGGGGCAGAAGATGATCCCGAGGCCTTCCTGGATCTTTTCGAGAGTACGGAGAGTGGAGTTTACTCAACTCACGGTGCAACAACTGCCCAGCGCCGCTAGAGGAGGACGTCCAACTGGCGGAGGACCGTATGTTGGCATATCAGAGGGCAGAAGAGCCCTTCTACTCTCTCTCACTTCAGCCCATCCCAGTATCCCGGAGGCATGTTCACGGGGGTTTGTCCCACCACAGGTGGCCTCAGTGTCTCATTGCTCTCCCCCTCAGGTGGATGTACCCGCTGACACAGGTGTGGCCGTAACACCTGGGCCGGCCTGCGGGAGTTGCGTGGTTCTAGGGCACTTCCGGGACAAATGCCCAGTGATGGAGCTGGGAACTGTGGTCTGGGTCCCCAACACTCCACAGGCTGCCCCCAATCGAGCTGGATCATTCAGAATACCAGTGAGTGTCAAGGGGAGTACACATCAAGCCTTGGTGGATATGGGTTGTAACAGACCACTATACACCAATGTTTGTTTCAACACGAGGCTTTGGGCACAAGCAAAAGGGTGAGGGTGAGGGTGAGGTGTGTGCATGGGGATATTCACAATTACCCTGTAGTTCGGCTCATTAATTTTCGGGTGAAAAGGCATAATGTGGAGGTGGCGAATAGTTCCTCCCTCACCCGTCCAGTAATTTTGGGAACTAATTGGCCGGAGTTTAAAAGTATATTAAAGAGAATATGTGTGGATGGGTCCTACGAGAAAGTTTTTAGATGTGAAATGTGCGATGCCTTTGTGTGGGAAGGAAGAGCCGGGGCGGTCCTCATCAGCGCCATGTCAGGATGACATAAGGGAGAGGGAAGCTTCGGCCCCTCCCGTCCTTAGAGGATTTTCCAAAAGGGATTTCCATCTAGAGCAGTCTTGTGACAAAACCCTTAGGCAAGCCCTTGACTAATTGAAAGTTATTGATGTCCAACGACTCCAACCAAACACTGCACTTTCATATTCCTATTTTGCTATAATAAAAATTCTGTTGTATCGAGTGACACAGGACAAAATAAGATACATCCCAGCTGTTGATACCGCAGAGCCGTCAGGAATTGTTATTCAAGATGGCTCATTATCATCTGATGGCGCATCACTTAGGGTAGGAAATGACACTGAACCGACTAATTGCCCATTTCTATTGGCCGGGTATTCGCAGGGATGTTCACAGGCATGCCGTGAATGTCAGCTGGTGAATCTGCCGGCTACCCCAAGAGCGTCATTGCGCCCCCTTCTGTTAATCTATGTCCCCTTCAAAATAATTGCCATGGACCTCATCGGGCTATTAGAGCGGACAGCACATGGACATTGCTTTATGTTGGTTCTGGTGGACTATGCAACGCAATATCCAGAAGCAGTGCCTCTGCGCAACATCTCAGCATATAGTGATGTGGAGGAACTTTTATGGATAATCTCCCAAATGGGGATTCCGAAAGAAATCCTCACTGATCAAGGCACTACATTTATGTCATGAACACTATGCGAACTGTACTAATTATTGGGGATTAAAATGATTAGCACCAATGTTTACCATCCACAAACGCTAAGACGAATGCTTCAGAAATGGGTCTGGGGTGGTGCTCTCGCAAGTGGTGGAGAGGGAGGAACACCCGGTGCTGTACATTAGTCGCAAACTCTCACTGAGGGAGACTAAGTACAGCACCATTGAAAAAGAGTGTCTTGTCATCAAGTGGGCCATCCTCACTCTCTGGTACTACCTGTTGGGGCGGGCCTTCACCCTCTGTTCAGATCACGCCCCACTCCAATGGCTCCATTGCATGAAAGATACCAATGTGTGGATCACCTGTTGGTATCTGCCTCTTCAGCCGGTTAGGTTCGAGGTGGTCCATAGACCAAGGGCACAGATGGCTGTCGCGGACTTCCTTTCCAAAAATGGGGGAGGGAGTGGTGGGCAGACCGGGTGACTCCCTGGCCTGAGTCAGGTGGTGGGGATATTTGGTGGCGGGGGCGTGGTCGAGCGTTCGTCCAGAGAGAGAGAAAGTGGTAAGGGGGCACACACCTGAGCGCTATAATGTCTAACACCTGTTTCTGATTGCAGTAAGCACTGGGGAGAGCGATAAAAAGGTGCCATGTCAGTGACAAGGGAGAGACAGCTACCTGTCTGAAAGAGACTGTGTATCTACCTAAAGAGTGTTATGCTGAAAAGCCCTTTTGAGTTTGTTTATTAAAATATATATCTTTTAAGTTTCCTGTGTCCTCCTTTCCCTCCCTTCCTTGAACATCTACAAATTATATTCAATTCAACAACAAAACATTTTCAAACTCTGCATGTGTCTCTTGCAATGGAAGGCCTTCTAAAAACAAACATCCTTCAGGGTTCACTGTAATTCTGTTCAGATCAACCCTGTTAATTGTTTTCACAGTGCTCAAATCCTTTGCTGAAAAATACAGTTCATCACTCATCTTCAAGTGTTCCTAAGGGAATGCATTAATCATGATATCAGCCTTGGCTTCTCGCCCCTCAGACAGGCCCTCCATATCCAGGTGTCTCAGAATAAACAAAGAGGTTTTAGGTGTATGTGTGTGTGTGTGTGTGTGTGTGTGTAACTCATTAGCACACATCGTAACCAGCCCATCCTAAACTCTTTCTATAAGATTCAGGATACGGCTTTTAGCAGCATTAACCAAATGTGTGCTGGTTTTGTGTGTGCAGATATGCTATTAGTTTAAGTTTACTTAAGTTCAGTTAATTAATTTACATTTCATTAAAATAAATCAAGCAGATGTCATTTAAAAGGCTTTCAAATTTAATTTCACATTAAACAATCCTTAATCATAATCCTTTTCCTGATTCTAGTCCAATCCTTAATCTGATTCTCACTAGTCTTAATCCAAAAGATCACTTGCAGCATATACATGTACAGAATGTAAATCGTTTTGTATAAGAATCAGAATTGAAATGAATTAATCAAAGTGAAATCAGCTCACCAATTCACAAATGAATAATTTAGTTAATTAAAGTTTAAACAGTTTGGTGTCACGTATTCCGTTTTTACGCTAAGACTTTTATTTTGAAATTTGAAATAAAGTTTCCTGTAAGTTTTGTAGTCCTTTGTAGTTTATTTTCATGATTGGTTTCCCCCTGATTGTTTCCCCAGGTGTTCCTACTTCCCTTGTTTGCCCTTGTGTATTTAAGCCCTTGTTTCCTTTGGTTTCTTTGTCAGTCTTCACATATGTAGTCATGTTCTGTGCCTGGTTCCCTGGGTTTTGTTTCCTTTTATTCTGAGTTACCTTGTTTATCTTTTGTTTCATTAAAAGCTGCATTTAGATCCTCATTCCTTGTCTACCTTGTCACATTTGGAGAGTATTTAGATTTGTTTAAAGTTAATGTGGGGTTCAAAGTTGTTTACATACAGTGCCCATAGAAAATGTGGGATCCAAACTAATTTAAACCTGTGTATAAACTGAAGATGTAAGGATTAAAAAACAAATTAAACATTATGATGGAATGTTATTACATAAAACAATAAAAATTATTTTACACAATTTCGATGTCACCAATCAATTAGTAAATTTGTAACAATGACCGTGTTCAAATAATGCTTGGATAATCATCCATTCCAGTTTGAGTGCATGCTGTAATTAAAGCAAAAGGGGACTTATCAAATATAAAAAAAATTCTGTTTTTCAGTTCAACTTTTCCATTAAATTGTTATGCTGAATCTGATCATATATAACTTGTTTATTATTATTTAATTAGAAAAATGCAAAAAGAAGCCTTTTCTTGGACTTTCAAACCATTTTAAAGATATGTGAGATTTCACATGGCTATATTTTGAAAAATAAAAGTTGAGTCAAAAGAGTTGTCATTTGAATGATATAGATGTCTATAATGATCTCTTAAAATATTCTTTCTACAGAACTGTTTGCCTCATTCTTCTATTCTCCCAGTATCTGAGCAAAGTCAATGTTCCTCTCATTGCTTATAAGGACAAGACGTGGAAAGTGTTTCAGTACCCTCTCTTCAAACTCTTTTCTGTGAGTGTATTTTTATATAATTATCTATAACTATGTGATATAGAAATATATATAATATAAAATGATATAGATATATCATTCCCCGTCTGTTGCTCACTTCGACGTTGTGTCAAATGAAACGTCATTAGGGGACTTTCTTGAAGGCCTCGATTACCTCTGAACTTGAGAAATGAGAATTTGCTTGTCCCTCCCCCGACATACGGGTATAAAGGGAGGGAATCATGCATCTGTTCATTCAGATTTCTTCTTCGGAGCCGAGCGGTTGTGCGATCAGCGAGCTGAGATCACTACTGTTCCACTCTTAAGAGTTTTTGCTGTTGGATCTATGGCGCATATCAGTAGCTTTATCCTTCTTTGCACGGCAGTGCAGCTTTACCCCTAGGTGCTTCGACATCGTTTCCTTAAAGAGTAAAAGAGTATATTTTCTCTAAAAGAGTATACGCATTGGCATTGGACGTCTTTTTAAAGATGCCTTTGTGTAGATCCTAGATGCGGCAGATATCTCTCCGCTTCTGAAGGTCATAAGAGCTGGCTCACGTGTCTGGGCTGCGATCACACGCAGGCAGCGTTTTATGAATGGTTCACATTCTCAGTGCGAGAACATAACCATGGAAACCATGAAGGTTTATGTAGCCGCCATATCGGCTCACCACGACGTAGTAGATGGTAAGTCCCTAGGGAAGTGCTATCTGATCATCAGGGTCCTTAGAGGCTGAACCTTCCCAGGACATGACTGTTCCCCTCATGGAATCTCTCCATGGTCCTTTCAGGCCTTCAGAGACCCCCATCGAGCCGCTAGAATCAGTCAAGCTCAGAGCCCTCTCCTTCAAGACGGCCCTCCTGATCAGGCTCAATTCCATCACGAGAGTTGGGGACCTGCAAGTGTTCTCTGTCAGTGACACTTGCCTGGATTTCTGTCCAGCCGACTCCCATGTCGTCCTAAGACCGCGACCAGGCTACGTGCCCAAGGTTCCTATGACCCCCTTCTAGACCAGGTAGCGAAGCAACAAGCGAAGCTGTCTCGGGAGGCGGCAGACCCAGCCTTTTCGTTGTTCTGTCCGGTGCGTGCTTTGCATACCACATGCAGAGCTTTAGATATTCTGAGCAGCTCTTTGTCTGCTTTGGTGGACAGCGGAAAGGGAACGCTGTCTCCAAACAGAGGCTTTCCCACTGGGTCGTTGACGCCATCACTTTGGGCTATCAAACCCAGGCCCCCTTGCGGGTTCGAGCACACTCGACGAGAAATGTGGCATCCTCGTGGGCACTGGCCAACGGCACCTCCCTAGCAGACATTTGTAGAGCAGTGGGCTAGGCAACACCCAATACCTTCACAAGATTTTACAATCTCAGGGTTGAGTCATTCTCGTCCCGTGTTCTCTCAGGTCCGAGCATGTAGAACTCGGGAATGCGGAACGTCTGACAGGGTGTGCCGCTTGCACATAGCACATTTCCCCTCCACTGATGTGTGCTCGTGTCCCCTCAGTCACAACGCTGAACCGAGCCACTGCAATGGCCGAACCTTATTGCAAACCTTGAATGATTCCCTCCCTTTATACGCGTATGTCCGAGGGAGGGACATGCAAATTTTGTCTGCCAAATTCTCATTGACCTTTTCTCAAGTTCAGAGGTAAACGAGGCCTTCAAGAAAGTCCCATAGTATCGCTTCATTTGACACAATGTCTCGTTCTCTCCATCAGGTAGGGAATGGAGGTTACAACAATAACCTAGATGATATCTTATATAAATATGTAGTAAATCTCAACAATATTTTAATTAGTCAAAAAATAAATCTGTAAATAACAAATAATCAAAGAATAAATATTCATGAATCTATCATGCAGTAACACTTTACAAAAAGGTTATAAACGTATGTTATACATATGTTAACCTTAGTTAACACATTACAGTAACATGAACTAATCACGAACAATACTTTTACAACATTTATTAGTCTTGGTTAATTTCCACATATTGTATACATAAACATTTAAAAAATTAAAAGTTAGCATCAGTTAATGTATTATGAACTAATATGAACTGACAATGAATAATGATGTATTAATAAATTAACATTAAGCAAGATTAATTAATATTGTAAAATATGTACTATGTAATCTTGTACTAAAATATTGTTATTCATTGTTAGTTCGTGGTACCTAATGCATTGACTAATGTTAAAAAATAGACAGGGGTGTCAATTTGTTTTAAAAAGTGGTTGGGACAGGTGGGGGGGGGGATTCTGACATCATGAAGTGGTGAAACTCATGAAAATTGATTAGGTTACGTGCAGATAATGTCAAATGATCTTTTACTGTTTTCATACAGTAAATATCATTTTTTGATGAGTAATTCAAGCGCTATAATAACTATAGCACATCATTAATTTGATAACTTGATCCATTCACCTAACACTGTAAGTTTTGAAAGTACAAAACTACTTTTGTACATTCATTTGACATAGTCCATTCAATGAAACTGACTTAATCTGAATGAAAGACATTAGCCTAAAAAACTTTCTACAATTCAATTAAGTAAGGGTTATGATTTATGGGGGTTAAGAAATAACTACCTCTAAAATACAACCCAATCTGTAGAGATCTTGTTGGGAGAGTTGTAAAACAGGTTAAACTTAAAATTACGGTAATTGGGAAATTGTTTTGAGCTTTAGCGCTCCCCTAGGATGCCCCAGGCTCATGCTTCCGAATGACACGGGCATGTAGAAGTATGTTGCTTTTAAATCCAGCTTTTGAAGGTACAATGCAACATTGTTGGCTTGTTTTCCAGTACAAATCTTAAACACCCTTGTTGTAAGATCAACTTACTTGAGAAGCAAAATTGCTAAATATATTTAGACTTGTTTTCAGAGAATTTCTTGAAAATAGTTTATATTTCTGTCCTTGTTGGCAATTTTTCTTGTTTTAAGCATATACCTATCACTTAAAGGCATAGTTCAACCAAAAATGAGAACTCCCTGTGTTGTTATTACCCTATGTGACTTTCTTTGTCTTTCTTTGAGAGAAATTGTGAAAAAATGTTGTGCTCAGTGGTGTCATGAAATGGCAATTTATGGTGACCACCTCTTCAAGCTTCAAAAGAATGCAAAAGTAATTCAGGAGTCGAATAACTTTTTCCATGAAACTCATGATTGTTATTAAAGCATACGAACAAATTGACATCTAATGTATTATTTGGTGGAAATGTTCACAGTCCATTGATCTTTTGTGTGTGTTCATGGTAGGGCATGAGTGCAACATATCACACTGCCCCTTCGCCTCATTGTGGCGAAAACACATTTTATTTAACTAAAAACAGGTCACAGCAATAGCAACAACAGAACACAATACAGCTGCACACAAAATAGAACAGAACTTACTAAACATTTCTGAAGAGTTTGTAGTAGAAGAATTGATGCATTTCTATGCCCAGCCTTATATATTTTTTCTTTTTTGGACCAGTGCCAATTTACAGCAAGCAATCAATAGAATTTATCGTCCCTCGTCACCTCTGGTTTGGACAAAAACTTAAATTAACATAGAAAAATACATTTTATCGCGTGTCGTTTGTCGTCAGAATAGGACACGGTGTGACTGTGGCTGCCTGTAGCTTCTTCTATGTTTCTGTTTGATTTCCAAGAACTCAGAAAATAAGGCTGGCTACTACAGACTCTTCACACATGTTTAGTAAGTTCTGTTCTCTGTTTTGAAAAGAAAGAGAGACATTTAGGGTTATAAAAACACAGGGTTAAGTAAATAATGACTGAATTTTCATTTTTGGGTGAACTAATCCTTTAAAACAAAATATTAAGAATAATTTTATGCTATTTCTTTTCTCAAGTAAATTTATTATGTTTAAAAAATGTTTAGATATTTTTCCTGTGAAACAAAACAAAATGCTTATTATGATTTTTTTTTTCTTCTTTTTTGCAGTCTTCCCATTAAATAGGGAAAAAGGAAAAAAGAAAGTAAATTGTGAAGTACATAGGGGCCACGAAACAGAAAGACATACATTTACAATATGTGTTGTATTCACCAATGTACAGGCTTTATTTGGAATCTGTGGAGCCTGGCTTGTTTGCTTCTTACTGACATATTTCGATGCCCTGCCCTCCTCCCCAAATGAGTATGGCTACATGGCCAGGACGGACATCAATCTCGATGCAGTAGCAAGCGCTGCATGGTTCTATGTACCTTATCCAGGTAAGCATCCATCAAACAACATTACACAACATTTAATTACATTCTCTTTACATTTCTCTTTTCTGACTGAACAAGCAACATTTCAAAAGGACTGATGTTTAGTATAACTGCACATGTACGCCTCACTCTTTGGATCGCTTCACTAAGTTACTCGATATTAACTTCTTGTTTATATAACTGCTATCTAAAATCAGTATCATACTCATGATATCTTTGCAAATTTAAATCTGTTATCAGATATGAAAATTCCAGGAGAAAAAAAAATCTAATTAATGATGAGATTAATCCATGAATTAAAATGCTAATCTGTGATAACAAAAAGTCAATAAACACAATAATGCAAAGACATATGCTTTACCTAGAACTAAAAAACAAACAAAATTTTGTTAAAAGTCTGTCAAATGACATTTATGAATAATACATTTATGTCTATCATTGCTGATTTTCCTAGCCAATGAACATGAAAGTCAGTTATTTCAACACTTCTCTCACAGCTGGTTTCCATCTGCTATTTACCAGCTGACTGTTTAGAGAGGGATAGGCAGTCTTGAATGATAGCATTTCTTTCAGAATCCAGAGATGAGAGATACATTTGGTCTGAGGGCATTGTTAATAAAGTGACTTGATTGAGGTTTCTCTGGCTCATCCTGAAGAAGATTTAGGAACTGTCAGTCACAGTGAACAAGAGTTTACTTTGCTCGGATCAATCCTCAATGACAAATATGTGCTGTATTAATGTGTAATACACACGCAAAGCTACAGTACTTGGGGCTTATGTGTCTTTACCCTTGTTTCAGTGTGCTGCCCACATACAGCTCTATTCAGTGGATCTATTGTATTAAGAAATACTTTCAACGCCCAGTGGCCCTGTGTCATGAATGAACTAGTAAATATATGTATGTGAAACAAATGTACGTTTTTTTTTTGTATTACTTTCCACAGCGTCTCATTTGATTTTTTTAGATAAAGCCGATAAATCTCACCTCCTAGGGGCTTCCATGTGTGGGAATTTGCCATTTTAATATTCAAATTAGTAGATAATACAGGTTTGGCTGTGAAAATATATGTATTTGAAACAGCTTTATTTTTTAATTTTTTTCAGCGTTACATTCCACAGCGTCTCATTTGACTTTTTGATAAAGCCCATAAATCTCATCTCCTAGGGCTTCCGTGTGTGGAAATGTGCCATTTTAATATTCAAATTAGCAACAGTCTATGAATGTTGGAGAGGACGATCAGTCATTTTGCTTGACCCACTTAAATCCCCCGAGACATCTCTGAGAGTAAGGGAACATGGGCCTCACGTTACTGTGCATGTGTGGTAAAACATATTTTACATAATATACTCTCCCACCCATGCACTCCAAATGATAATGGTACTACGCACATGTTGTGAATCCATCCTTTTTATTAGTAAGTTAATGCTATGGTTATAACAAAACAATTTTCTGTTGGGGAGCAACAAAAAAATTTAGCATCACTACCAACTTAACTAAGGCTCTGTAAAAACAAGCAGCAAATGAATCAAATGTATTTTGTAGGGTGAAAGCCAAAAAAAAAAAAGAAGTTTAAAAACAAATCTGGTGTTTACAAACCTGATCCAAACCGATTAAAATAATTTCGTTTTGGAAATGTCTGATCGCATTTGGTTTATTTAGTTTTTCATGATTATGGAAAGTGCCAAGTGAAAAATGCTTCTGTTGTTTATGTTCCATAATGCTTCTTGTGAGTTCAGATGACGTGCCTGTCAGGGAGATTAGGTAAAATTTACAGTTTTCTTTCATCCCTAAAGATTAGATTTGAAAACCAATTTGGATTTGTGTGCACTTAAGCCAGAGTACCCAAACATTTTCAGTAACAAGCTACTTTTTGTGTGTAAAAAAAATGCTACATAGTTATTGTATTTAAGACTAAACTGTTTGCAATGGTTTAGAGCCGAGCAAATAGGGGTGATAATTATATGTGCTTCCCTAAACTGTCATCTGTCTCATGTGTTGCACTGGAAAGTCCGATTTCATTTTAGTGAATACGTTCATTTGGACAGTTCATATAAATGAACCGGTTCAAAACACAGTTCACTGAGTTCCCATACAGAAATGTGACATACAAAAATAATATAATAAATATCAATGTCAATATTTTTACAGTAATTTCACAAAACAATAAGACATAATTTTTAGGTCAGTTTTTATGTTTTAGGTCAGTAGTTGAACTACTTCAAATTATGAGTTGTTTCAAAGTGGCTTTCCTTACACTGGTCATAACATTGATCTGTCAATGTACGGTGTGGATATTTTGTTTTCAGATTACTTTTAATGGCAAGTAGCTGTTAGCTTGTTGGATTTGCATTTATCTTATTAACCTCCTGAGACCTAAGCATGACTGCTGTGTGTATTTTCCATTTCCCTAATAAACGGAGAAAAGAAAAATTCTAGAGAAAACCGCTTTCCTAAAAATGTATCTCCACATATGTGGACAGCGGAACTAAGTTGCAAAATCTGTAATAATACCAAGCTATAGAATGTCATATTTGTTTTATGTTTCCAGGTGTGTTGGTTGTTGATGTTTACATCAGAAATTAGCATAATTCATTCTGATTCAAAGTAATGGCCAGCATCATCCAATCACTGCCAACCATGTTAAAATAAAATGATACATTATAAAATCTGAATCTATGTACTGATTACCATTGTCCCATGTCTGTCAAACATGTTGAGTGGTTCAAACATCATCTACAACCTGAAACTGAACTTTTGGTCGGATTTTAGGTGTGAATGCATTTGGCTGCATAGAGAGCTAATGCTCCCTTGCTCCCTATTTAGTGAATGACTTAACCTCCAGTGTCGTGTCTGTCTGCAGTGGTCTCAGAACAGTTTAAAATGAAACTTATTTTCATCCTAGCTCCATTTAATGCATCTGAAAGCAAAATATTTCAGCTTTTGGATGAGCCCATTGATTCTAAATATGAATATAGGAATGCATTTACTAATGTTAATAAAATAACAGTATTGTACTGTGATAACAAAATAAAATATAACAAACTTTAAATGATAATGAATCAAAATAACCCATAGATTTGTTCATGCACAACAGTCTTCTTGTAAAAAAAAAACAACAAAAAAAAAACATTTTTACTATTGAATTACAAAATTAATCTGGGTGTTTCTTGACTCTTATTCAAAATAACAATTAAAAATTTCAAATTTTGTGGGAATAATGTATCACAGTATACGGATGTGTACATCATGTTTATCATTGAACTGACACTTGAAAAATTAATTTATTTTTTAAACCTCTCATCAAATTAAAATGGAGATGCTACTCTTTAATCCCAAACAGGTTTGAATGAAATAAACTTCTCAGAAATAAATGCCAAGCTATTGTGTCACCTGACTTGCTGCGTCAGAAGTTAAAATCTTAAATGACAGTCTAAAGTGTTGTGAACAGTATTCATTATGATTTAATTTTATTAAAATGGTGCATTGCACAGATGTGTGCACGAGGTCTGCCTGGATTCAAAAATGCTTGGGCTAATGAGTGACATTATACCCATTTCTGAAATTTGCAATCATTCACAGACTTGATAAAAATATCTCTCTCTATTACTAGGAAAATCTGATTTAAATTTGGTATTTGAAGTATTTATGTGGTAACGATGGAAACCTGGCATCATTTTGGATGGGAGTCCAAATAAACATGCCTCTTCCACCATACCCAAACTTTGTATTCCTTACTTTGTAAACCCTAGATGTTTTTTAGGTTAAGAGCATCAAAAAATATGATTTCACTCTTAAGAGATAGATGAAATGCATCTTTTCTAAATAGAAATCTTAAGTATTATTGCTTCCAACTACAGTTACACAGTTACAGTTACTCTTAATGTGTTGGTCTTAGCATGTCAGCATTAAAACCACCCTCTCTAGTCTGTCATATAATAATGATTTTTATTTCTGTCATAAACTGTAGAAGGACCATCTTACTAACCCAAAGGAATATATTCCTCATCTCTTAAAGGATAGTTCACCCAAAAATGAAAATTCTGTCATATTTACTAACCCTCATGTTGTTCCAACACATATGACATTCTTTCTTCTGTGGAACATAAGATGAGATTTCAGGCAGAATGTTACCATCAGTCACCATTCACGTTCATTGTATGGAAAAACGAGGTTATGCAAGTGAATGGACACAGAGGTTAACCCTTTAACACTTGCTCTTTCAGGTCAGTGGGGTTTACCTACAGTGAGTTTATCGTCTGTGCTGGGCATGATGGCTGGGGTTCTGGCCTCCACCATGGAGTCCATAGGAGACTATTATGCCTGTGCCCGTCTCTCTGGTGCACCTCCACCACCCACGCATGCTATAAACCGTGGCATTGCAGTGGAAGGCATTGGCTGCATTTTAGCCGCCCTGTGGGGCAGTGGCAATGGCACTACTTCCTACAGTCAGAATATTGCCGCTCTAGGAATTACAAGGGTAGGTCATATTCATATCAATATGTAGAAATTAATGAATACATTTGAAAAAGTATAGTTTTATCACAAGTGAAATGTCTATTGTAAATGAGAAGCATATACTTCATTATCACATTTATAAAAACAATACTTGTCTACAATTTTGGTGCCACCAACATCATCATATTCATGCCATGCATTTTTCCTATATCACAATTGTACATTAACAAACACGTTATTCATTATTTCAGAGCATTTATGTCTAATTGTTTTAATAACAGATCATTTAGCAGCTTGTTTATTAATCGCCAGTGGTCATGTTTTAATACCATAATAACAACTATTCATATAAAACATTCTTGTTAATCTATCTCCATGCCATGGGAATGAAAATAATTACATTCACTGCATATTCACACATTTTTCGTTTTGTTTGTTTTGGATGTCAAGACAGTATTTTGGATGACTGATGTTCTATGGTTTGATTTTGATGAGTGGTCCCTATGCTGTGTGCCAGGTTGGAAGCAGATTGGTACTTCAGACCGCCGGACTTCTTATGATTATCTTTGGGCTCTTTGGTAAAATCAGTGCAGTCTTTATAACTATTCCAGACCCGGTCATTGGTGGAATGTTCCTAGTCATGTTTGGGATGATAGCGGCAGTGGGAATCTCCAATCTGCAGGTACAATGAATGGTTGGATTTGGAGATTTTTGGAGATTTTTTCTCTTTCATATTTCTCTTTTCCTTGCTACCAACTCATAGGTTAATCTGACATTATAGAAATAAATTGCCAAATACTTGCAAAAACACAAACATTTGTGCACAAGGTATGTTTCAGAGCCTTATTGCATACTACATACTTTAACTTATTTATATTTTTACATGTCTCCCTGGATATTTTTCTCTCATTATACAGTATTTTATTGTATTGTTGTAGATTTACTGTTCATTTTTATTTACTATTCCATTGTAATGACTCAGTTTCCCCCTTTAAGTCCTATCCTATTCTAAACATGTATAAATAAAATTTAGTGATCTGAACTGATCAGTGTTTTTCATTCATATTGTTTTGCAGTATGTGGACTTGAACTCTTCCAGGAATCTCCTGATTTTTGGTTTCTCAACATTCAGTGGCCTTGTGCTTCCAACCTGGTTTCATTCAAACCCAGACATGATCAATACAGGTGAATATAACAGAATATCAGAACATATACAATATCAGCACACTGCACAAATGTGGCATTCAGTACATCATAGTATTGAAAGACGAGCTATTAGCACAGATTATTATGTAGAAGAGCATTACTGAAGATTAACTACAGAAAAAAGAAAACTTTGCAAGTTATGTTACTAATTAATCTCATATATAAATCCCAGGATAAGAGTATGTAGAATCAGTCATCTTAAATGTGCTGAAGGTTTTTCTCTGAGTACATAACATACTATGTTTCAATTACCTGTAGCTGTATAATAGACAATTTAATGTGTCTGCTCTGTTATATGTAATTACATTGTTATAACATTCTAATAACATGTTTTTCCATTTCTTCCTTTTGAAGCAAACATTTGGTTACATTTTCTCAAATGTCATATTATTCTTCTTTGATGGTGTTCTCTTTGTGTGCTTTGAATATAAGTTTCAGAAAGCCTGCTGGTATTATAATCCCTGAGTGCACAGTAACCTAGTTTTCTGTAGTATAGCCAAGTAGATCAGTATCCTTCTAAAAGAAAAGAAACTTGGAAAACAGACAAGAGTTTGTGCAAAGCGTAAACTTGATCTCATGCAAACACTGTACGCAAATAAAATCCAGGTGACTCTTCATTCAAAACAAATATTTTTGCTCCTTGTTCAAATTAGTTGACTAAAATGAGAAAATGCAACACAATTCTTAAACATTTTGTTAAGTGCAATCAATTGAAATTTTAGTTAGCTTTCATTGACACTGACACATATTGACAATTGATTTGAGCATTATTTAAATCTGTCCATTAAATGTATTTAATGTAGTATTCTAGAATTTTAAAGTATGGTTATAACTATATATATATATATATATATATAAAATCTATGGCTAATGTTTGATAAAATGGCAAAAATTTTACTTAAATATGTAAATGAAATATTATACATTTTTGTTTGTTTATACTGTTACTATATATAATAATGGTATTGCACTTATGCCTCTAAATAGTCTGTGTAAACATGCCTTTACCAATAATTGCATAAAATGTATTTCTGATTTGTTAAATCTGCTCTGTTGAAATCTGAATGAAATTAGAATTTGTTGTTCGTTATAAATTTATAAATTATAAATTGCATCGTACTTGTTAAATTCATTACAATTCCCATCGCTAGTATTTATGTAATATAATATAATATAATATAATATAATATAATATAATATAATATGACTAATGAAATCATCAGAAAACATAGGAATGTGCATGTGTGCAGGGAAGGCGATCTGAAAATTGATTCCTGCTCAGTCCTTTTCGTTTTTATTTTATCTAGTAGTAAGTTTCTACAACAAGATTACAACAAATCCATTCCATTTTTTATTTCTGCAAAAGCTTATTGCGTTAGTGTGAAAATGTTGTCCTCAATTTAACTAAGAACATTTCGATTTTCTGAGTGTTATTTTTTTATGAAGCAAGTTTGTTTATGCCTAACATGCTTATTATTTTTTTGGCATAACAAATGCTGTCACAATTTAATTAAAACTAATATATTTCAAAACAATAGCAGTCTGAACCCATTTGTTATGCAGTATGTGCAAATGATACCGCGGCAGCTGAACAGATCAAGTAACAGTTGTTCTTTGAGATATTATAAAGTCATAAACACTGCTATGTGGCAGGTCACTTGGTGCAAGTAGCACATCCTATGCTTATCCGTAGTGGTGAGAAGCATTGTCTGGGCTCCTAAGGTTAGGGCTGCTTATCTGCCAATCCGCTTTGCAAGTCTCCAGTTGACTCAGCTATAATCTCCTCACTTCACTTGGGTGTGCACCTTCCCTGGAAAACCCACTGTACCCCTTTAACAACCTTTCTTTGAACTTTGTGCTAATCTTTGCACCAATTTTTCAGTTAACTGTTTAAAAAGAGGGGGCTTCTCCATTAACAAAAGTCCAAATGGGTACTTTATCAGAGACTCTTTAAAATAGTTTATTGACAAGCTTTCGAGAATTAGTGACCTAAGCTTATACCTCATACTCCTGACCAACAAATGTTGTGTCAGTCTGGTCAGATGGGCATTAACTGGCCCTAGAACATCCACCCTATTAAGACCACAGAGTGGTCAGTCAGTTAGCGAGGTGGACTAGTGATGTTTAAAAGGAAGACGCAATTCTCAAATAATAGAGTAATGACTTCTTGGAAAGCAATGTAGCGTGCTGATAGTGCTCTGTTTTACCAAGCTAACAATCACCACTCGTTTCCTCTTCCACAACTACAGCCATCAAATTCACTTGTACATATTTTTCACCTTCAACAGCAAATTTCAGAACAATTAGTTGGAATTTAAATTGCCTGCTAAGAGCAATAGTCCCATTCTGCATAATTATCTGTTAAATAATAAATATTTTTTTAAATATCTGTTTGTTAACCTAGAAGGGCTGCGCTTATCATCCATATATCCCTGAGGCAGCCTAATTATAAAAGACTTGACAGAATTTGTAAGTTTGGATATAATAAAATAACTTAATCCAAGAGTTTTTGACTTAGTTATTTGTTGAGCATCTATCATTGTCTGCCTGGCTCTTTGTGATCTGAATGCAAGTATATTTATCAACAGGCATAAAAGAGCTGGATCAGCTTATTATGATCCTCTTCACCACCCACATGTTCATTGGTGGATTCTTTGGGTTTGTTTTGGACAACACAATACCAGGTAAGCCGTAAAAAGACTGTTGGGCATGTTAATCTGCACACTATATGGTCAGTGAGCAAAGTGTTCAGCTTCCACACCTGCTCTGCCCTCTGGGTTCAACCTTCAGCATGTTAAAAGCCTTCTTTTAACAATATTTTGAGCAAACGTGTAATTATGACATGTCACAGCACTTACAGTGTATTATAACTGAGTAACTGTTAACTGATTATTTATTCATTATTCATCCAGTTTTTTTTTTTTTGTTTTTTTTTTGTCGTCTTTTTGATGCCAAGGACCCCAAATTTAAGGATCCCTTGTGATTGACTATTATTGTCATTCACATTAAACAAAAAAAATATTTTTGTTTTCTTATTTTTTTTTAAGATTTCCGCATTTCAATTTCATAAAAAAATGTCCATCAAATTGAATTGAGTAATCTTTAACAAAATTAAATATGAATTAAAATTATTTAATTTTTTTAAACAATTACACAATTCAATTTGATGGACATTTTTTTAAGAAATTTAAATGTGTAAATATAAAAAATACGGCTAAATTATATTTTGAGTGTGCTTAAGATGTATTTAATAGTTCACCCTAAAAATGTGTATTCTCTCATTATATACTCACCCTCATGCTGTCTTAAGCTTTTTTCGCCTGCGGAACACAAACAACGATTTTTGAAGGATATTATGATGTGTGTTTGTCCATACAATGCAATGTTACAAGCTCTGAAAAAGAAATAGAAAAAAGGCAGCATAAAAGTAATCCAAACTATTCAAGGGGTTTAATCCATGTCTTCTAAAGTGATACAATCGCTGTACACATGCTCTGCACATCAACTGCGAGTGTTTTCAAGCTTTAAATCATGATTGTGCCAAGGAGACTGCAGGTGTCAATATTTACAGTAAAAAAAAAAAGCTTTTTGAATTTATATTTTCACCCAATAAATTATTGTATCTCTTCAGAAGACATGGATTAAACTACATGTGTTTTATGGATTACCTTTATGCTGCCTATATGTCCTTTTTGGAGCATGAAAGTGTTGGACCCCATCGACTTGCATTGGAAAAACTGACATCATATTTCCATATCTCAGTGTTTGAGACACCATAAGGGTGAGTAAATGATGAGAGAGTTTTTCTCATTTTTGGGTGAACTATTCCTTTAACAGGACATTCTCTTTTTTTCCTGCCCATTATTAGATTACATATAGATATAAAAACCTGAGGAGAAACCTTTTCAATTCTGTTTTACTTGTGTAGCTCCTTTCACAATAATAATAATTCCAAAGCAGTTTGTTAAAAAAAACAATTGCATTAAATATTTGATTAATAATTGACACATTCATTATTACAGTCTTAATCAATACATTTAGTAAAATTCCTTTAAAAAACCTCTTTAATATTTAGACTATCCAAAGCCATAAATTTCAGTTTATCATCATTTACGATGCTGAGTATAACAGGAAACACTAATGAAAATGGGTCTATTTTGGCATGTTATGTAGCCAAAATATTGTTTGAATGGGCATATGTTAATGCATTTCCTGTACATTTTCTGTTTGTTGTTCTCTATCAAATGTTATGTATAACAGTTGTCAATTTAATGTTGATAATGATAAGTGATCATGTAGAGTTAATTTTATATAGTTCATTTTTGTATGCTCTGTGAACACTTTACACAAACTAGTAGATTAGTAGATTATTTATTTATATCAGGCAAAGGCATTATACGTTTTATACATTATTGTGTAAACTTCTCAGTGATAATGTAATAGATATGACAATTAAATCTATAATGGTATGGGAATTGAATATGATACATTCACAGTGCATTAAATGACTTCATAAGACATGCTGCAATGGCAGAGTAAATTGTTAGTAATGTAGCATTGTTTCCAATGTTATGTTGTTTCCAATGTTATATTGTTTCCAATGTTATCTTCTTTAGGAACAGAGGAAGAAAGAGGACTAAAGAAATGGAGGAAGGTTCATGAAGGGGCCCAAACATATTTCACTGATCATTCCTGCTACAATCTGCCTTTCTGCACAAACTTTGTTCAGAGGTTCAAACTGCTCCAGTACCTCCCATTTCTCCCATCACTTAAATCACAGGAACAGACTACACACCTGTAGTACTGTATTCCTTCCTGTGGTTAGACTTGGTTTTTCAATGGCACATTTCAGGCAGGAGGTGACCATCATTCAGGCCTTACACCTTGGTGAGGCAGGGTGGGCCGAGCTCGTGATTAAATTATCACAAAATTGCTATTGTAGCTGATGTCACCATATACATTTTTAAACAGCTCCGTTTTGCTAAGTAATGTACATAATGGTTCCTTAAAGAATGTTTTAATACAAAAGGGACTGTTTATATGTCGGAAATACTTTTCTGGAGAACCAGTCTGGCCATTCTCCGTTGACCTCTCTCATCAACAAGGTATTTCCATCCGCAGAACTGCCACTCACTGGATTTAGTTTTTGGCACCATTCTGAGTAAACTCTAGAGCAGGGGTCGGCAACCTGTGGCATGCGTGCCAGTATTGGCACGTGGAGGGGTAATCACTGGCATGCCAGCATTTTTAAAGACAATGTGTGCCAAAAATAAATGCAATTATTTCCTTTCAAGTACAATTTTTATACATTTTTAAAAGTTCTTTGAATAATGTTAGGTAATTTTTTATTTAATTTTTAGGTAGCAACTCATGATTACATGTGTAACTAAAATAAAACTCTTATTCACTCAAATATTTGAGTTCATTTGAGAACTGTGGTCTTTAGGAAAGCCTTCAGGTGTACAGTACTGGCATTTTCCAAATATGCACAACCCCCTTATTGTTACTACATTACTGTAAATGGTTATAATTCTACATGACCAAATGCTTTTCATGCATTTGTGTTGCCTCATTTCAAAGTTAACTAAAATTAGGCTGATTATGTAAACTCAAATATCAGTAATCATAATCAGCCTATATTTCAAATGAGAAAAGTCTAGAAATCTGAACTAGACATTAAAATAAATGCACAATAGATTTTAAAGCTAAGACACAAAATGATCTCTAAACTTAACATGAATTAGATAATTAAAAAGAGACACTGGTCACTAAATATGTGGCAACAAACTTTCAGTTACCTAAGACCCCTCTGTTTCCCAAGGCATTTGTGTCAAAGTATCAGTAAACAGAAAGGAAGGGATCTGCATGACCTTTGAGTCGTGCCAAATTAAATCATGGCACTGCCAATTCTCATTCCCTTTCAAAGGAATTTATGCAATAACATTTATTTTAAATGCCTATGAGAATTCCACTGATAACTGCTGTACAGTCCAAGACTAAAAAGTCAAACTCAAGGCACCAATTTTCAGAATCACCCTCAATTAATCACAAAAATCTTCCATGCCATTTGGCTTCTATAGATTTCCTTTTAAGTCTAATGGAATTTCTTGGAAGGATTTCAAGTCTATGTGGCACTTTGTCGAGCTTTACAAGGAAGTAACTCATAATCAGGAAATCCATACTATGTGCTATCAACCTTTAATTGTGTTATGCGTGTGTGCATACATGAAATTTGACCGGCTAATTGTTAAGTACATTATGCCATTCAACTTCCCCTTTCAAGTTTGTAAACACATATTCTGCTGAAATTCATTAGAAAAGCCTCCAGACATAAAAAGCTAAACAAATTTATACAAACAGAAAAAATGTGACCTGGTTAAACATCTTGTTCCTGCTCTTTCAACCCACTCAGTCACTCACTCAGTCACTCACGCATGTGGCCTCTCAGCTGATATCAGTTGGATTGACTGGGGACGTCAGCATTATTCAATAGTTTACTTGATAAAGATATGGGGCTTCTTGGAAAAGATGCATAAAAAATGCTCAAATGAAAATATTATATTAGCAACGGAATATCATCTATTAATCAATTCTGCCCGGGGATTTGCAGTCTGTCATTAAAGAAGGATGAATGAGGTTCTATTAGATCTCAGTGTAAAAAATAAAGTCAGTATATTCAGAAATTCAGTATGTGTTAAAACTGTGACAATTTAAATATAACAAACAAAAAGAGGTAATTTTGTTTATATATGGGTGTTTATTCAACTTTGGGCACTCTCCACCCTGTGAACTATTAGAAGTCTTGTTAAAACACTTTTTTATTATTATTTGTCTACAAACAATGTCAAACACACTGAACTTTTTTTGTTGTTGTTGGTTTTAACTTTATTAAATTGTAGACATTGGTTGCACACAATGAAAATGAGTTTCTTTTATATGAAATTCAAATGTAGGTTCTACTCAAATACATTGTGTATAACTGAGTCTAAATTCAATTTTAACTGTTCAAACAACTCTATTGAACCTGCATCTTCTTGATAGTTAGTAAAAAACACATAAGCATATTAATTATTTATTTTTATTTTTTACTGTATAACACTTATGGCGCTGCTGAGAGTTTACAGATCTCCTAGCAGTCATTATATTGATGACCCCTCATTATTCAATTCATGAGAAAAGCACAACCTTGACCTAACAGCTCCACTCTTTTCCATAATGGGACTCTCCAAATGTTTCATATTGAATAAATACATTAACACTTAACACTTTCCTAATCCGGTTTCATGCAAAGCATGAGGGGAACTGGAAATCCCCTTTCTGGTTCCAGCAATATGATTGATGCAAGAAAGTGTACACAGTGAAATTAGGTTGAGACCAAATTCTTAAGAAATGTGTTGCCTTAGCTCATTTGAAATAAGTTAATTGAACAAGCAGTAAATATCACGTTGAGTGAACACCATCCATTAAAAGTCTGAATCCATATGAAAATTTTTATAGCAATGTATCAAATCTCTTTTTGATGACTGTGTTGAATATCAATTGGACTTAGTATAATTATATTCTCATCTCAAACATAAATGTATTAATCTCCTGAGACCCATGTGTGACTGCTGTGTGCTTTTTCCATTCCCACTTTTGATTTGTAACTAGTAGCCCCTGATAAACATGCAATATATATATATATATATATATATATATATATATATATATATATATATATATATATATGTTAGACCAAATAGTTTTCCTAAAAATGTATGTCCACATATGTGGACAGCGGGACTAAGTTGTGAAATTCTAAATAATATCAAGCTATAGAACTTCAGATATATATATATATTTTTAATCAAATTGTTTATTATGTTTCCTGGAATGTTGGTTATTTGTGTTTTTGAGACGTCAAAGACACTACATCAGAAATAATAGCATAATTAATTCTGATTCAAAGTAATGGCCAGCATCTTCCAGTCACTGCCAACCATTTTAAAATAAAATAAAATTGTATAAAATCTGAATCTATGTACTGATTACCATTGTCCCATGTCTGCCAAACATGTTGAGTGGTCAAAAGACCATCTGCAGCCTGAAACTGAACTTTAAATCATACCTGTCAACACTCCCATTTTTCCCGGGAGTCTCCCGTATTTCACACCCATCTCCCACCCCTCTCCCATTTGTTATTTCTCACGGGAAAGTCCCGTTTGTATGGCCCAAACCTTGTTATATGAATAATCATATCAATATATTATTCAGAGGTTGTCCAGTTGCCAGATCTTGTATGAAATGCATCCAACTCACACAAACGACACATCACACACATATCAAACCATTTGTGACCTCAACCTGGCAACATACAACCCAATTGCGCTGTTGATATTTGCGCTGGTAGTAGACACGGGAAGTTGAATCAAGCATCACTGGTAGATGGGAGGAGAAGACTCAGTTGGTGCTCTGGCGAAAGTAACAAAATATACATGCAAATTTAACAACAGCTGGACGGAAGATTTTAATTTAATATCTCGAAGCCATATCGACAATGCCCATGCCTTTTGCATTGTGTGTCGCACTGAGTTTAATATCAATGTCATCAAAAATGACATTACTCAGTACATTAAATAAAAACGGCTCAATTTGTATGTATTTAGCCTGCCTCTGCAATCCTTCCAAGCTTCCTTGCTCCCTTGCTCCCTATTTAGTGAGTGAATTAACTTATGGTATGCTGTCTGTCTGCACTAGTCTCAGAACCGTTTGAGATGCACCTTATTTTCATCCAAACTTAATATAAAGCCTCTGAAAGCAATATTTTCCAGTTTTTGGATAAATCAATTGATTCTCAATGTGATAATGCTCAGTAAATATTGGATATTTTAATTGAAACTGAGCATAAATTCCACGAATGTGGTCATTGTGTTTAACAGCATGCCGTTTCGCGATAAATCGCTCAAATTTAAAATGTTAACCTTTTACTGACAGCCCAGAGTCTCCTGAATTGAGATCAGTCAGTTTAAACGAAATTAAATGATGTGTTGTGTACTGATTTCAAGTGTACTGGTTTAGTATTTTCAA
This sequence comes from Xyrauchen texanus, assembly GCF_025860055.1. Classification (NCBI taxonomy): domain Eukaryota; kingdom Metazoa; phylum Chordata; class Actinopteri; order Cypriniformes; family Catostomidae; genus Xyrauchen; species Xyrauchen texanus. The sequence continues at coordinate 15,789,816 of NC_068321.1, forward strand.
TATAGCTGCTTTCCTTTTTTTCAGTGCAGTGTATGTACATGTATCACGTGAGCTGTATGTAATGTTTTGTCATTTACATCACATGTGTGTACACATACAAAGACAAATTTGTTATATACAAATTTCAAAAAAGGGAATGTATGGCAGAAGAGGTAAGGTATGTTGGATAAATATAAATAGACTAAGCTGTGTATTGCACATAATTATTGCTCAATGGGGCAGTTTTAACTATTCATGAGATGGATAGCCTGAGGGAAAAAAACTTTCCTGTGCCTGATGGTTCTGGGTAGGGTTGCACCAGCTGTGTGTAAGGTCTCACTTAAGTTGAGATGTAAAATTCACACTAAGGGCTTAGTAACTACTAGTTAGTTTGTGTCTAAGTCAGTGCTTAATTTGGTTGCACTAGCTGTTCTTAAGGCACGACTTAATTAGTAGGTTTTAAGCTCTCTGTAAAATAATGCGTAGTTGCATTATATGATGTTTACTTTAATTGATCATAATAAGCAGCCTTCAAATTTGTACACAACAAGTGTTAAAAAGCTGTGACTATCAGTTTGATCTTGTTCAAACCATGTTTGCTCATAACTATCGTAACTGTCAGCTGAAATAAATGATATCCCCACTGAAATACGTTAGTAATAAAACAAGATTTCATTAATTATATATTTAACTTGTGTAAATAACAATATTCAATAACTATCTAAAATGAATAAGGGACCATATATAAATAAATAATAATACAACAAGCTGGAAAAATAGACATGTATTCATTTTAATATCTATTTCGTATATGTTGAAAATTGACAACTGGTGGTGTACACAGGAAAGAGCACCGTTCGATCGGTTTCATGCTGAAGAGGTGCGTTTTTTACATTGTGCTTTCTCCCGTAAATGTAAACGAGTGTAAATGCCAACGCCTTCATATATGTCAAAAGGAATGAAGCCGGTCAACCAAAACATGAGCTCACTGGTGTAATTAAATTAGTCTGCTTTTTTATTTTAACCGTTATTCCTGGTTGGAGACTTCCGTAAATATTTTGTTTATATGTAGGGTTACATCCTACATAAATTTAATGGTGCAATGCTCAAATATATAGTAGTGCATAAATTGTGACTTAGTGCCCATTTACGCCACAACTAGGCTAAGTTGTAATGTAGGTATAGCTGGTGCAACCGGCCCCTTGTGCTCAATGCTCTGTAGCGCCTTCCAGAAGGCAACAGTTCAAAAAGGCAGTCGGCTGGGTTTAGTGGAGTCAGAGTGATTCTTCCAGCCCTTTTCCTCACTCTGGAAGTGCATACTTCTTGAAGGGAGGGCAGTGGGCAACTAATACTCCTCTCAGCAGTCCGAAGTGTTTTTTGTAGTCTTCTGATGTCCGATTTTGTAGCTGCACCAAACCTGACAGTTATTGAAGGGCAGAGGACAGACTCAATGACTGCTGAGTAGAACTGTATCAGCAGCACCTATGGCATGTTGAACTTCCTCAGCTGGCGAAGAAAGTACAACCTCTGCTGTGCCTTTTTCACAATGGAGCCAATGTGGGTATCCCACTTCAGGTCCTGTGAGATGGTATTGCCCAGGAATCTGAATGACTCCACTGGTGCCACAGTGCTGTATAATGTGAGCAGTAAATGATAATTCTCAATGAACATACAATAAAAAGGCATTCTCTGATTGTCATATACTTTTGGACCTGATATAATGAAAATGTCCTTAAGGTTGGCATTTAGGCTCCTTTCACCATAACGCAACAGGACTTTGTTGTGGAAAGAATTTTCACTTTAATACACAACTATTAGGTTTCAATTGGTTTCAACTTCCAAGGAAGATAGAGAGGTAATCTGACCATCAGCAGTGCTGGCATAAATCTAACAGCATTAAAACTCAGCCTCCTAATCTAAATTGGATTGCAAGGATTGGATTTCATTAACAGATGTATAGGCTGACTAAGCAATAAATTGGATGGAAGAATTTGAACACTGTGTATTAGTGAAAGTCTGTCTGTTCACCTCCTGCCAAGAGGTTTATAGGTCCAATAAACTACAGTCCTGGTCCTTTCTTTTCTTCACCCGGGCAAACATGGCAGTGTTGTTGATGTTTCTTTTTATGCTGTGCATTTACCACATATTGACAAACTATGAAAAGATCCAAAGGAAATAATAAAACTGGATAACAGCACTATCAACAAGGATATAGCGATGTGGATTCTGTACCTTCACAAAGCTTAACAACATAAACAACAGGTGACGTCAATGCATGCTCTTATAACATGATATTTTAATGTTTTTGTTCATCACCTGAATTATTTTCCCATTATGCCACACACTCCACCAGCATGTAATAATATGTAGTGTAGAACCATGCCAAAGTCGTAAAGCTGTCTAATGTCATCGACCTGACAAACAACCATACTCAACCACTTGTATTACGCTAATGGGTGTGGTCGAGAATTGTCTTGTTCCAAGTTCATTGGCACATGTGCAGAAAGTTTATTATAACCCTCTCTGCACAGGGGCTCATACTTGTAACTCTGTCATGTCAAGGGGATGGTTTTTGAAGTCATCGCTCCAGCACTGAGCTACAATATGTTGCGACTGTTGCCATGTACTCTTCCAATAAGTCCCTTGATCCAGCTTTACCAAAGGTACATTATATTGAATTATCACCAGCGAACCATATGGCCACCTGCTGGTACTTGCGTCCTTAAATGGGACTACGCATTTGGCATGGTTACAGAGCCAGTAAGTGATCCAATTAAGGTAGAGCACCACAGTTGTCCCCTTAAGTGAGCGTTACGAGATATTAACACCTAGAGCATATCAACAGGCTTCAGCAAACGTCAAGTCTCAAGTAATCATGTAATTATGTAATTCTCTCAATGCTGTCTGATGACAAGTTTTGAAATGAGTATGAGGAGGCGAAATCATAAGATATTATGAAGTGAGACAGCTGTGGTGCTCCTTAATTGGATCACTTACTGGCTTATGGAGTTGTGGCGGCGTAGTGGACTAAAGCACATAACGGGTAATCAGAAGGTCGCTGGTTTGATCCCCACAGCCACCACCATTGTGTCCTTGAGCAAGACACTCCAGGTTGCTCCGGGGGAGACTGTCTCTGTAATAAGTGCACTGTAAGTCGCTTTGGATAAAAGCGTCTGCCAAATGCATAAATGTACATGTAATATTAAGTTGGAACGTATAATTTTACTCCCATAGAGAAAAATAAACAAACCAACGAAAGATAATGAAAAACCAAAAATAAATCTAACCATAAAGTCTAAACTCTAGTCCAAACCCTTAAAATGAAATGGAAAATAACTTTTGTGTACCACAGAATAAAGAAAACATCAGAGTTTGGAGCAAGATGACAGGACGGTATTGCCGGTGGTTGACATTCACCAGTTATTTATATTTCAGAAAAATGGAATGAGTTATCACATTTGTTCAAACACATTTCCTTTATTAAAATTAAGCATTGGATAAGCAGCTAACTAAAAGTAATGCCGGTATGTTATCAATTTTAAAGTCTGTTTATTTATTGGTCACTGTGAGAATAAAAGTCATACCTTTCCCCAAGAGCCAAGTCATTCGATACCTTGCGATTTCACCTTCTCGTAAAATTTATCATGAGTTGTCATGGGACTATGTAGCATTTTTACATCACTTTACGTTCCAGGTGGAAACATGTTGGTGCAAATTCACTTAACAGATGCACAACAGTTAAATCAGATGCTAAATGTGCTAAAATAAAATTTCAAACCTAAACCTAACTATCAGTGGAGTAAAAATTTTATTTTTGAGTGGGAAATGCGAACTCTTCCTAGTTTCCATGGGAATAGAACCCCTGTCTCTGAGGTTCCTCATGCAACACACGATCAGAAGTGCTAGAGGGAAATATTAACAACCTTAAATTCATTTAAAAAATATTTTAAGGGGGATGTCACTTGTCAGTAATTCGGCAGAATGGGGTTGACTTCAGGGTACCAGAACATTCAGAAGCAATTCCTTGATTTCCAGTTTGATCATGTTGTATGGAATATTTCTGTCAGTTATCACTCGAGACTTCAAGATGTTTCACAAGATATATTCTAGCCTTTGTGCTGTGGTTTGGCTTATCAGTTTAAAGTCTTTAAGAGTCATGTTTTGCTGTTCGCTGTGCACACCTGTGCAGCGGCATCTTTGATTTACCCTTCTCTTGTCAACTAACTCTTGATCATCTAACACAATAAACATCTGACACCTTTATTTGGAGAGAAAACTTGTGTGCTCTGGATCAGAATGTCATTTTGATAAGCTAATCCATCATTTTTGTGGCTTTTCATTCTGGCAGGGTTGCCTACCATAATTCATTTGGAAAACAAATGCTTCACATTTTATGAGATGTGATGTTTGTACATGACTGTAACTCTTGAGCTGCATGATTTGAATTAAATTGAATTAATTTTCTGAAGACAATGTGAGTGCACTTGCCAGTGCAAAACTCGATACTAGGGTAAGTGGGTTGCCAGGGTATTGCTATAATCAGTGTTGGGTAAGTGACTGAAAAAAGTAATCCATTACCAATTACTTCTTTAGAATTGTAATCAGATGCATGCAAGTTAATATATGTACACTCACTGAGAACTTTATTAGGAACACCTGTCCACCTACTTATTTATGTGATAATCTAATCAGCCAAACGTCTGGCAATATTACAATGGATAAAATAATGAAAATACAGGTCAGGAGCTTCAGTTAATATTCAAATCTACCATCAGGATGTGGAAAAAATTTGATCTCAGTGATTTCGTCCATGGCATGATTATTGGTGCCAGACGGGCTGGTTTGAGTATTTCTGTAACTGCTGATCTCCTGGGATTTTCACTCAAAACAGTGAATAGAGTTTACTCAGAATGGTGCCAAAAATGAAAAACATCCAGTTCTGTGGACAGAACTGCCTTGTTGCTGTGACAGGTCAGCGGAGAAAGGCCAGACTGGTTTGAGCTGACAGAAAGGCTACGGTAACTCAGATAACCACTTTGTAGTGTGCAGAATAGCATTTCAGAATGCACAACACGACAAATCTTTAGGCTACAGATGGGCTACAACAGACTTCTCAGACATGCTGGTACTACCCCAACCCTCACACCACAAATCTCTAATCTGCCAGCTATAACCCTTATTTTCCGAAGAAAGAGCCATTAAAGTAGTTTATGATCAGTGGTTTACACTGGTGCCACACATTATCAGAATGGGGTGGTCTTCACACAAATCAAGACTTGCTTTTCAGATGAACCAAATCATATCTGCCATGCCGCTGTCCAAAGAGTTATAAATAGGCCTGTCGATTTAATGTGTAAATTCAGTGCGATTAATTTGACAAGAAATAACGCATTAAAATAATTAACGCATTTAATCGCACTGCCCGTGACCATAATTGGGAAGATACCTGAAAAATGCCAGCTTGTAGTACCACCTGTTTAATCCAGAGGGCAGTAAGTGAAATTTCAGCTGTATGAGCAACACGCAATTTATACAGTGAAGAAAACAACATTCAGCGGACACACAACACAAACATGCGTTACATTCTTGCGTTCAAAACACTTCAAGGAGCGCAAACGCGAACTAAGGGATCTCAAGATGTGTTTAAAGATTGAGTATTAAACTATATTTAACTTGACCTAAACATTTTATGTTTATGACACAACAACCCTGAGATGCTACATAAGCATGTCTGATGCAGGTGTAAATTGACGGGCTCTTAAACGAGGCTTTCTCACCAAATATTTGTATATGCGATTAATTAATCGGGACACCATGTAATTAATTCGATTAAAAATGTTAATCGATTGACAGCCCTAGTTATAAAATAACAGCAATGCAGTAAACACTTCAACAAGATATTTTGAAAAGTGAAGGTGAGAAAATGTGCCATCACTCAAAGTTAGTAAACTTAATTGAGTTTACAATTATGTGTCTTATAATATCAACTGTTTTAAATGTTTCTCCAAAAATTCCTTAGGAGAAATAAAAATCCTCAAACAAGCATTGACATAGAGTGAGAGTACTGTATACAGTTATCAAATTACTGTGGATGGCATGGGAAACATTTGTGTTCATTTTGAAATCTCTGACATTTGATTGCAGACAGATCTGTGCACAGTTTGATACATTTTTTTGATTTCTTATGAAACTCTTTAGGATATTAGGGTCTTGGGAGAAACAATTGAGAAAGAGGAGACTTTAGCAAGTCTCCATTTGCCTTTAATCGCATTGCTTTCTACAGGAAAAAATGAAGATATATACATATATGATTTTTTTTGTCTCCCCTATGAGCTCTGCTTGTTTTTAAATGAGAGAAAATGTCATTATGGTATCCAGCGGGACCTCATTTTCGAGGAAATCCAAGTAGACATATTCTAGGAGGTGACAATGCTGCTGTTGTCATTCGTTCTCGTCTTTCATTACATGTTGTGAATGAAGAATGTTGTTCTAGCAGTTTTATTCATGCCTCGTATAAGCATTTGCAGACAAACGCTTGATTCGGAGGAAAGACCCTGAGAGCAGTTAATTGGATATGGATGATATTTATTTGGGTGGACTCCAGCAGGGCTGTATCACAATAGACATTGGGGGACATAAAATAATGTACAATAAATATGAGTTTTTCTAACTATTTTCTTTATGATTTTGATTAATTCTGACATGTGGACAACAATCTCCTTAATATCTTCTTTCATAGGGACAAGGGTTCAAGAATCGCCACCATTTCATTTTGGGTATGTCCTTCTCAGGCCTGTGCTCAAAATGGGAACCACCAGTTAAAATTTAAAAATATGTAGTTTGCCCACCCATATGTTATTCTGAACTATGGGCTGTTATTTTTCTATATTATTTAGTGCATCTGTACACAATAAGACAATAAGGACTTGAGTAGAGAGAGTGAGTAAACCTGAAAAGGGTTACAGAGTTACCAAAAGTTTTGAAACCACTGATCTAGGCTGTAAACATGTAAATATCATTGCAATAAGTAGCTATCAATTAATTTCTCTAGTTTAATACATACATTTATCAGTTCTTGGCATACTATATATTTCAGGCTATATGTGATTTCCTTTTTAGGCACACAAATCTAGTTTGTGGCAAAGAATATGAGAAGTGTAGACATTGCCTGTTATTTATATCATTAAATGTTTGCTAAATGTACTGTGTGAACATCAAAAGAACAGTGTACATTTTAAAACCCAAATTATTACATACTGTATAATTATTTGGTCTTCATCACACTTAGAGCCTTTATACAAAAATGTATTGCATTCAGCACCTTTACTATTTTCAGGGCCAAAAAGTATAATTATATTACCCAAATAGTGTGGTCCACCCAAAGACATGGAGCTTGGGCTCCAGCAAAGAACATATTAAAACACCACATGAAGTATCTCAGATTTCGACAGATGCTGACAAAGTGCTGATTAGATCTTTCCTTAAATTACACTTGTGTTCTGTATTTGTTGGGTTAGGTGGCTCAGTTGGTAGAGTGGGTCAGCCACTAATCACAGGGTTGGTGGTTCAAATCCCAGCCCACATGACTTCACATGCTGAAGTGTCCTTGGGCAAGACACTGAACCCCAAGTTGCTCCCAATGGCAGGCTAGCACCTTGGTGTGTGAATGGGTGTATGAGTCACAGTGTAAAGCACTTTGAATACCATTAAGGTTAAAAAGGCACTATGTAAGTGCAGACCATTTACCATATTTCTGTCTGCAATACTGTGCATACCTGCTCTTTTCTTTCTGCACACTCCTCCTCTCTGGGAACACCCTGCCCCAACATGTGGTATTGCTTAAAGCTGTAAATTCTGCTGTATTACTGGGAACATGCCCCACTAGCCTAAGAGGATTTGGTCTCATAAAATAGCATATATCACCAACAATACCTAGTTAAATACTTGCAATACATAAGTATACGTGAAATATTAACTTTTTATATATTTGTTTTTATAAATTCCTCCACTATTTTATGATGCCAAAAGCTGTGTACATAAAATATTTGAACCAAAACTAGTAATACATGGGATGAGTGCTTTACTTATAGATGAAGATTATTGTATTTTTTAATTTTTAATGTAATTTCTATTTTAGTTTCAATTCTTTTTCCGTTTTTGTTCGTTTTCACTCTGCAAGTTTGTTCAATGTTTTCTAGTTTCAGTTTTGTTTAGTATATTTTTGTTTAAGTTTTATAATACAAAACAAAATGTTAGTTATTGCATAGACTCAGAATCAATCAGAATGTGCATTACATTTCTTTATGTTATCTAATGGCATTTTTCATGTTTATGAAAGCAGGGTTATAAGGTTTAAAATTTTATAATATACTCTGTATCAAAAACTAAAATTAATTTGTAGTCTTTTTTTTTGGAGTCATGAAAATGTATTTTAGTTTAGTTTGAGTTTTTCCACTTATAAGGCATTAGCAAGGGCATAGATCCTCGTCTGAAGGGTCAAGGAGGAGGTATTTTTACAATTTACAGTGACGTTTTTGGTATTACTCAGAGGACAGGATATAATTTTAAGTCTTTTGAACTAATAATGCTTAATATGGCAATGTCAGATATAAATAAAAACTCTCTGTCATCTTTTGCCCTTGCTACACTATATAGATCACCCAGGCCTTACTCTGGTTTCCTTGGTGAATTTGCAAATCAGATCTAGTAGTTAATGTAGATAGACCTTTAATTGCAGCATTTACATAGATAATGAAAATGACACATTGGGATTAGCATTTATCGATATTCTCAACTCTCAGAGTCAGACAAAATGTGACAGGACCAACCCATAATAATACGCTAGATTTAATTCTGTCGGAGTTGATGTTGATACTATAGAAATTCTACAGCAGAGTGATGACATCTCAGATCATTACCTCTAATGTTATTTAATCTACACCACGCTATAGTTCAGGTAGAACTATTCTTTTGAACACTAAATATAGCTTCACTATAATCTTACAGAATTGTCTCACATACTCAGTAAGCCAAAAAGTCTAAAATCTAGAAGAACTCTAGAAGATTTTATAACAGAAAGTATGAATACTGTCTTCTCTAGCACTATTGATAGCGTCGCCCCCCTTTGATTAAAGAAAATTCAAGAAAAATGCCTCACACCGTGGTACAATGATCACACTCATGCTCTCGGAAAATGGAGCGCAAGTGGGAAAATACCAAATTAGAAGTATTTCTTGGTGCATGGAAGGATAGTGTCTATAGCTACAGATAGGCACAAAAAGCTGCCAGGTCAGCATATTTTAGCAAACTCATAGAAAATAACCACAAAAATCTTAGGTGTTTATTCAGTACTGTGGCTAAATTGGTTAGGAATAAAACATCAACTGAATCAGATATTCCATCGCAGCACAATAGTAATGACTTCATGAATTTCTTTACTGATAAAAAAAATCTAAAATAAAATTGGAACTATGCAATCAACTGTCACAGCACCTCAGAAAACAGTGTCTCATAAGTTTGCTCACAAGCAACTTCAATCCTTCGCTGTCATAGTTCATGAAGAGCTATCAAAGCCACAACATGTATGTTATATCCAATACTATCTAAGCTCTTAAAAGAGGTATTCCCAGCAATCTCAGAACCTCTTATTAATATTATTAACTCCTCACTATCCTTAGGACATGTACCACGAAACTTTAGAATGGCAGTTATCAATCCACATATAAAGAAGCCACAGCATGATCCTAGAGAATTTGCTAATTACAGGCCAGTTTCAAATCTACCATTTATGTTGAAAATACTAGAAAAGGTAGTGTCCTCCCAACTATGTCCATTTCTACAGAAAAATGGAATATATGAAGAATTTCAGTCAGGATTTAGGCCCCATCACTGTACATAGAATTCACTTATCAGAGTTACAACTGACTTGCTCTTATCATCTGATCATGGCTGTATTTCTCTTCTAGGCTGGAAAATTATGTAGTATGGCATTAGTGTACTTGCGTTAGCATGGTTTAGGTCCTATTTTTCAGACTGATACCACTTTGTATATGTAAACGAGGAATTGTCAGATCAAACAAAAGTCAAGTATGGAGTGCCACAGGTATCAGTTTTAGGACCTCTGCTTTTCTCATTATACAGGCTTTCTCTGGGAGATATTATCAGGAATCATGGAATAAGTTTCCACTGGTATGCCGACGATACCCAACTTTATATTTCTTCTAAACCCAACAAAATGTCACAATTCTCAAATAATGTATCAATGAAATCAAAGATTGGATGGCCAGAAATTTCTTTCTACTCAATTCCAACAAAACAGAGGTACTAATGACTGGACCAAAAACCTCTCAAAAATAAGCCGCTAAAATATCATTTGACTCTCGATAGATGTACTGTCACGTCGTCTTCAACAGCAAAGAACTTGGTGTTATATTTTATACCAATCTGTCCTTTGACAATCATAGATTCTAATGTTTGTAGAACAGCATATATATATTTTCATATAAATAAAAATTAAATAAAAGCATATACAGACACAGAATAGCTTCTTTGTGGTAGTTTATGTCATATAAAATATATTAACATTCTATCCCAATCAGCATTTATGCATTATACAATGCTTAGTAGACAGTTAAAACTGAAAATACATGAATGTAGTCATGATTGTCATGAAAGATTTAAATGTTGATGAACTAGCTACTAATCTGTTAAGATTAGTAGCTAGTTACCTACTGCCTACCTACTGTATATGTTTGTTAATGGCAAATGGACGTATAAAGTGTCATCAATATATTGTTAGTTTAATTGTGGCTTAAGAAAATCTGTCAGAACTGATGTAGTTTTGTTAATTTAAGAAATAATAACTTGAAAAAGGTTTATCAGAGATGATGTCCTTTGTTATGTATGAATAATCTTTTGTTAATGTAGCTATATTTTTAATGCATGCATGCTCTGGTGTGATTACAAGTTGTATCAACCGCAAAGTGGTATTTTGGGGCACTACTAATATATGTGTAATTATTATATAACCATCTAGAGGCCTTGAGATTGCACATAGGGCCTATACAAATTGATAATTAAGGAATTTTACAACAATTTTGAAAAAGAGAGAAAATAACTCACTACTCCTCATTGGAAGATTTTACTTTAATAATCCCTTCAACCTTGTGGGACCCTACTTACACGTGTGGATGTTGTATTTTGGCTTCGCTATATGCAATGCATAATTTATTTTAATTTAGTTCAGGAGACTCTTTGCTGTCAGTAAAAGGTCACATTTTTGACTGACGGAGTCATGTGACAAAACAACATGGTGCAGACCACAGCAGAGTTTGTCTTTGGGAGAAACACCAACAAAACTACATCTTGTAAAAAAACTAAGTTTTTACATTGAAACCTGTTTGAGTCAAAAGAGTCTGTAGTTTTATCTGTATTGCCTTTTTAAAATGTTACAGATTTATTGCGAAATGCTGTTGAACACAATGTACACTAATGTGTACAATACTACTAGGTTTTCAATTGGAAATCAATATTTACTGTGCATTTTCACATTGAGAAAACAAATTTTGCTTTCAGAAGTGTATATGGAGTTTGGATAAAAAAAACAGTGCATTTAAAACTGTCCTGAGACAAGTTCAGACAGACTGGACGTTTAGTCATTCATTAAATAGTGACCAAGGGAGCATCCTATAGCTCTCTATAAATCCAAGTGCATTCAATCCAAACCTCCTATCAAAAGTTACGTTTCAGACTGCAGATACTATTTGGAACAATGGTCATCAGTACTTAGGTTCAGAATTTAGAATGTATAATTGTATTTAAACATGGCAGTGATAGAACGATGCTGGCCGTTACTTGTATCAGAATTCACAATGTTAAATTCTAATTGCTAAAATGCTTCAGCACTGGCTATCACTTGTTTGTTTGACAGTGCAAAGAGAGAACATTTAGATTTTGTTGCCAAAGTAGAAAAGACTTTGTAACATAAAAGTCAAATCAAGTCAAATAATTTCCCCCCAAAAATAAAAAATCTGCTGAAATGTCACAAAATCACAAATAATTGACACTCTTGGAAACATAAACAATTTGATGAAAACAAATCTGACTTTCTATAGCTTGGTATAATGGTATTAATAATAACTTAGTCCCGCAGTCCACATATGTGGACAGTTATTAAATTAAGTAAGAGTGAATTTACATATATACTGAACATGACTTAATTGTACAGTATTGCACTAACAGAGTCCTGAATGCAGTTTAATTGTTCATGAGGAAAATGGCCTGAGGGTAAAAACTGTTCTTGTGCCTGGTCGTCATGGTGCTCAGGGCGCTGTTGAACCGGTCAGAGGGTTACAGTTCAAAGAGGGAGTGGGCAGGGTGTGTGGGGTCCAGAGTGATTCTGCCAGCACGTGTCCTCACTCTAGAGACATGCGGGTTTTGGAGGGTGGACAGGGGGGCTCCAATAATCCTCTCAGCAGTCCTGACTGTCTGTTGTAGATTTCTTCTACCTGATTTGGTGGCTGAACCAAACCAGACAGTTATAGATGTACACAGGACAGACTCAATGACTCAATTTATTTTCTTAATGCATGTTACTGGTGTTATTGCGACTTATTCATCCATATATATATATATATATATATATATATATATATATATATATATATATATATATATATATATATATAAATTGTACTCTTAATCATTAATTTAAAAAAAGTAGTAACTTTTGCAGCGCATAATGTTCTACATCTTAAAGAGAGATGTTTATATTTGATGGCTTGTTTATAACTGAAAAAATACATTGTTATTATGGCATTATTTAAAACTTTTAAATGCAAAGAGAGAAATATGAGACTGTTTTTAAATAATAATGAAGGTCTGGATATCAGATTAACAAACATAGCCATTTTAAACCAGTACAAAGCAAACAGTAAAAATGTATATATGCTAAAACACCACAAAATAATCTCCAGTAACTTTTTTCAGATGTGTTAGTCTTTTCATAAATGAATAAATGTAATAATGTTTGTTTTTTTGTTTTTTTGTTTTTTTTGCACCCCAGCCCTTATGGGCAAAGAGCCAGTGGATTGGGTCACTGTAGCCACACCCCTGTGCATGTCCCTGCCCACATGTTTATAATCTTTTTTTATATGGACAAATTTGCTTTGGGAAAACGAGTCAGTTATATGAATGGTGGTGAATGGAAGGTGGTACACACATGTACTGTAGCCTAACACAAAGAAACTCACATCTTGTGAGCAGAATCTATTCTCTGTGCCTCTCTAAACCGTTCCTAATAAAAACACTGAACTGTGGACACCACTATACAAAGCACAACGTTTTCCACTCATTTCAGACTGGTAAATTACTTATAGACAGCTGCTCACCACATGTCCTCTTTGACATTCAGCTATTTAATGAGCTTTCTTTACGAGTTTAAAAACTTAAACTGAACAAAAAACATTTGAAAGAATTAAGCATCACATCTATTTGTGTCTCAAAGACAGAGCAGCATACCGCTACTGCTGTAGATGTCACTGTTTACCTCAGTCTTACCAGATCTGTCAAACTCCCCACACACATCTGACACGAAATAAGCGAAACACATTTGTTATGAACATTAATTTGATTATAGTCAAATATGTGCAGTCTGAAAGAAACAAATGGCTTTATGTAAAGACGAGGTCGGGCCAGCTATATAGAAGCTGTTGCACTCAAAATGTTGTTAAATGAATGGTCAACTGTATGGTTGCGTTAATTACAATTTAATTTGGTTAGGGTTAGGTATGGCATAGGCTATAGCACATGGTCAAAATCCAGAATCGAGGGTTTTATTTGAAGTTATGCTGTTTATATGTGGTTTATTATTTAATAAGATCCCAACAGCACAACCACAAACGGAGCGTTTTTCCCCAATGATGCTAAGTTCCCAACCAGCAAAGTCCATATGCCACCAGGCGAGAACGGCCCCGTGTCAGTGACTTTCCAGAATAAAAATGATCTAAAAACCATTTACAGACGCGTCTTAAACAAGCGACTCCATCCTGCAAAGATTACCAGTAAACATCAAATAAATCCTGCTTGGAAGTTTAGATGGTGATTGTGAAATCGACAAATTGAGACCCGAGGCAGTAGACGATCGAGAGAGCCGGGGTGGGCGGGAGTGCGCTGAAGTCACACGATAAAAAGGCTTTGCAGTTGAAAAAACTCTTGATTCTTTCTCCAGCCTTCCGTTCCTCCGCCGAGCGTTATGAAGCGTCTACCTGGATATTTACCATCTTTACACAAATTTAGGTGACTTTCTTTCCCTCCCGACTTGGATTCTACTTTATGATGATTTTGGATATGTACCATAGGGATGAAGAGAACCCTTTCCCTGCACGCCGAAGTAAGATAAAATAGGGTTTCGCGCACATTGGAGTTACTCCTCTCGTTCCATATGAAGAAGTCAAACGTAAGTAAACGGCTTTTGCATTGTCGCGATTCATTTAGGCTAGTGTGCGTGCGATTTGCGTTTGTTTTTCGTTGTTGCAACGATGTGCTTTCTGCAGACAATGCTAAAATAACTGTACAATATTCGCTTATTTTATATATATATATATATATATATATATATATATATATATATATATATATATATATATATTAAAAACTCAGTTTCAGCATACTTTCAGACTTTTTCGCGTTGAGCTTTAAGAATTTGAAGGTGTCAAATAAGCACACTGCTACGCGCGCACTTGAGCACTCACTTATTAGTGGATAACGATTTTAGACATTGAAAAGGGGTGTTAATCGACCACATAATTGTTTATTTACGATCATCGTTTAAGTAGCCTACCACCAACACCAGTTTTGATCTTTTTCTATAGGCTACACCACCAACCTTGATAACGTCCGACTCATGTTGGTCTCGCTGAAGCAATTTCACAGTCGATACAGCTAGAGACATTAATGATTCGATTTGATCAAACATTCACTAACATATTCTGCGCAATCAAATGTTATGTATTGATGCACAACACATCATCATTGTATGTTTCCTGCACGAGGACATTTGTGGATAATCTGACCAATAAAACATTCACGATCAATGGAAGAAAAGCCCAGATAAGAGTAAAATTGCACTGATAACACTGCGCGACCTTTGGACGCGTATAAGTGCTATTAAGGTATATATGCAGGTTGCTGGCAGATGCATTGTAATTTAGATGGCACTGGCTCTATTTTCTTAGATACGGTGTACTTACTGTCTTAGACATGCTGTACAACTGAATATAAGCCAGTGGGGAAAAAAATCATTTCACTGACTGCTGGGAAACATTCACTCGCCCAAATGAAATGCAAAGGACGCGCAGCCTTTATAACAGCATCAGTGAACGCTTTCCGTCCCTCCCTTTAACTTAAGTACTGTAGGTAAACCATTACGTTTGAGTTTTACATACTGTACACTAGACAGGGTTAAAAGAAGATTAAAATCATTGCAAGGTCCAGCTGAAGAACATTTGATAGCAAGAACGCTTTAAATGCATGTATGAATTACAAGTTATTCACCTTGCACACTCTTTAATATGCTGGGAATTTGTCTTACCTCTTGCTGAGAGTAGGCCTAGCCTACGACAGATTTAGGGTGATATGTGGCCATGAGCTTTTTGATCAACGTCAAGATTTTTGGTTCAAATTAGACAAATGTGAAAGAGAATGTGTGTATTTTAGGTCCTGTGATTGGTTAGCATTTTCAATCCTATTTTTGCCTTATAGATCATTTAAAATGAACTTGCGGTGTGACTGTATAAATGTACAAATATTCCAAGTCTCTCATTATACGAGGCCACGAATTCTGCATGCCTAATAATTATTTTTTAAAATAATAATAGAAAAATGCTGTTTAAAATGGAGTGTAGCATGTCAAAACGCACAACATTAACTTTCAACAAGGGCTGGGCGATATGTCTTTTAAAATTATATTTCGAAATTTTTCAGCCTATAGACGATATTCGATATATATCTCGATAATTATGTATTTGCTCTTAGTTCCTCAGAGTTTTTTTTTATGTTCGTTTTTTATCAGAGTTACCATTGATTAGTCCATACAGCCATTGTTGCAAAGTAGATTAAATATTTTAAATACATTAAATAAAAATGTAATAAGTATTTTTTTATTAAATAAACTCATCATTCATCAATAATTTTCACTGATATGCACCTTATAGTTATATTTCATAAACAATGATACCTATTAGCTTAATAAAAGGCATTTACCTTCAAATGTTTTTTCTGTGCAAAGCTACTTCACTGACTTATTTTTATCTGAACATTGCATAATCCTAAATTATTACTGTGGGACACATCAGGTTGATTGTTATAATATAATGCTGAATTATCATTATTATTCTGATTATTACATTTGTGTTATACAAAAGTAGCCTAATATATTTCTGTTCCGTTTACTTCATCTTCACCTCTGGGCTTTTATTTTGACACCGACAGTAGGCCTACTGTCGCATTTACTTTAAATTCACAAGGAGCTTTTATTTCGACACAGCAAAGACAATGTGCGAAATGCCAATCGAAAGTGATCATCCCTACACCCTACTCACTTCGAAAGACAGAGCTCTTGATGAGGCCACTCTGAAGGGAACATGGCATTACAGTTTAAATATAGCCTTCACTAAAAGTCTTCTGAAAGGGCCCTTTATGACAAGTTTTACTTTCATGCTTTTGTTTGGAACGACATTTCGAGTGGCGTCACCTTCGGGAAGTGTCCTTCAAGGGTGCATAAATGCTGTTTAGGAAACACCCCATGTGTATTTGACAGTTTGCAATGTTCTGCATTTCCGGAAACGCTGTATTCTCCTCCTTTCCTGTTATTCTTTGACGCTTTTGTAGATTGTTTTTTATAATAGCTTGTAATGGTTACTAATGTTTGAATTGCGCGAATCCTTGAAACTGTATTTCTTTGATTCTATAATACACGTGAACTGATCTGAAAGCGCCGCCATGCCTGTTCTGAATCACACACAGACCATGTTTATCTATCTTTAAATCACCTTTTGTGGATTAATAAACACGTATGACCAACTCGCCATGTTGATGTTATATTGATTAATTGTGCAGCCCTGAAGGTTCGTGTTATTAGTCTACTGATGTGCTCTGTATGAAATGTAGCCTAATAGCTAAATGAAAACACATTGAAATCATAGCGATATTAGTACATCGTCACCCAAATGATCTCGATCATATCGTTAATATTCGATATATCGCCCAGCCCTACTTTCAACGTCAACTTTTCAAAAGTATTTGATGACAACTAATGCTTTTGGACGCTTTACTCCATAAAATCAGATTTAAGAGTTCATTAAGTGGTTTTTAATCCCATTTTTTTATTGTTTTGAGGCTTAAAATGTGATCTTTTCAGTCTAACCTACAGCATCTTTAGGCCTAATAAATTCCACCAAGTACAATTTAGTATTTCCAGGGTTTGAATTGGACTGAAAATATATGCAGCAGCATCACACAGTTTTAAAATATGTGATCATGAGCTTTTTGATCAACATCATGATTTTAGGTTCAAATTAGACAAATGTGAAAGAGTATGTGTGTATTTTAGCTGCTGTGATTGGTTAGTATTTTCAATCGTCTTTTTGCCTTCACTAGATCATTTAATATGAACTTGCGGTGTGAATGTATAAAGGTACAAATATTCCAAGTAGTCTCTCATTAATATGAGGCCATGAATTCTGCATGCCTAATAATGCTGTTTAAAATGGAGTGTAGTATATCACAACGTACAACATTAACTTTCAACAAGGGCTGGGTGATATGTCTTTTAAAATTATATCTCAATATTTTTCAGCATATTGACGATATTCAATATATATCTCGATTGCCCAGCCCTAGTTTCAACATCAACTTTTCAAAAGTATTTGGCGAAATCTAATGCTTTTGGAGATTTACTCCACAAGATCAGATTTAAGAGTTCATTAAGTTCATTAAGTGTTTTTTAATGCCATTTTTTAGATTGTTTTGAGGCTTAAATTTGATCTTTTCAGTCTAACCTACAGCATCTTTAGGCCTAAGAAATTCTATACCAGTACAATTTGGTATTATCAGGGTTTGAATTGGACTGAAAATATAGCCAGCATCGTCACAGAGTTTTAAAATCAATGTTCTGTCGAATGCATTTTTTCAAACCTTTGACTAGGACACACCTGCCACTATATTACAAATCCCATTGCTTTCTTGATGCATTATAACTTGTAACCTTACACAAAGTACAGTTAATCATTGGCAAACATATGTAGAGGGAAGCTATGTTTACTCTCAGATTTGATTTCTGATAAAGAATGAGTCGTTTGATTTGGTGGTTAACCTGTTGAAAGGAATGTGATACATGAACTTTATATTGACAGGACTCATTTCATAGTAGCCTATTCTGTGACTGCTGTTAGCAAACCAAACCTAGTATGTGAAAAAATCTTTGAAAATGTACTGTCTTTGTTGCAGTCATCTGTAACATTTACTGGCCTTTGTCAAAACTGAGGTTGAATTATGTGAAACATCTTACATGAAATCAAACACCTTCAATCGAACGCCAAGCCTAAAGGCAAAAATAAGTTACAGACAGATTGCATGACTATGAGGAAGTACACTACACATAAAAAATATCTATCAGTTGGTAGGGCTTCACGTGAGAATGAGAGAATTTAAGAAACATGGACAGTGTTTTTCCGGCACTGAACATTTTTCTGTGGCCTCCCAAGCAAATTTAATGTCATTCATCGCATGTTTGGCAATTTAAAAATGCTAAATATTTTTCTCATCTGATATGAATGCTTCACGTGACTGTCTCTAGAGCTCCTAAGTGCACGCACTTTTACCAATTTGGGTAAACTGCCGCAATCACCTTGCAGATGTAATTTATGTGCATGGTGTGTATCATCCAAACAAATGTGATTGGCACATTTAACCACTATTAGTGTGTAATATGTATATAGAATTAGCTCCTCAACTGTGAAGTCACCACAAATAGTTAACTATTGCAGATGTAGGTGGGTTTTGTATCTAGACAGACTGATCTCATAGTGAATTTCAAAACAGTAGGTTGACTTATCTTGAGCTAAACGCGGTCTGTGCTAATTGAAATTTGAAGCACTGCTCCCAGTGGCCAAAGCATCGTTGCCGAAGTGTTTTTGAAAATAAGGGCACATGTGAGCTTGTTTCTGGGTGAAACGACCGCAGAGGGGCTCCAAAAGCAAATTGTAGAGTGAGATGTTTTTAGCAGTAAAGGATGTATTACTGTGAAGAGGAATGCATATTTTATAAACTCTACCCCCCAAACCCCAACCCTAAGCCTTAACATATGTGGAGCAAAAATTTATTCTTAGAGGGAAAACTGCACCTCACATTCATCACTGATTTTGTGAATGCAATTACTTACTGGTTTCAATGCGGGAAGAGAATCCTGGTCTCCCACACAGCTGATGCAACAGCAACACGCTGCCATTCACACAACACAGGAAGGTAAACATGCTTGAAACTGTGCAAAAATGTCTGATGGAAGATGGCGAGTGTCAGTATCTTTACATAAATGGGTTGATGTCAGGGTATTGGAATATTCGGAAGCAAAATTCCAACTTCCAGAGTGATTATATTGCTATGAAACTCAATACAGTACCATATGTTTTGGATGTAAAAACTGCATTCAGAATAGTCATAAAGGGGCAGACATTTAGTGACAACAACTTTCTAGACTGACCTTTTAGGAGTTCTGCGGTTGTTAAAGGGTTAGTTTACCCAAACATTTTAATTATGTCATGACTTCCTCACCCTCATGTTGTTGCAAACCTATATGACTTCCTTTCGTTGAACACAAAAGATGAAAGGTAGACTACATGCAATAAAGATGCAAAAAAAGTGGATAGTGTCTGAGACTTGAATACTGCCTATCATCTCCTTTTGTGTTCCATGGAAAAAAGAAACTCAAAGATTTTAAACAAATTGAGGTTGAGAAAATAATGACACATTTTTCTTTTGTGGGTGAACTATCCCTTAAAGGGGATAGAAGCTATAAGTAAATGTGATTTTTTTTTTCTATGCTTAATTAAGTACTACACTATCCACAATCCTCAAGCCAGATTCTAATTTTTGTACCTTTGTCCTTTACTCAAATTTTTTAAATGTTCAATCAAATGTAATGTAATGTTGTGATTTTTGGATCTTGGAGCTGGTTGGTATTTGCAATTGTACACTCAATACTGAGCCATTAAATCAATAGTTTAAGCTTATTTTAACCTTCACAACTAAGGAAAGTAATGTGTCAATATAAAAGTTCCTATCAATAACTCATAATTAGTATCCTGCTGAACAATCTTCACAGAGCAAAAGCATATGCTATATATGAAGACAACGTTCAATGAACAAATCATGTTTTTTTTTTTTATGTCTTTCAAATAAATTTCTTATTGGATTCTGTTGATATTTCAGTACTTTGTTGGTTTTCCCCGCCACTCAAACAGAAGCACCTTTCACACAAACAGCCTTTTCAAGAAAATGTACTGCAATTTTTAGGTTAGAGGTCATGTGTTAACACAACCCTTTTGAAAATACTGGTAAATTTAGCTCTGGCAATTTCCCTTAATGAGAAGTCATATAATATACATTTCCATATTGATGGTATGTTTGAACAGAGCCATAAGAATACAAGTTTCAGTTCGTATAAGGTCAGGATGGAGATGACGATTACCCCGCACCATAATACCAGTGAATCGGAAGAAAGAAAAAGCTCAACAGCTTGGTCAGATTGTAAAACTGGAGTGCTTCTTTACATCGGATGAAGATATTTTCTTACAGCTTAAACAGCTACAGATTCCGTTATGTAATATAAAATCACCATCCTCCTTCAGGAACACGCAGAACTTTTTGTAGCAATATACGTTCACATTACTGTGCTTTTCAGCCACGGATGGCATCTCTGCCTTCGGATGCTGGCGACAGCATTTTGTTCTTTGTAGTTCATCTGTCTTATTTGAAGTTGTCTCATAGGATGTCCTTGAGTCTTGAGCAACTGCATAATGTAAACATTTGGCAAAATTTTTTAAACATCAACAACCTTAATGCGTCAGAATTTAAATACAAAATAATACCCCACCATGTTTATAAACAAGAACATTTCCGGCGCAAACGTGTAGATGTCCTGGCAAATTATGTCACAGAGTTTAATGGCATTTGGTGCTGATGTGTGAATGGTACTAGCAAAACCAAAAAAAGACAGAAAGTCACTGCATGTGTGAACAGCACATGTGGTACATTTACCAGTAAAGGCAACCTATCGATTTTCCTGAAATGTACTTAATTGTATGTATGAAAGGTGCTATAGTAGCCTATATAAAAAAAGAGACCAGCAATGTTGGCGTCATTACAACCTAATCTAAATGTATCCCTATCTAAAAAATAGTCTATATTGAGATTTGTTTTATGTCTCTGTCTGCCAGGTTTGGGGGAAATACATACAAATGATTTAACATAGTAAATAGCACTCACTTAGAAGACGGAACCCCGTGCAGAACAAAATCAGGGTAATGAGAAAAAATCTATGTCATAGATTCTTAGAATAAATAGATAGAATCTAATTATTTCTTTGCTAAAACTGTTTATGATCTTACCCTCATTAAAAGAAGCACAGTTTAAAAGCATTTGCATGACCTAACATGTTAAAAATTGAATATTTCTAAAGGAATATTCCACTTTTAATACAAGTTAAGCTCAATTGACAGCATTTGTGGGAAACACCCTTAGAAGGATATACCTGCAGGCAGAGCGCTTTAAAGGGACAGGAGGTCCAAACCGGCAGCAAAGATATAGAGAGCCTCTAACCTAATCCTTTCCCTAACCCTAACCATGTGTGGAAGTGACACCCCCTTTTGGAGTTGGCCCAACCCCCTTTTGGAGTAAACTACCCCCTTCTGGAAAACCCCATCCTCTTTTGGAGGTTTGTCCCCCATTTGGAGATCTCCTGCCTGTAGCCAGGTTTGGGGAGTAATGGAAAACCTGTAACGGGAGTATGTATTTAAAATACAAAATATAAGTAACTGTATTCCACTACAGTTACAATTTAAATAATTGGCAAGTATTTTGATTACTGAAGAGATTACTTTGCATTTTATTGTCATTTGTTTAATTTAATATTTAGTTCATTTAGATGTAAAACATTTATACATATAAATGATACGATCCAAAGTGCATTTGAACAGCGGTGAAACACTTTCTTATGATGTGTTACATTCACACGAGCAGACAGAGAAGAATGATTGAAGTAAGTCTGGAGCAGAAGAAATAGAAATAAACCTTGTGTAAATTGTCAGCTTTACGCTAAGCTAAAATGCTAATTCTAGCCATTTTACAAGCACATGTTACCAGACATGATCATATTTGTTTATCGAGAAAATTCACGTTGGATCATAATTAATTTTTTTCTATTAAGACCTTTGATATTAGGGCAAAAAAAACAGGCTTAAAACAAGATCAGTTAGATTTATGTTGTTTTAGAAACAACACTGCATGAGATATTTATGTTTCGTCAGAGAATGTATTTTTAACGTGTATTTTGTCTTACTGTACTGGCAGAGTTTTTATAGTCAAAACAAGTGAAAAATCTTCCAGTGCTGAAGAAGTAATCCAAAGTATTTCGAATATGTTACTAATATAACGGAATATGTTACAAATTACATTTTACAGCAGGTATTTTGTAATGGAATACATTTCAAAAGTAACTCTCCCAACCATGCCTTTAGCTATACCACTTGCTGCATCTCACTTAAGGTGCCGCCGAAGATTAAATATTTTATATTTTTGGCAGTCTGCTTTAGCAATAACAATTTACAGACTAGGCTATTTAAAAAGTCAAACTGTTAAATCATTAAGCTATTATGGACCTCTAAGATGGGGCTTCAACACTGCGTTGAGTACAAGCCTACATGTGTACATTCATTATGCCTAAAAAGACAAAATAAACTAATATTAACACTAATTTTACTTGTGATATGTTGAGTGACATGTCCTTAATTAACCATGACACCCTTTGCTCCTGAAACCATGACACAAACAATGCCTTGGCTGCACATACGCTTCCACTAAGAGGAAGGCAGTAGACAGTAATTTCAGCCATCTCAGTTATCAAGGTTCTGTATTGTTCTCCCTAGTCCCATTCAAACGTATTGGTTGACTGATGAGTGTTCTTGTGTGTGTATGTATAAGTATGTGGTCAACATGGTGAGAGAAACTCTGGCTGCGACATCAATCAATCAATCGGTTTATTGGCCAACTAAGATACACTTACAAGGAATTTGTCTTGGTACATTGCCTGCATGCATGCTACAGCAGAGATATGCTTATTTATTTCTTGTTTTCGTAATTACATTTTTGTTTCAATTCTTTTTGCTTTCTTTTTAATGTGTCACAAATGCCATAGAAAGATTTCTCGAGTCAAGTCAGAGTAAAGATGCATCCGAGTCTGTGACAAGTTGGAGTCCCCCAACTCTAGTATTTGATAAAACCAAGTTATCTTGAACTTTTTCTGGAAATTGTTCCCATGTTTTTGTGAAGACTTTAAGCATTGAATCATATGCATATCAATTTAATAATTTTTTGTATATATATATTTTGTGATGAAGGTAAATGGCATTTTTAATGTAAGAGAAATTGTATGATTTTTCAATCTGATTTTTATGTACCAGAAGATTTGACTTTGCTGAACTTGTAAAAAAAAAAATAAAGGTTGATTTTTATACTGATAAATGCAATTAACATATTCAGTCCAATATGCACTACCTAATCAGCCATGATTTAGCTAATCTTAAATGTGAATAAAATGGTATTAAAATGGTTCCATAAATGCCTTGGTGTGAAATTAATATTACAATTTGTCATGTTGGTTGATTCAGCCCAACATTCGGTGCTATGAAATAATATAAATGAATGCAATTACCAGTACGCCAAATAAAATTATTTTTAAAAGTGAATGATCATTAAAAATAAAAGTTAACTCCATCTGTGTAATGGATTCTTTCTAAAGTGAATTGAACCTAATGAAATCACTGTACCAGCAAATAATTCAATTGCTTTTATTGGAGCACTCTGTACAATGAACATGTAAAAAAAATTTAATCTGTTTTTTTAAACTACTAATAGATAATATGATCCTCTCTAATTTCCAAATATTTCAGAATTACGTGTTCAATTTCTTTGTGGTTTCACAGCAGAAATTGTTTTACCTCAAGAAGCTTTTTAAGGCTGTTAGGCTGCCTGGCTCATTTTGTGCTTGGAAATGCGGCGCCTGTGATATCACGATCGTATCTGTTTTGTCTCATAACTGATTTTCTCATCTTTCTTCACTCTACCTCAGAATTTTTGGGTGGGTTCCATTTGCATAACTAAAATCTACTTTTCTTGCTTATTTCTCAAAAAATGGGCCTCCCTCCAGGACAGGCTATTGCACAAGATATTGTTGTTTTTGCTCCCACCCAGTCATAGATTCCCTCTAAATTAGCTATTGAGTGACCAGATTGCATTTCATTGGACTCCTGTGGCCTGTTGCCCTCTATTTAAGCACTCACCAAGAGACATCACAGAATAATCTGTTGCCTTCTGGATGTCACCACAACCAGTAAGAATCTGTTAGACTTGGCATGCCTTGTTTCATCTGATTTTTTGATTTGGTGTAGATACATCTTGAGATGTTTAGCTGCATACAGCAGAACAATTGTGCTGCCATTGTTTTGGCTTGCTTCAAGTTTTTAACTAGGGATAGGTCATGGATGGAGCCGTAGTGAGGTTGACTAATTTATCAAGACTTCTAAAAATATTTTTGGTGTTTTTATCAGTGATGCTTTAATTAGCATGCTAGCAATGTGCAGTGGTTTAGATGGTTTGCACTTTAAAATGCTCTAAAAATTGTCTCTTTAAATTAAGATCCTTTAAAACACTGCCCTTACAGCAATATACTCTCAAATGGACATCTCACACTGTTTTGTTTAGGGTTCCAGCCACAAGTGTTGTGTTTTTAAGACACTGTTTTAAGTAAACAATGTGTGTCATGAGAACACTTTATTCTGTTCCATTTTGTTACTCTCCATCCAGCTGTTTTTGAATGCATGAAGGCTACTCAAGCAAATCACCCCCTAAGAAATGCATTTGATTAGGGTCAGGTGAACCTGAAACCAAACTAATTCGTTTACAACTAGATTTTGAAAATATGTAGTTTACGCATCCCTATTTATAGCCAAATAAGGCCAATACCACTGAGGAAATCAGGTTGTCTCTCATCACTGTTTACCACAGAAGCTAGTCTTTAGTCATGGTTGATGGTTGGTTGGTTGGTTGGTGTGGCAACATGAGAAAGGGTAAATATTCTTCAAGACATCTGATACCGTCTTTTGTAGTGTTTATTTGGTTAGCCAGAGGTTTTTAAAGTGCACCTGAATATAGACAAAGGCAGACTGAGTGCAATTTGCAGAGACAGATTTGATTTGAGTCGTTTTTGAGTGGATACTGGTCGCTGGCTATATAACAGAGGCTGAAATGATTATGCTAGTTTCTGGCCACTGATGTTTGTCCTTTTGCTACTGTGGACTGCATATGTAGGTCACATTGCTTTGTGGATCTGCCTTTCAGTCACAGATACTTGTTTTAATGAAAGCTATGAAAGTAGAGTCCTGTTTATCACGCATGTCTGAAGCTTTGAGCTTTGTTAGCGATAAACAATAAATGCTAGCATTTGTGTCATAACTAATATATGCATAGCATAGCTAATGTTTTTCAATGAGATTCTGATTATCATTGAAGTGTTAAACTGATGCACACCATGACGTTTCTTAAAAGTAATGACTGTGAGAACATGAAAAGAAGCCATTCTTATGGAAGATAGATGGTAAATAGATGATTTTATTTTAGGGCTCTGGCATTGCACTGGACTCATTTCTAGTTAATGAGATTATATAGTGAATGGGACATTGTTCAGAATGAGCTTGTAGCTCTGTCTGCAGAGCATGCAAAGTTAATAAACCCGAACGATCAAAGTGTTTACTGTGCATGACTCTGCTGATTGTCTAATTCTGATGCCGAGAGTGTTACTGTTTAACATCATGTTGACGCAAACTTGCTTTCGCTCTCTGCCTGTGGTTAATTTAGCCCATGGTCAGCTCTAATGAGATAATGGTCTGCCTCCTTTGCTCTACTAAATTGAAAGTGACCACTCTCATTTGACGTGTTGTTTCAAACTAACAGTGCCAGGATTTCCTTTTGTTTTTAACTATAGCCATCAGTACTATATCTTTACATTGTGGTAAGATCCTATGTATTCACACTTGGCTAAGATATATGAAGTTTTGCTTGTTCACATTTTTGTTTCTGAGTTGTTTTTGAGTAAAGATTGAGATCTTTAATTCACATTAGTGTGACACTAACAGTGATTATATGGCAAATCATTGGAGGTTGTTAAAAACGGCAGTATAGCCTACACTGGCAGGTAATGCTGCCAATGAAACTTAAAGATTATACTTTGACGCTGTCTTAGGAGATCATTTAGGGTGTGCATTACAAGCTGACATCCTTTCACCTTTATGATACATGTAAAAGTACTTGATAACCTTCTTTTGGAATTTATCCATGTACATTCCATAAAAAGGGAGTGGGCAAATAGTGGTTAGTGGTTTGGGAAAGCGACATGTTGCTCAGTTGATCCTTTTAGTAATTGGGTTTAAAAGCTTATATTTAGTTGATTTACGGCAGTCAGCACAGAATTTCTGCAGAAATTAATTTGAATTGTTCACATGATCAAATAGGAGACAGACTGGCATTTGTTGTTTGGTCCAACTGCACTCCTTCCCAGTTTACAACACTTACCAAAGGCTTTTTGTTATTGATTAAGAAAGCCTTTTAAAGTCTTAGAAGTCAAATGGAAAACTCCCTGGGCTTTGTAGTTTCGAAGATAGATTTTAACAAATCTTCATTTGTGTCATTGATGGTCTTGGATTTATGAACACATGAGAATTCACTGCAGTCCCCAGTCATGTTGCCTGAAAGACTAGCTAACCATAAAGTGTTTTTTTAGGTGGATAGTGAATTCCAGGTATTTTCATGTATACATTAGTTTCTTTGATTGGAAACAAGGACATTTTTGTCTTTTTATGGAAACATGGGGCACTTGAAAATGACTTGAATCAGATGTTGCCAATGGGATTCCATTGTTTCCATTTCTATGCTTTACACATGACAGTGGAAATCAAGACTTCAACTATCCTCTACAACCTTGTAGCATTTGCTTTAGGACTACGCTACATCCAAGAATGCTAGCAATCCACCAATTTCAATGAGGATGGTAAGTTGCAAGGATTTAGTGGAACAGGGCAATGGTCTACAAAAGTGATGCTCCAATCATGCAACCAAAGTTTGAGAAAATTGTAACTTCGCAATGCACACTGACGTAAGCATTCGTCGGCCAATGAGAATTTCAGAGAAGCAGGTCCATTTGTGTTTTCGGAACGATTTGACAGGGATCTTTCTCGAATTGTATGCACTTTTAAACGGTCTACACTCTTTCAGTGCTTTCTGTAGTGTGTACCTTCAAACTGACTAGTCATTTGTTTATTCCAATGGCTAATCCAAGTATAACATTGTGTCCTATCCAGGCGCAATGTGATAAAGCAGCAAGCCATGTAGGTTATGTCCTAAACAGCCACGTCCGCAACTAGCAACACAACATTTTGTTGATATCTTGGTTTCTATTTCTTTGGTGTCACGCTGTGTAGCCCGTTCCACCGTGAAATTTGATTGGTTCAAAATCTTGCTCCACATAACAGTAATTTAAACATTGAATATCTCATTATTGTCTGTGATTTTGTCACATTGTGCAACAGTTTCGCGCTCAGTGTGGACAGACAAATTGCTTGTCGGTAGAAACATGCTGCATTTTCTCATGTTTGACTCAGTAAAACTTGATGCCATGACAAAATGGATCTATTTTTTTCTCATGTCAAGAGCTGTAATCTTCCAGCACATGGTCTTGAAGAGAAAGTTAGCGGTATGCAATTTGGATAGCATAATTTTTGTAATTATACAATTACATTCTTGGAGCAGCTTGCAGTTGAACAGCCTCTCATCTTCTTGCCATTCACCTCTGCTCTGGTCTCTCAGAGCAACACTTATACTTCATTGCTGGCCTGATTCTCTCTACAAGGCTAATGCATTGTTTTGTGGGATCGCTCTTGTAATCAGGGTTAAGAGCAAATCTGCCTCATATTATGCAACAAGCTCAAATTAGAGGTCTGGGAAGCGTGGAGCAAAAGCCTTAAGCTCTAAGCTACCATGGGGCAACCACAGATTGCAGTAGAATGAATGGAAAGTTTGCTAGACATAAATGCTCATTTATTATATTGAAATAGTCCCACTTGTTCTCAAAACAGCACTAAAACTTAAAAATTTTTTGCTTTGCCTAATACGTCGCCCAAACAATGGGATTATAAATTACCAGCCAGGAAAAAAAAAGTTTTTTAAATTATATACATGGGTTGATCCAAATCTGTATTTTTCAAGATTTTAGATTCATCTCATTCATCTCAGATTCCATCTGATCTTTTACCTTTTGCTTTTGCAGATTTGGATATGCACCTGTGTCCATTTATTGCTGTACATAACTGTTGCTGCCTATTCCAGTGAAATAGGAAATCCAATAACAGATGACATCAAAAAAATGTCCTTATTGGTAAGATACTGGTCATTTTTATCCTGTAAATCAGCGAGGGTGTTTCCTTGCCAACTTTTGTTTTGTTTTTGAGAGACCTCAACATTCTGTAGGCTGATTTAGTGATTCTCTAGGGAACAGAGCTGAAATGTATTTAATGTTGGAATTGTTGGAAAGATATATATATATATATATATATATATATATATATATATATATATATATTAGGGCTGTCAATCGATTACAAATCTTTATCGAATTAATTACATGGTGTACCGATTAATCGCATATACAAATATTTGCTGAGAAATCCCTCATATAACAATAATTTAATATATAATGATTATACATATTTATATCAATATATAATTATACATAGTTATATTTAAATATAAAAAAGATATATATATATATATATATATATATATATATATATATATATATATATATATATATATATATATATATATATATATATATAATTAAAAATATTCAGATAATTACAATGCATTACATTCCTGTAGCAGAAGAGTTCATCATTGATAAGACCATACAAAAAGTGGCTTTAGAATACAATGTATTGTTTACTACCATATTATTGATCATAATCCAATCATTGGCACACAGTTCACAGCAATCCATTTCACAAGTGAATTTGTCAATCAGATTGAGATGTATTATGAGGGCTTGTTTAAGGACCCATCAATGTGCACCTGCGTCAGACATGCTTGTGTAGCATCTCAGGTGCGTTGTGTCATAAACATAAAATGTTTAGGACACTGTGTCAAATTAAATATAGTTTAATACTCAATCTTTAAACACATCTTGAGATCTCCTAGTTCGGATTTGCGCTCCATCAAGTGTTTTGAACGCAAGAACGTAACGCATGTTTGTGTTGTTCTGCCTACTGAAGTGTTTTCTTCACTGTATAAATTGCGTGTTGCTCATACAGCTGAAATTTCATTTACTGCCATCTGGAGTAAACAGGTGGTACTACAAGCTTGCATTTCTCAGGAATCTTCCCTATTATTGTCCGGGGCATGCGATTAATTGTGTAAATTCTTTTAACGTGTTGTTTTTTGTAAAATTAATCGCATTGAATTAAATGCTTTAAATCAACCGCCCTAATATATATATATATACATATATACACACTATCTTTCAAAAGTTTAGGGTCACTATTTTTAAAAGTTTAGGTTCTATTTTAATTTTAATTGTATTTTTTCACATTTTAGAATAATAGTAGTCACAACTATTGAATAATAGAAATGGAAATGTTGTGTCTAAAAAAATTCTAAATAAATCAAAACTATGTTATATTTTAGCATCTTCAAAGTGGCCACACTTTGCTTAGATTTTGCAGAAATTTATTCTTGGAATTTTCTCAACCAACTTCTTGAGGTATCACCCTTGAATGCAATTTTAGTTCACCTTCTTTCACTCACTCAATGTTGTTTCAATATAGTGACACTAGGGGTCACCCATGGGAGCCCCAAACTCCTCTGATCTTTGAGAAAAGGCCAATGGGAATTGGCAAGTGGAATTTGCATGGCACTACCCTGGACATATGGGTATAAAAGGAGCTGGCTTGCAACCACTCATTCTGATTTTTTCTTCGAAGCCTAGCGGTAGTGTTCTTCGAGCTGAATTACTCTGCTGATCCATTCATCTCTGTATCCAGTAAGATGTTGGATTTATGGCTCATTGCAGTTGTTTCTCCCCCTCTTGCATTGAGCAGAGAACGCCCCTGGGCGCTCAGCAGCTAAAAAGGGTATATTCTTTCCTCACAAAGAGTATATTTTCTTACTAAAAGAGTGGCACTTACGAAGCGTCTTTTTCAAGATGCCTTTTCATTTGTGTTTTATTCCTGGTTGAGGTTGCCATCTCTCCACTTCTGACAGCCACGATAGCTGTCTCACCTGTTTGGGTGCTACCCACATGGAGAAATCTTTCAAGGATGGTTCATGTCCTCACTGTGAGAACATGACCATTGCAACGTTGTGGTCTTGGCTTTCTTTCGTCAAAGGGAAAGCCACCCCAGTGGCTTCCCGCCTCAGTCCTTCTACCTACGGGTATGAGGGATGAGTCAGATATCATTGGGGCGCTTTGGGGACTTAAATGGGAGCTTTTACTGCCCAGACCAGGTTCGCAGGCTCCTCCGCTCTCACTATCCTTGACGGTGGGGCAGCCAGGGGATCCCGTCCAGGGCCTGTAGGTTGTCACTGGTGGCTAAGGCCTACAGAGCTGCTGTACAGGCCATCTCCGCCCTGCATGCCATGGCTCTCTTGCAAGTGCACCCAGCCAAGGCACTCAAAGAACTGCACAAGGGTATTCCTGACCCGGGATTAATACAGGAGTTGCGCTCGGCGACCAAACTTGCTATCCAGGCAACGAAGGTCATGGCGCGGTTTCCCGGGCAGTTTTCGATGGTGAGGAAGCAGACGGAGGCCATCCAACATATCCTGCCCCGGCGTGGCTCAAGATCCCGCACCCCATCTGCTCATCGCCAAGGCCATTCCCCTGCGGCAACAACACTGGCTCAACCACAGCCTGCCCCAGCAGGCCGGCCCCGGCGTGGAGCCACCCACCTCTGCCCGCCTCGCACCGCCATTCCACGTAACTCAGTTCTGTTAGTCGTGGCATTTTGTATAGGGACCCCTAGTGTCACTACATCGACACAACGTCGAATGACAGAAGGGGAATGTCTCGGTTACTCTCGTAACCGCTACCAAGGCACACGAGGCAGCGTCTATGACCGTTGGATTTGGAGAGATACCGGCCACATCCAGGAACTACACAACGGCTGATGGAGGGAACGAGACGCTATGTCCCTCCTGCCACAACACTGAACAACCCGCTGAAATGGACGGGACCTTGTCTCGGCTCCTCAGCACAAAACCTGAATGAGTGGTTTCAAGCCAGCTCCATTTATACCAGTATGTCCGGGGGAGTGGCATGCAAATTCCACTCGCCAATTCCCATAGGCCTTTTCTCAAAGATCAGAGGTGTTTGGTGATCCCAAGGGTGACCCCTAGTGTCACTACGTCTACACAACGTCTCGTTCCCTCCATCAGGGGATGGAGGTTATGACAGTAACCGAGACGTTTTGTAATTAAATAAATTAATATGTTGGCTCAATTATATTTTTGTCTACAAAACTTATTTCAAACAGTTAAGCATACACCTTCAGATCAAAAGGTTTTTAAGATCATGGGAATCATTTAAGGCAAGTGCCCAAACTTATGAAAGGTAGTATATATACACTCACCTAAAGGATTATTAGGAACACCTGTTCAATTTCTCATTAATGCAATTATCTAATCAACCAATCACATGGCAGTTGCTTCAATGCATTTAGGGGTGTGGTCCTGGTCAAGACAATCTCCTGAACTCCAAACTGAATGTCAGAATGGGAAAGAAAGTTGATTTAAGCAATTTTGAGCGTGGCATGGTTGTTGGTGCCAGACGGGCCGGTCTGAATATTTCACAATCTGCTCAGTTACTGGGATTTTCATGCACAACCATTTCTAGGGTTTACAAAGAATGGTGTGAAAAGGGAAAAATATCCAGTATGCGGCAGTCCTGTGGGCGAAAATGCCTTGTTGATGCTAGAGGTCAGAGGAGAATGGGCCGACTGATTCAAGCTGATAGAAGAGCAACTTTGCCTGAAATAAACACTCGTTACAACCGAGGTATGCAGCAAAGCATTTGTGAAGCCACAACACGCACAACCTTGAGGCGGATGGGCTACAACAGCAGAAGACCCCACCGGTACCACTCATCTCCAC
This sequence comes from Xyrauchen texanus, assembly GCF_025860055.1. Classification (NCBI taxonomy): domain Eukaryota; kingdom Metazoa; phylum Chordata; class Actinopteri; order Cypriniformes; family Catostomidae; genus Xyrauchen; species Xyrauchen texanus. Next base: position 15,822,318 of record NC_068321.1, read on the forward strand.
TACAAATAGGAAAAAGAGGCTACAATTTGCAAGAGCTCACCAAAATTGGACAGTTGAAGACTGGAAAAATGTTGCCTGGTCTGATGAGTCTCGATTTCTGTTGAGACATTCAGATGGTAGAGTCAGAATTTGGCGTAAACAGAATGAGAACATGGATCCATCATGCCTTGTTACCACTGTGCAGGCTGGTGGTGGTGTAATGGTGTGGGGGATGTTTTCTTGGCACACTTTAGGGCCCCTTAGTGCCAATTGGGCATCGTTTAAATGCCACAGCCTACCTGAGCATTGTTTCTGACCATGTCCATCCCTTTATGGCCACCATGTACCCATCCTCTGATGGCTACTTCCAGCAGGATAATGCACCATGTCACAAAGCTCGAATCATTTCAAATTGGTTTCTTGAACATGACAATGAGTTCACTGTACTAAAATGGCCCCCACAGTCACCAGATCTCAACCCAATAGAGCATCTTTGGGATGTGGTGGAACGGGAGCTTCGTGCCCTGGATGTGCATCCCACAAATCTCCATCAACTGCAAGATGCTATCCTATCAATATGGGCCAACATTTCTAAAGAATGCTTTCAGCACCTTGTTGAATCAATGCCACGTAGAATTAAGGCAGTTCTGAAGGCGAAAGGGGGTCAAACACAGTATTAGTATGGTGTTCCTAATAATCCTTTAGGTGAGTGTATATGTATACTGTATGCTTTTCTGCTGACAAGCTGTTTAGAAAAGGCAAAAATCATTACTTTGCTTGTATTGTGATAAATGCCTTCTTTGGTCTAATATGATTATTTACTGTACTGCTTTGTTCATAGCTAAATATTATAATTATGAATTATAATGCCAATAACAGTGTGTGCCATTTGTTGAAAGGTTGACAACCAGTGATTAAGATATAAATTTTTGGAGCAAATTTTTAATATTTGACTATATAAAATACCTACAAGGAGGTTATAAATCAAATTAAATTAATTCCTTGTTTATATTGTGGTTACTTTTCATTCTTGAGTCTTCGTGTTCAGAAATTCAAGACTGCATCCAGTGTAGATTTTTGGTATGATTGAAACTTTATGTTTTTTTTCTCTCATTAGAAACAGAATATCCCAAAAGACTACAAGATTACAGTACGTTATATACCTAAAGAAGTGGTGAGTTATTATTATATTTTCATAAAATAACTCAACAATAAATGTAAACAAGGTGATATTGTAGTTAATTTTGTTTATGTTTTTAATTTTTCTTCAAGAGTGGCATGTGCTGGGTGAAGCTAAATGTATTTCACTTGGAGGTGAGCTTAAAAGGCCTGGGGCAGAAGTTTGGGAATATATCCTCCAATAAAGATAATATAGGCACTTTTGTCCAAATACTGCAAGAGATGCGGTACCACATTGGACATGGCTTGGTAAGTTACCTTAAAACCCAGTTGACTGATAAGCAGTTATTTGTAATTAAAAATGTAAGCCAAAGCAATATATATATATATATATATATATATATATATATATATATATATATATATATATATAATTATTTAATTTTTGGTAAAGGTGAAAAAACAAATAGGCCTGCAATTTGGGCCTGTTTTTGCCATTATTTACTAGTTTCTTAATTTTAGGTATGGGTGAGAAACAGATAAATATTTAAGTCCTTTTTTTTACTATAAATCTCCACCTTTGACCAGCCCCAAACAGTAGGTGATGATATGCACGATGAATGTGAATCACCAAAAACAAAAGAAGAAGAATGTGAAAGTGAAAGTAGAGACTGATGGGGATATATGTTGATCTTTTTCTCACTCACACCTATCATATTGCTTCTGAAGACATGTATTTAGCCACTGGATTACTTTAATGCTGCCGTTCATGCATGTAATTTATCCATCACTAGAGTCACCAAACAGAATGTCAAAAATTATTATTTTCAAACCGGTTTCCCAAAAACTCCCCAGATAGCCTCACCCCAAAGTCACATCATTAGTTGAGCCAATGTTGCCCAACAAACAAAGCAGTGTTTACACTCTTTGGTAAATTCAGTCTACAGATAATTTGCCTATAGTTGTCTGTGCATAAACTAAACAAAAAAAAGTATTTTAGCACATATCACCTTTAATTTTTAAATAATTAAGTACTTTTGAATTAAATAATCCTGCATGCTTTGTATACTCTATTGGATTACAATGTGTTTTTGTTGTTGTTATTTTAAAGTAAAAAAATTTTTTTACTTTATAAATAAACTTAACTAACTAAATTCCTTTTGCAAAAACATTGGGAAAAGCTTATCGCATCAATTAAATATCTTTTTTTATTTGTCATTTTTTGTTCTTTTAGGAGGATTCAATGCTAGAATTTGAGTGTCACTACATAGAGGAGATGTGGCTTACGGCAAGGTATTTTGAATTTGTGGAGGACTTTTTCAACACTGCCAATTCGTCGAGAGAAGCTGAAGACTGCGAGCCTCCGCCATGTCCTACATCCACAAAAAGAACAGTTACAACAACCACAACAGTGTCGACAACATCAACACAGCATAGTGCAAATGGTAAGGCATTTGTCAATACCGAACTTAAAGGTCAATACTGAACCATTGCAGAAATTTCGGAAACAAAATGCAGAGTTATGTCTGTGTCGTTGTTGTTGTTTTTTTGTTTTTTTTAAATGAGGCTGTTGTGAATCCGCAGAATGCCATTTGTGGAAGGCCACCCATTTGCAACTGAGGTTCTAAATGTTAACACCCTCTTTTAAATCATATCTCTTGTGGGAGCTTTGGTTGCAATTCTTGTGCGTGTGCGTGTGTGCGTGTGTGTGTGTGTATATGAGTGTGTGTTTGTGGGTTCTATGCCTTTTCAAACGGGGCCGCTGGACAAAACAAGAGAGGCAACATGTTTTTGTCAGCCCTATTATGACAGAGCCTCAGCCGAGTTTCAGAACCAAGAGATGCTCCCTAGTGAACAGCATGAAAGGAAGAGGAGAAAGTCCAATTGTTACCATGTTGATTACAGAACAATCTTCAGATCTTCCCAAGCACAAGTTCTTTTTTTTCTAAATGCAGACAGATCAGATCTTTTAGGGGGCAGGAAGAAAAGCAGATTGTGTCTGACTTTTTAAGCTTTGAAGAATGAACAGAGACTTTTAATGCTTCTCTGTTTCTCGTTTTATCTAGAGAGACGCAACGGTTCTCCTGATGATACAGAAAAAGGTGAGATATCATATAAATGTCTTTAATCATAATATTGTATACTTTAACATTGATTTGAGGAATACAAGGCTGGGGGTTTACACAGCCAAATTCTTTCATTTTAAAAGTTTTTAAATCATTATTTAGTTTTGTTGTCCAGTAAAAACATCTAAATATCCATAAAACAAGACAAATTTACTTAAAAAGTAAAATGTCATATTATATTAACTTGTAGAGCATGCTGTTATCAAAATGGTTTGGGGTTCTATCCTAGGGAAAAAAAATTTTGTTTTAAGAGAATACACTCACCTAAAGGATTATTAGGAACACCTGTTCAATTGCTCATTAATGCAATTATCTAATCAACCAATCACATGGCAGTTGCTTCAATGCATTTAAGGGTGTGGTCCTGGTCAAGACAATCTCCTGAACTCCAAACTGAATGTCAGAATGGGAAAGAAAGGTGATTTAAGCAATTTTGAGCGTGGCATGGTTGTTGGTGCCAGACGGGCCGGTCTGAGTATTTCACAATCTGCTCAGTTACTGGGATTTTCACACACAACCATATCTAGGGTTTACAAAGAATGGTGTGAAAAGGGAAAAACATCCAGTATGCGGCAGTCCTGTGGGCGAAAGTGCCTTGTTGATGCTAGAGGTCAGAGGAGAATGGGCCGACTGATTGAAGCTGATAGAAGAGCAACTTTGCCTGAAATAACCACTCGTTACAACCGAGGTATGCAGCAAAGCATTTGTGAAGCCACAACACACACAACCTTGAGGCGGATGGGCTACAACAGCAGGAGACCCCACCGGGTACCACTCATCTCCACTACAAATAGGAAAAAGAGGCTACAATTTGCAAGAGCTCACCAAAATTGGACAGTTGAAGACTGGAAAAATGTTGCCTGGTCTGATGAGTCTCGATTTCTGTTGAGACATTCAGATGGTAGAGTCAGAATTTGGCGTAAACAGAATGAGAACATGGATCCATCATGCCTTGTTACCACTGTGCAGGCTGGTGGTGGTGTAATGGTGTGGGGATGTTTTCTTGGCACACTTTAGGGCCCCTTAGTGCCAATTGGGCATCGCTTAAATGCCACAGCCTACCTGAGCATTGTTTCTGACCATGTCCATCCCTTTATGGCCACCATGTACCCATCCTCTGATGGCTACTTCCAGCAGGATAATGCACCATGTCACAAAGCTCGAATCATTTCAAATTGGTTTCTTGAACATGACAATGAGTTCACTGTACTAAAATGGCCCCCACAGTCACCAGATCTCAACCCAATAGAGCATCTTTGGGATGTGGTGGAACGGGAGCTTCGTGCCCTGGATGTGCATCCCACAAATCTCCATCAACTGCAAGATGCTATCCTATCAATATGGGCCAACATTTCTAAAGAATGCTTTCAGCACCTTGTTGAATCAATGCCACGTAGAATTAAGGCAGTTCTGAAGGCGAAAGGGGGTCAAACACAGTATTAGTATGGTGTTCCTAATAATCCTTTTGGTGAGTGTATATTGAATTAACTTAAATTTTCCCATTGACATTATTGGCATACAAAAACAATGGGTTAGACAAATTTGAAAGCATTGGCCTTTGCAAGTTGTTTTAAGCATAAATCGAACAAAAACATTTTGTGAAATTTACATTTAATTTATGAAAAGACAATTAGCAGTGGGATAAGAAAATCAATCTTCATTCAAGATATATTCTCTGAAAAGAATTAATTGATTAGAATGAAAAGTTGTAATATCTTACACAATTTTGCTTCACGGGTAATCTTATTCTGTTTTAAGGGTGTTTAAAATTTTTAACTGGAAAAAAAGCAAAAATACTGATTAAACAAATTATTTTTTTGAAGTCTATTGCTCAACAGATACTAGTACTCTGGCAGGCTACAGTATCTGTAAGGTTACGCCCCCTGGGGCTTCAAAGGGAAGTCATCTTATCCCATTTATCTCTGTACCTTGTCTGGACAACAAAAGTGTCTCGTCAGACTAATTAAATGTGGCTGATCAATGTCTGTATCCATTTCTCTGTAGGGGTCCTCCTTCCCAAAGTAGTGGAGAGCAGCCTATTGTTGCTCCTCGCCATCCCGTTAATTGCAGTGGTGTTTCTGTTGGTCTGGAAGGTATGTCTGTGTTTGGAGGCCCTTAATCTGCCTTCAAGAGCATGACATTGACTGAAGTAAACATTTTTTCTTCTGTACATTTCCTGACTCGTCTTTTGTTTTTCCTGTTGTCATGCAGATTAAATCCAGAAGAAATGCTCCCCAAACTGAACGGAGGGTTGAAGAAGGCCCCGCCCTTTTCTCAGGAGAGGAAGCCAATATACCCCCAATAGATGTGGTGATATCTGAAAAGTAATGTCAGCTTTCAGCACAATCAAATCTGCAATCTGCCTAGTATGCGGTGTTTTTGTTGTAATCAATTGGCATTTCCAAACCAGGATGGGTGTTTCTAAACTATCCAATGAAAGTAGGGAATATCAATGTAGTAATCAGTGGGTGTTTAAAAAATAGAATTGGTGTTTCTAAAACTATCCAATGAAAGTAGGGAATATTAATGGTTTGAAAATGCCCACTGTTTGGGAAAAGCCCATTTTTGTCATGCAAAAACATAAATCTCGGTCAGTCTGGTAAACTGAGTTTAAGCTTGGCCAGGATGGGAGATCAGGTTAAACCAGCAAACCATCTTAAGATGGTTTAAGATTAATTATAGATGGCCTCAATTCTAAATTACAGCCACAAAAAACTTTCTCTAAGTACAATTTTGTCTTTTTAAAATGTAAAACTAATCTATTTTTGTATTAAAATCTATGGTGTTGAAGTCGATTTAATTCACCAATTAACAGCCATTTCTTGTTTTCTTTGCAGAAACAGATTAAATATTATCAGGGCAGTGTAAATCCAGCTCCCGGCTTAATCAACACAGGTAAATATTGATTAAACAAAGTACTAACTTTATCTGTTTTATGCAAGTTCTATTACATTTTCATGTAAGTTCCAACACTAACCTTGTTTCTCATTAACAATGTAATTATAGTCGCTCCTTCAGATGGACAGAAACAAGCAAGCACCACCTCTGAAAGATTCTCACGTCTTTTACAGAATGCCTACATGTGAAGGACACATACTGGCCTGAAATGCAAGAACTTCTCTTTGAGTACCAATGCCCTCTCTTAACCACTGCCGAACTCTTTGGGGCTAGATACAGTCGCTCCTTCTTCTGAGAACTTTTGAGAATTGCTATTCATGCTCTTTAACGCTTCCTTCTCCTCTTGGAGACCACAAGGATACTGCACAGGAGAAATTTGATGAAAAACAGAAAGCAAACGACATGGCATTGGATTCATCTGGAGTTGTAAAGTAGCCAAGAAATTGAGTTCGCATTTTCGAGCGCAGGAGCCACAGTTCAGAAGGAGTTAAAAGGAGTTAAAGCAGAACTGACTACCTTCATCAGCACTGGCCCATCTCCTTCTGTCATTATTTGTTCCTTTGTTTTCTCTCTTTTTCTTTGGTCTGGGTGTCCAGATAGACGCCTTTCCATTTTTTTGAGTGCTTGAATCAGTAAAGTCATTCTCAGATTGTATCATCTAATTTGTGAATAGTTTTTATTGTCACTATAAACTGGTGGTGTGGACTTAAATTTATTTATTTTCTGAATATGAAATGACACCTGCATGGCATCAAATAATGATTGAGATAATACATAATTATCTCAAGCTTAAGACATATCCCGCAATTCTTAACTGCTTGTGTACTTAGACATTAAACCCTACCTTGTACAATTATAGCTCCTCATTTGATAGACGCCTTTACGTAAATTTGTTTTTTATGTTATATATCAAATATTAAATATAAAAAATAAAAATTCTCAACTGCTCAAAGTAGTCTTTCAACACAGCCCAAGATAAATACAATTAGTTTTGCATTACTTGATGGCTTTTTTACTATTATAAAGTCTGTTTCAGTGTTTTTGAAGTGATTTAGTATAAACCTCTGGTGGCTGCTAATTTTACTGATTATTCAGCTATTATCAATGGTTATGAGAAAGTTTATAGCTCATAGATTTTAATATAAAAGAAAATTATTTTATGGCATACTATAATTTGGTTTGCAAGAGTAAAACTGATAATCGTTAATACACATCAACCTAACAATGCACAAAAATGGATGGTTTTATAGCTATCTTCTTATTAATTTATGGGTAAAAAAAAACTTCAGTAGTATTATGTAAAACATGACAGCATTGCTTAAAGTGGTACACGCAAAAGTAGTTTAACATCACATAAGTAGACACCTGAAATGTAAGATCTTGCTCATTTCGGATCAAACACAAATAGTACAAACGGAAACATAAAACGTATATGAATGCTTCTACTCTTGTATTTTTGTGCCTTTCATAGCATGGCTCTCCCTGTAAAGATTTTTTTTGGATAACCAGCCATATATTTATTATGGAAAGATAACATCATAATGATATTGCACTAGCTATATTCAAAAAATCCACTTGGACATTTCAGATGATTTTCCGAGAAAAGAAAGACCACCCTTTGGCGTAATATGTTTCAGTTCCATTCTCCTGCTGAGTACGAATCAATTTATGCATGTTCACATTTGACATCTAACATTGCTTGCTCTTAATATGTATACATAATGATTTATTATAGCTACAGTTAATATAGACAATTGGTTATGATTTTGAGACGAAACTCAGAGGAGATCATATTTTATTTGATACCCTGCTTTTTTTGGTTGTAACTGGTTGTAATGATCTATATAATGTATTTTGGGGAATAACCTGTTGTCTGCCTCAGTCATTTACTTTCTTTACCCAGATCATTTTCTTAGTTAGAGCACGGCAGTCTTTACGATTTATAATGTGAAGCTGACATTTGGTGAATAATCTCTTATCCTGGTTAAGGTGGATGTTTACAAAAACTTGTATTTACATTGGCAGTCATTGAAACATCTCTCAACGTAGTGTTCTAATGTTGGGTTTTTTGTGCAGTTAATCCAACAATCAGAGTAATTTTAAAGCTCTCGGTGAAGCATGACATTATACAAAGTATTAGCTTTTCAATCACGGATTTCCTGTGAAATGCTTTAGACCCCCTTTATGTAGTTAAGTGCAGTATTGGCAATGTTAAAGTGTGCGATTTGGTTAGCTCAGATGTTGTTGTTTTACGTATATTCTTGTTGGCTTGCTTTCGTGGTGCTAGAGGAAAACATCTAAGGCTAATTTGGTTGAGGAGTTCCACTCAGACTAAATAGAGATATGCGTGGGTGAAGCTTCCTTTGGCTCAAGACAACAAAAGCTTTTGTTGGTGCCCAGATAAGGTTCCGTGTAAAGACAAATAATAACAGTGAAAAGATACTGTAAGCTGTCCCAAAAAAGTGTAAACCAGTGGTTCTCAACTGGTTTTGCTTCAGAATTTTACATTGAACATCAATTGGCGAGCCAACACACTACCACGTTTGCTTCTCAAACATAACTGCATAGGCCCAATAATATGCTAAATTATTACCTAATTGTGGTAGCACAAGCTACGTTTATCCTTGTTGCAAATGAAACCGTATTTAATTTATTTTACCTTGCATGTTTTATTTATGGTTTTTGTTGAGGGGATGTCACACAACCTGTCTATGTTGGCTTCTACAAGTGACAAATTAATTTGCACCAAAATACCGTAGTTTAATTTGACGTTCTCAACTGAAGACATGGAAAGCATTTCCTCTTCAAAAAAAAGAGGATGTTTATTTTCCTAACTATGCAGGATAATATGGTTGTTTGCAGCTTATTATTTGCATTTAGCATTGTTTTTCCCCTGCAGTCCATGGTTGTGACCCAGCAGTTTGAGAACCACTGGTGTAAACTTGAAAAGTATGTAACATTCCTACATGAGTTTTGTTGTATGACTTTTGTGTGTGAAAACAGTCTAAAGCTGTGAAAAAAAGTGTACATGTGGCATCCTCCTTTTTTTTTTCCATCAGTCTAAGAACCCCTAAATGCAAACCATAAACAATGTGAACCAGCCTGTGAAATTCCTACCACTGCCCTGAATCTACTGGGAGTGTTGGCATGGTGTCGGAAAGCACTGTTTTCTAGACAGTCATTTTATTCGGTTTGTGATACTGAGATCAGAAGGACGTACAAGGGAACTGAACCAGGATATATTAAAAATGTGGCATGTTCCAACTGCCGTAATTGGATCCTGCAACATATTTGCAAGACTGCAGAACACAGCCAGTCAGGGTGCCAAAAGTAAACAAGGAACTGTGGCCCAGTCATTGTCTGGGTGACAGTCTACTGTATTCTGTATTTTATATGAATATATGCAAATATATGTATGAGATGTGAATAAAGTAAATTTATCCACCATTGCAGAGGCTTGGGTGGGTTTACTTCACATTAAAGCTGAGGTGTGTGATTTTATTTTTCTTCGTATCCCAGTTTAATATGCAGAAACAACTATAAGTAAGCCAAGTAAGTAGGTTGATTTCCCCAGAAGTATAAACACTGTGGCTCAGTGATGTTTTCAAAACATTGCTCTGTTTCTTTGAGTGTCCAGGCTGGCTTAGCAACAGCTGAACCAATGGAGGGAGTTTGGGGCAGGGCTATCCGTTTGTCTGTCCAGTGGCAGATGGAGGGAGTGTCTGGGAAACCTATTTGGAAACAATCATCATTTTTGCAATTCTGTTTGGTTAATCTAGTGCCACAGGAATTACACACTTCAGCTTTAAAGCTAATAAAACCATGATGATGACAGTTGGCAGTTGAACTGTCTGGTTTTGTTTTAGCTTTTTTTAAATGTTTTTCACTTGCTAGTTTCCTGTTTTAACCTCTGTGAATGATGGATTTAATTGTTTGTGAAGCTGTTGAGTGTGCTTTTATGTGTCTGGACAGCTTTCCTTGCAGTTTACTAGGAAATTATTTTATTGTGCAAATACACACCATACTGAGAAATACGGGTCTGGGTTCAGATTTCATTTAAATGGCATCCTCATAAAACTTCTCTCATCTTGTTAAGCTAAACATTTCATTTGCATTGTAATAATTGTGTCATAGGCATTGTACAATCTCTTGGTCAAAAATGAATGTTATGTAACTCAAGGAAGATCCATAAGGCCAAATCTGGGAATAGAAATATTTCTGGCACAGTATTGACTAGTAATTTGGTATCCCAGATTGTAGTATCAACCAAATCTAAGAACTCGAATATCATGTATAACTTTCAGTGGTTTAATTTCTTTTACCTTCAACAGCAATTTATTGTTGGGGACCAATCTAAATGTTTTGACTTTCTTGCCTAGTTCTGCTAGAACAAGCCACATGGGACAATGTGGAAAATTAGATTTTGTATAAATGAAAACACACGTTAAAAGAAAAAAATCTACAGAGAATTTTCTAAATTTAATCTGATGTCATATGAATGCATTTAAAGCGATAGTTCATCTAAATATAAATATTCTGTCATCATTTATTTACCGTCATATTATTCCAAACCCAAATGACTTTCTTCTATGGAACACAGAAGGAAATATTTTAGTTTATGTAACCTCGGAGCTTCAAAACAGACAATAAAGCACAATAAAAAGCAGTCCTTATGACTTGTGCTCAATATCCCAAGTCTTCTAAAGCCATAGGATAGCTTTGTGTGAGGAACGCACCAAAATTTAAGTAATTCACTAAAAATATCAGTCAAACATGCCACGTTGCGATTAATACAAGAAATGAGAAAACCAATGGCGTTTATTGTCATTGTCCTGAAATCTGGTACGACATATGCCAGCGTAAATGATATTTACAGAGAGGAACATTATCAGTGGATAATTTGTGATCATTATCATAAGAGAGTCATCGTAAACGTCAGTCCAAGCTTTGAGCTAACAAGATTTATGAGGCGGTAAAGCTGTTATCCATCATCTCTTTCACTTGCTGTGGTTAAATTCTCTAAACACCAGTCAAACATATTTATCTGTATCGCACATAATATAAACCAGCAGTGCGCAAATACCTGTGTGGTTTTAAATACCTTTGCAGTATAAAATGCCATTGCAAACTTAAGAGCAGTTGTTGCGTAGGCTCACTCTAGAAGTTTATAGCCCTGGATTCACAAGCAGAAGACAGAAACGGCTAAGCTTAGACTGTTATATGAGGCAAGTGTTGCCGTATAATGTCATTTTTTTCAATAGCTAAGGGTTTAACAAGTAATAACTACAAAATGGTTCTTTTGATGTTATTTGCGCAAGGATGTATTTACACACTTGTTTCTCTTTTCCATGTGTGGGCAGCTCTCCCGCTGCGCAGATATGCAGGCTCACAGGAACTGTGTTTCAGTTGCACTACAGTAAACTGCTGTCTCTTGAAGCTTGAACCCAGATTTTAGAATGCATAATAAAGATAAAAATGGAAAACATTACACACAGCAGTCTACGTCTGCCCTACTCTACGCCCCACTGTCTCTCTCGATGCATCTCTCACCAGTATTAGTGCAAGTCAAGTGCTGTTTGTGTGGGTTGGTAGGCTGGTTGAGAGCCCAAGCAGATGACACTAAAAGCCTGTCCTCTGAATGCCAGCCTCTCCTGTGACAGTACGTGCATTAACAAAAAAGGGCATTATCCTTCACTTTTGAATGTGTGACAAAGGTCTTTATGAATTTAAATTGTGTGCGTTTTTTCTCAGCGGTGGGAATCGGTACAGGACCTTAGTCACAGGTCATGTGGTTTTAGGTTACTAAAAGCTTCTACCAATAGAGTTGTGTTGCCTTCTGTTGCGTGCTTTTTGCCCTTTTACAAAGCCCTTTTTTGCAGCCGCAAGAGAAAGCGCTCACCCCCAGGTGGGGAGCGGAGACGGACGAGTCCGCTCCCTTGGGGCCGTAACCAGAGGCTTATCAGGGCCCGACGCTGTTCTGTAATACTCCTGTGAAAGGCCTTCTCGACCGCCTCCCAATAGCAATGTCTCTGGACAGAAGCGGTGTAATGTAGAACTCCATGGCCCCTCAGCAAGTCACGAAGAAACGGAAAGGGGGGGGGGGGGGTGTTTGTCTCAGGACAAGGCATCCTGTTCCAAAGCAAAGAGCGAACGGAGAATGAGATGACACTGCTGCGTAGGCGTGACAGAAGAAGAGAGGTCTAATGAGTCAGAGGGGCTCGGGTTCCCCTCAGGGTCCCCCGTTGAGAAGCCTCACCGCACTGGGCGAAGGGAGACACGCCCGCCATTCGAACGCCACCGCGTTTCTCACAGGGTCCCCAAGGAGGGGCTGTGTCGTGGCAGAAAAGGATTGGATAAAGAGCAGAAAGGTTTACACTAGTTCAAGGGCATTCAGATTAAAATGGAGGCCTCATCGTTTCAGTTGGGATGAGTAAAACAAGATTTGTTGATATAGCTACGGTCGAATAGAGATAAATGCTACACTGCCATGTAATTATGAGTAATTCCAAACAAAAATCTGTTGCTCACTGGAAATTATGCGGATTTGCCGATCGATACATTTGAAAAGATGTGAAAAGCTTCCTGAAAAGTGAAACTAGTGCAAACTTGGATGCTGAAACTGCCTTGAAGAGGAGTCAATGATTTTGGGACAGGTCAAGAAGACTAATTTATCATACAGAAGCTTTTAAGAAGAACCTTTTGTAAAGGCACTTAGCGATTGCTAAGTGTTTGAATGAGTTTTCGAAATGTTGTTCTATGACATTTTGTTAATCTACAACAGAGGCTATTGGTACATCCAACTTACATGTGGTTGTAGTAACACCAAAACAATTTGGACCTTTGTGTAATGTTGCTTGTATCACAACAGCATAATTCAATAAAATTATCATGATTATTATACATATTATCAGTAGCCACACTACCATTATTTCTAAAGTGAATGGGAATTCTGACAATTCAATTCAAGTCAATACTTGTGAAGTTTCGTCAGCGCTATTTTGAAATACAATTGAAAAGCCCTTTTTATTCTATGGTCGTGATTGGCGTTATATCATGGTGGCCTGAAAAGCTTCCTAAAAAGAAGAGCAAGCAAAATTAAAGCACATAGAGGGCTGTACTTCGAAGGGGTCAATGATTTTGGGAAAGGACATGAAGACTCACATTTATCACACGGAAGCTTTGAAGGTGAACCTGTTGTGAAAGGACTTAGCAAGCTTAAAGTGTTTGATAAATAGTTGTATGTCCATCTACAACGTAGAAATACTTCTAATTGGCTACTGTTTCTTCCTATATTACTGTATATGTTATAAACATCCGATTTAAATAATAAGATAAACAAACTAGACATCTGGTTTAAAATGTTTGTTGCACAAAAACAAAATTCAATAAAATGATCTTGATTATTAATCTGACTATTATAGAATAGATAGAGTAAATGCCAGGCTGCAATGTAAAAATATGACTCATTTTAAAAGATCTATTGGTTGCTGCAGAGAAATGCAAGTTAAGTCAAATCATAAAGCATACAAAGTTTTGCCCTAGCCACAATATTTTTCAATGCGTGCAATTGAAAATAGTTTTTTTATGTGATTGTCATCATACACTGTAAATAATGCTTTGTCAAGTAACCTAAAATTGTGCTTCATGTGGCAACATCTAAATTAACTGGTTTTATTCAAGTCAAAAATGTTATTAATATTACTGAATAAACCTGACTTCATTAAGTAACAAATCGCAGGTTACCACATTTAACACTATAGCATAGCATCCAGAAAAGCTTTCAGAATAGATCATTTTGAGGGTGTTCTGGAGGTTAAAACTGTCTTAAAAAGGAGTCAGTGATTTAAACAAATTGAACATCTGTTTTATATTGCTTGTACCACAATAGCTAAATTAACTTATTGTTAACATGTCACATAAAACGTCTCCCTCTTTTAGAATAAAAAAATGGTTTAGAAAAAAATATTTCTTTGGTGAAAATGTCAAATTAAATTATTTAGTTAATTCAGTGTTTGAAGAGCCATTTTTGGTAACAGTTTAAATGTAAACATACATTTTCTAACATCAAGGATTATAGAGTCCCATGAGGCAAAAGGGTGTGTAAATGCTGAGGTGTTTCCTTGTATCATTGAGTACTGTTGGGTGTTCGTATTGTTTGTCGCTGATTCTTTTGACAGTGTACCATTGAATAATTTCAAAAGAGAAACTTGATAACATTGTGAGGGTTTGGCTACCTGTCTAAAACACATTCTTGGTACAAAGGCATATTCCCCCTGAGATTTGAGTAAAATGACATGAAAGGCATCTATTTTATGCAAATATGATGTAATGCGATATGCCGATATACACTGAATGCAATATTTTATTTGAACAGTATGTTCCAAATTCATCGCAGATCTGCCATGATATTTTGATTATGGACTGATTTTCTGATTATGTCAAATGCAAGTTTCCTTGAAAGAAAAGTTCACTCAAAAGTAAAAATGGCATCATTTACTCACCATCATGTTGTTCCAAACCCCTAAGTCTTTCTTTCATATGGTTGAAGGATGATAATATTTTTGTATATAAATATAATTTCAGTCAGGTTTTAGAGAAAACCACAGTACATGAACTGCCCTTCTTAGGGTGACAAATTACTTATTGCTGGCGGAGGATGCTGACAGTGCTCCATTTTAGTGTTGCTTGAATTAACTGCAGCGTTTGATACAGTTTATCATTCCGTTTTAATTTATACATTGAAGAGGTGGGTGGGAATATCTGGGGTAGCTTTAGATTGGTTTGTTATTTTTCGAATAGAAAATTTGTAGTCTGTTGGAGGAGATGAGATGTCCTCCTCTTCAACAATAAATTGTGGTGTTCCGCAAGGATCCCTGTTAGGGCAAATGTTGTTCTCTATATACGTTAACTCTTGGTTCTGTGATTCGAAAATACAACATACATTTACATTGCTATGCAAATTACATTCAGTTGTATTTGTCATTGAATCCCAATGATCTGACTCATTTAAATGTTCTTTATTTGAAAGCTTGTATAGCAGATTGGATTGTATGTTATTTTCTGCAGCAATTACTGATAAAACAGGTGCCTTTTAATCATATTACTCCATTTCATATTACACTTTGCATTGGTTAACCTATTAATTTTAGGGTTGATTTTATTAGTTACATTTAAGGCATTAAGACACCTGATTATTTAGCAGTGCTTTTAAGAATTTACCAAAAAGTTAGACCTCTTAGACCAGTTCTTGTCATGATCCAGATACAAAATTAAAGGTGATAGAGCGTTTGCAGTGAAGTCCCCATGATTATGCAACAGCCTGCCCTGGATATTAGATCTGCTAAATCTGTGTCTGTTTAAAACTCATTTGGAATGGTCTTTATGAATTTAAGTTTCGTTTAAAACTCATTTGGATTGACTTGCCTTTACAGCTTTGTGAATTTTTACTTTGTGTTTTACTGTGTGTTTTGATTTTTTGTTTAGCACTTTGAGCTAAATTGCTAAAAGGTGCTATAAAATTCAAGTTATTATTATTATTTTTTCCTGTGGAACACAAAAGGAGATGTTAGGCAGAATGTTAGCCTCAGTCACCATTCACTTTCACAACATTGTTCAAAACATCTCCATAACATTCTTGTTCGATTAATGAAAGAAAGTCATATGGGTTTGGAATGACAACATGGTGCGTAAATGACAGCAGGATTTTCCTTTTTCACTTTAAGTAGCTTTTCAATTTGATCTGACCCTTAAAAATGACTTTCATTGAAATTCCATCATTTATTCCTCTGTTTCTTCCTCCTTCAAGAGTAAAATTTACATTAATCTCAAATAATGAGTGATAACATGCATATCTTGTGTTCTGTTGGGAGGTAAATATCATATGTGCAGCCTTCTAAATAATTTCCTTCCTCATAATCCTTCAATTAATATTTTCCACTGACAATGATCAATGGCCATTATTTATATATACATATTAACTGCTCATACATACATTTTACTGTACTTGGTTAACATTAGAATATTTAGTATTAATAATTCACAGAGGTTACTTGAGGCAAGGGCATTCCTCTTTGTCACTTTGGCGCTCTATTAGGAAAAGCTATTGAAAGCTTTCCGAAACTATGCTATCATTACCTCTTGGGTGGCAGCCAAAATTCTTGCACAATTCAATGCATCCACACAGTCAAAACAACACATCAAGAAAATGATCAATTAATCATGGTACTAAAGGTCAACCGTTTAATTAAATAAAGAGAATCTAATGAAAATAGCTCTCTCAAATTTATCCAAAAACAGAACCATTGCTAGAGTTTTCAAATGAAAAATAACTAGCCTTAAAAGTGGATAATTTATCTTACTTATGAGGAAGTAACTGAGTTTATTTGAGTAATGTAATTTATTTTTTTAAATAAATAGCACTGTTTGCGCCATGCAAACAGAAAGAGACTGTAATGTCTTGGTCTCAACAGAAGTTTCCATAATCAACCTCATCTTAATTGAATAGGTATGCCAAGAGAGGGGAAAAAATCATTGCTAAGAGGCTTTGCTTTTTCATACCTCAGGAGTCGAATGCAGACCTCAGTTATGTTATATTCAAGAACAGAGGTGGAAAGAGTACTGAAAAATAATACTCAAGTAAAAGTACTGTTACATCTTACAAAATGTAGTATGAGTAGAGTATAAGTACCTAGGTACATAGGTTTTCGCCGTAACCGCCGTTCCCTCTCACCCTCTCGCCTTTCCACTGATGTCTCTGCCTCTCTTCCCACAATAAATGTATTTTCCATGCTTGATGTGAACACTGCCACAGACACACTTAGCTCTACTTTAACAACCTGTCTAGACAACATCTGTCCTCTCTCCTCTAGACCAGCACGGACTACACCAAACAGCCCCTGGCTGTCTGACGTCCTTCGTGAACATCGGACTGATCTCAGGGCAGCTGAGAGGAGATGGCGGAAATCTAAAGATCCAGCTGATCTAGGTAAATATCAGCTTCTGCTCGCAACTTTTTCAAATAACGTTAAAACTGCAAAAACTTCATATTACCAGACCAAGATCAACAGCACCACAGACACTCGTAGCTTGTTTAGAACATTTAACACACTTCTCTGCCCTCCCCTCCACCACCTGACACATCACTGACAGCAGATATATTCGCCACATTTTTTACTGATAAGGTTACAGCCATCAGCAATACATTCACAGCACCACACCCTGTCAAACACCTGGCTCCTGTATGCAACCCTTCTTTCCCTATGTTCTCTCCTTTAACTGACACTGAGGTCTCTAAACTCCTCCTCTCCAACCACCCCACAACCTGTTCCCTTGACCCCATTCCATCACACCTTCTCCAGGCCATCTCTCCGTCCATCCTACCGGCACTTACACACATAATTAACACATCCCTTCTTGCAGGCACTTTTCCCACTACATTTAAGCAGGCTCGAGTAACCCCACTGCTGAAAAAACCTGCACTTAACCCCACACAGATAGAACACTACAGACCAGTCTCTCTCATCCCATTCATGGCAAAAACACTTGAAAGGGCAGTTTTCAATCAGATCTCCGCCTATCTCTCACAGAACAAGCTGCTGGATGACAATCAGTCGGGCTTCAAAAGTGGACACTCCACTGAGACTGCCCTGCTGTCTGTCATCGAGTCGCTGAGACAGGCGAGAGCTGAATCGAGATCGTCCGTTCTGATTTTGCTGGACCTTTCTGCTGCCTTTGACACAGTCAACCATCAGATCCTACTCTCCACCCTCTCTAAACTGGGTATCACTGGAACTGTGCTTGACTGGTTCAACTCTTATCTCTCAGAAAGGTCCTTTGAGGTAGCATGGAGAGGGAAGTATCCAAGCCACACAAGTTACTTACTGGGGTACCTCAGGGATCAGTGCTTGGGCCACTTCTCTTCTCCATATACACAACATCACTGGGACCCATCATCCAGTCACATGGTTTCTCTTACCACTGCTACGCTGATGACACGCTAACTATACTTGTCTTTCCAGCCCAACGACACCACAGTGACCGTTCGAATCGCTGCCTGTCTGGCAGACATCTCGGCCTGGATGAAGGAACACCACCTTCAACTCAACCCTGCCAAGACCGAACTCCTTGTCTTTCCAGCCAACCCGGCTGTTGAACACAACATCACCGTGCAGCTGGGTCCAACTACAGTTTCACCTTCCAAAGCGGTCAGAAATCTAGGGGTAACCATTGATGATGAGCTAAATTTCACAGACCACATTTCAAAAACTGCAAGATCTTGTAGATTTACACTCTACAATATCAGGAAGATAAGACCCTTCCTCTCTGTACATGCCACACAACTGCTTGTTCAGTCCCTTGTCATAACTAGACTGGACTACTGTAACGCTCTCATTGCAGGCCTTCCTGCATGTGCTATTAGACCTCTCCAAATGATCCAGAATGCAGCAGCACGTCTGGTCTTTAATGAACCTAAGAGAGCACATGTTACACCACTCTTTGTCTCTCTCCACTGGCTGCCGGTTCATGCCCGTTTTAAATTCAAGGCCCTGATGCTGGCATATAAAACAGTCACTGGGTCTGCTCCAGCATACCTTAAAACATTTATGCAGAGCTACGTTCCCACCAGAAGCCTGCGGTCGGCTAAGGAACGTCGCCTTGTCGTACCAAAACAAAGAGGCACCAAAACACTTTCCCGGACTTTCAGTTTCATCATACCACGGTGGTGGAATGACCTTCCCAACTCAATCCGGGAAGCTAACTCACTCTCTATCTTCAAAAAACGGCTAAAAACACATCTTTTCCAAAAGCACTTAACCGGTCAATAAAAAAAAAAAAAATAAATATATATATATATATATTTACATTTCTTGTTGCACTTAAATCTGTTTTGTATACTATTATGATGATAGTGAAACTTTGTAATATGGCACTTTTTTTGTACCACTGTCTCCCTAAGATGATTCGCTGATGTTCTTCCTCTTTTGTAAGTCGCTTTGGATAAAAGCGTCTGCCAAATGAATAAATGTAAATGTAAATGTAAGTACCTGTCCTAAAAACTACTCAAGTATGCGTAAATGTGTAGCTCATTTAAAAGTACTCATGAGTAGTGAGTATTGAATTGCAAACAATATGCCTCTTTATAATAAAAACTCTATGCTGCAATATAAAAAAGGGGCACACATACCGTAATTTACATTCCCTGATATTGCTGTTTGCCAGAAAGAATAAAAAATATAGGTATTTTATAGGTGTTTGTGATTGACAACTTTTAAAATACATCACTTATCCATGATACTGTAACCACTACAATAATCTGATTTAAATAAAATAAAAGGGTGACATGATTACAGAAATGTGAAAAGTTATTTTCAATATCATAATGTATGAAGAATATCTCAGCTCTTTTGGTTCATACAATGCAAGTGAAAGGGGCCCAAAAATTTGAAGCTCCAAAAATCACATAAGTCAGCATAATATTAGCCTAATCCATGTGACTCCATGTGTTCAGAAGAGATATAATTGGTTAGGTGAGAAACAGATCGATATTTAAGTCAATTTTTATTATAAATTCTAATCACTGCTCAGTCAATCTCCACTTTAACTTTCACATTCTTCTTCTTTTGTTTTTTCTTCACACACTTCATGCATATCGCCATCTACTGGGTAGGGAGAATCATTTCTAGCCAAAATTTACATAAATATTGATCTGTTTCTCACCCACACAGGTCATATCACTTCTGAAGACATGGATTTAAATACTGGAGTCATATGGATTACTTTTAAGTGGAATATTCTGCCTGAAGTATTGCTCAACAAATGTTGATCTTTATAAAGGCTAAGCATAATTGTAAATTATTTTATCATCTCTAATTTTCTGATTATTAAAAACTATAACTGTTTTATTCTATTACATTAATACTTTTAAAGCTACTCAAGTTATTCAGCCATAATTAGTGAGTGGTTTTCTCGTTTCCTTGTTGTTTGATTAATAGTCTTTATATGACATAGCCTACAAGACAGTGCTCAATCCAGATACATGTACACTTCAAGTCTGACATTTTGATGCAAATATGCCAAATATGCAAACCAACAGCTTTTATGTTAAATCCTCATCAAGACGGGCATTGGCGGAATTATATATTGTATTTGATAATTTATCGCTCAAACATTAGCTGCCTGTCAGTCAAACAGCACGCAGCTAAATACGTCAGAAAATAAAAAGTAAATCTTTTATATTTTATTTAGATCAACCAACCAGTGGTTGTCTTTCAGTCATGATCAATGTAATGAACACCCCCTGGTCTAGATATAGAACATCAGCAAAATATAGAAAACTACTAAAAAGATTATCATCGATATCAATCTCTGTTTTATTATTTTTCAGATAAACATCAAGATTGTTTCATCGCCCAACCCTGTTGATAACATCACCTTAATCTCTCACATCAACCAAATAAGCTCAGTGATAGATAGTTAATTTAGAGGCTACATTACACGCACACAAAATCTAGTAAGCAGAAATATGAAATTTACCTCGATATGTTTCTTCAAATTAGAGGCAGGATTGATGCTGATATCTGGCTTGAGCAAGTTAAAACTCACATGACACAGTCAGGCAATTGGCCTTTTTCACTGCGAAAAGCCCTTCCAGGTGTTGTACTGTGCTTGAGGCATCCTCCACAGCTGGCGCCAAATCTACAGCTGTCTTTCAAGTGTGTGATTTGATGGGAGTCACGAAGCTTTCTCCAGCAATCATCTTGATAGATAGAAATAAAATCAGGACACAGCGAGCACAGACTTTGGGAAAATAGCGCAGTAAAAGTAAAGTTACAGCAATTAAAATGCAAAAAGTTTAACTTAAGCAAAAGTTTAACATCTTAAACTACTTGAAAAAAGTACAATTCCTGGGAAAAACTACTTAATTACATTAAAGGGAGAATTTGTGTATTTACACCCCTGTTCAAATATCAACAGATTCAAATATCCCAAAATTCCTTGGTGGAAAGAATGATAGAAGCATATGCAAAAAGTGTGACAAGACAATATCTCATCACTGAAACAACTGAGATATTAAAGTGATCTCTTTTGTGAAATTTCATCTCTATTGTAGTCATACAATAGTAGTCAGTAGCCCATTTTATATCAATGTATTGGATCTGGGTGTATTTCCTGAACACTGGGACTATGTGTAAAAGTATATCTAAATTCCAAGCAACAATGTCAGATAAATGAGAGGTACGAGAACATAGAGATACGTTAAAACCGCACATGCCATGCAAATTCCATTCACATAGTTTTTGGTCCAGCATTGTAGTTAGGGTTACACTTTACAATACGGTTCCATTTGTTAACATTAGCTAATGCAATAGGTATCATGAACTAACAATGAACAATAAATTTTTTACAGCAGTTATTATTCTTTGTTAATGTTAATAAAAATACAAATGTTCAATGTTAGCACGTTTGTTCACAGTGCATTAACTTATGTTAACAAATACAACTTTTAATTTAAAAAATGTATCAAAAATGTATCAAAAAATTAACATTAACTAAGATTAATAAATGCGGTTACACTTTACAGTAATTTTCAATTTGTAAACATTAGTTAACAACGTTAGTTAAAATGAACTAGCAACAAACAATACTTATTAATCATTTATTAATCTTAATATTAATTTTCACATATAGTAATACATTTAAAAAAAAATGCATTATTAACTAACACTAAGTAACAATAAACAATTGTATTTTTATTAACTAGCATTAACAAAGAAAAATAAATGCTGTAAAAATTGTATTGTTAATTAGTTCATGATACATAATGCATGAAACGCAGCATAGTTCTAGCGGGAAGACTAGCAGCTGTTCATCATCACGCCATTAACTGGGTAATTCCTAGCCAATGCATGTAAGCCATTGCACTCACAATCTATCACATTGCTGTTTCAGTGTGCTAACACGGCAACCTCCACCACCACCAGTTGAGCCCTGTCCCACACAGGGGTAGGCTCCTCGCCTCTGCCTCCTATCTCCGGCAGGATATGACTGTTCCGAGTACAACTCCCTCGGACCGCCAGACGAGGCCTACGCCAAAGAAAGACATTACTTTTCTGTTTTACATTCATAAAATAAATGGCATCTTAAACCTCACTCAAGCCTGTGTGTTTTCCCGATAGATCTACTGTTAACGAATGGAACCTTGTTGTAAAATGTAATCGTAATTATTTTATAACAAACATCTGATACATTATCCAAAATTTAATGGCCCAGCCATTAATGAGCATCATAAATGTGCAAAGTTGAATGTCTTAATGAAAGGTTCCACTGAAATCACATATTTGATGAATGAGGTATCTTTCCTTTTAAAAGACCACTACTGCAAATTGCTTCCTAAGAACACAACAAAGCCATTCACATGTGCTTCAAGTCTCGGCTAAATTGTTTCGGGGTGCGGATTTGGCAAAGTGTGCCCTTAATACCAATGCAAATTCATAACAGTGTGTAAATCTGTGATAGAGATACTGTACATAACACCAGAGCAAAATCATTTTTAATTAGCTTTAATAACAGGGATGCTTACCTATCCCATGCCCAATCTTTCATGTTATAAGAGGAAAAACAGCTTTGAGCAAATCACTTACAGCAATTGAGGAAAGACATGCCAACAAAACTTTTCTCAGGCAGTTGCACCTATTTGAGTGAAGCCATATTATTTATTGGCAGTGAAAAACAGAAACAAAGTACTTCACACATGATTGACATTTAGTGGGCTTGTAATCTTTTTCTTTCAACTCCACCCTAACATGCAATTGCATGTGGGTAGATTGAGGTGTCATATCTGCATATACAATCTATTTCTATATCCCATGTACTTAATGTCTGGCTCACAGTTAAAACATATTGCCTGTGGAAGGTCAGCAGGCACGAAATTAAAGTATCCTCAACATGAGCACTTCCAAAATGTTAAGATTGTTCATGATGATAGAGTGTTAAGGGTTAAAGTGAGTCGCTATCTACTGCCATTGTATTCATCCAACAGGACATTCATTCAATTATTTACTGTTGTGTTCCACAGAGGAAAGAAAGAAAATGGATTTGGAAGAACATGAGGATTATAGTAAACTATCCCTCTAAGTAACTACACAACATGGCCAAAATGTCAACACTAATTAAAGGTGTATTCTAGGTTCAATACAAGTTAAGCTCAGTCATCAACATTTGTTGCATAATGTTGACTATTTCAGCAAGACCAATTACTGGCAGATGCATCAAATCATTTATACAGCCATACAATATTCTAAGACAAACATTTTCAGTAAAATGGGGCCCTTTACTGTCCAGCATTACCATGTCCATATGCACAAAGCCTTGAAGAAATGGTTTACTAAGAACGGTAACATTTCATATGAACTGGAACCGGGCGCCATCATCATACACCAGTGCCTGACATGCTTTGTCGCACCTTTGGCCCCACCCACTGGCTCGCAGTTCAAGTCAAGAGAGCAGGCCTTCCATGGCTAATTATTCCTAACCCTTAACATAGACACTTTGACCACTGTGATTGTAAATGAGATGGCAGGTGGAGTTCAACATGCAAGATGCCACCGTGGGGGTTACCGCCCTGGGCATGAATGTTTGATAGTTTATGGTGCTGAGTGTTAACAGTTGTTCTAGAGATGAACAGTTTAATAAATTCAGATGCAATGTGTTGGATGTGCATTATGTTTAAACCCTGCAATTTTGTTTTATAATGTTGCTTCAACTCTCTTCTAATTGGATTTGCTGAATTTGAGGGGCCGCTGCATGATGTTAGACAATCATGTTCCCCAGCACACATGTCTGCCTCCGTCCGGGTCCGAGATGAGACTGGCTCGCCTTACGGCCAGTCTGATGTCTCTTTCGGACCCCCCAAGCTGGATGAGAGTTTCGTCGCTGCATCGGAGAGAGAGTCATGGCAGACTCAGACGTGGAGGACCAGTCGGAGGACGAAGCCCAGCTGTCCGCTATGCTTGCCTGGACCACCCCGAGCGTTGGGCTGGACTGGAACCCTCCATCCTCCCCTCAGCCCTCGCGGCTAGATGATTGGTTCTTGAGCAAGGGGCACCACTCACAGTGTTAAGAATGAGGCAGCGAAGGCAGACGAAGGTTGAGGATCCAAACGCAGTTATCTTTATTGACTAGTAGACAGGCAAAACACAAAGGAAAGCCCACAATGGGGAAACAAAACATAAACTAGAAAACTCGGGCAGGAGGATACATACCAGGCTAACAACATACAACGATAGACAGTGACTAAACAAACAGACAGGGTTTAAATACGTGGACAAGGGAAGACAGGAACCAATGAACAAACAGGACTCAAACAAGATAACTAGGTGAATGAACAGAAACCAATGGTAAACTAATGAGGACAGGTGAAAACAATGACAGAGAACAAGAACGCTAACAAGGAGACTGTGGAGCTAAACAAAGGACAAAAGCTTTGAAAACTAAGGAATGCAAAAGTGACAAAAATGGCAAACAAAAGGGCAACAGTGAAACAAGACAAGGTAACCCTAACACACAGCCACTCCTCCCCCCTTTAAAGGAATATTCTTGGTTCAATTCAAGCTGAGCTTAATCAACAGCATTTATGGCATGATGTTGATTACCACAAACATTAATTTTACTTGTCCCTCCTTTTCTTTAAAAAAAAAGACAAAATCTGGGTTACAGCAAGGCACTTACAATGGAAGTGAATGGGGCCAATTCATGTTAAAATACACATAGTTTAAAAAGTATATCCACAAGACATAAACAATATGCATGTTAACATGATTTTAGTGAGATTAACTTAATAACTTGTTCAGTGTAAAGTTATAGCCAATTTTACAACTTCGTTAAAATGTCTACGTAATGCCAACAAACACTAAAATCCAAAAATGACTGTAAAAATGAAGATTTAAACAACTTTACAGCTCAAATAATGCATGACTTTAAATAGAAGAATTAATGTGAGTTTTTATAAAATTATGAGCTTAAAATGTATGCCTTTAAACCCTCAAAAAATTAGCCCCGTTCACTTCCATTGTCAGAGGTTTATTTTTTTTAAAGAAAAGTAGGGACGAGTCAAAATTATTTTTTGTAGTAATCAACATTATGCCACAAATGCTGTCAATTGAGCTTAACTTGTATTTAACCTAGAATATTCCTTTAATGGCCAAGGTTTTAAAATTATTATCTGTTTTGTCTGTCATCAGCATTAATTACCACATTAACTATTTACAGTAAGGCACTTACTGGAAGTTAAAGGTGAAAGTCTATAAACATTCAAATACAAATAGTTTCAAAAGTATAGCCGCAAAACATAAATATTGTGCATGTTAACATGATTTAGTGTAATAAAATGGCTTACGAACCATACCTGTGTACAGTTAAATCCTATATTACAACTCTGTTGTCGTGATGATGTAACGTCGGTAAACCCTGTATTCCCGGTAATCAATTTAATCACATTAAAATCATGTTAACATGTAATATGTTTACATCTCATGGCTGTACTTTTGAAACAGTGTGTATTTTAACATTTATGGAGTGACCCCATTCACTTCCACAGTATGTGCCTCACTGTAACTGCAATGTTAGCTTCTTTTTTTTTTTAATAATCAAGTAATAAACATTAAAATATTACGCCATATGTTTTAGCTCTACACACAATACACACAATTCAATTTAAAATAGCTAAATATCTCCCACACTAGGCAGAGGATAAAGGAAGAAATATCAAACATTAAATCATAAGTTTCATAACAGTTTTAATAGTGTGTTGAAGCATTATACTGTATATCTTTAAAAGTATTGGACTACTGCTTTTTTGAAATGCTAAAGCATTAAACTATATGTATTTCTGTTATTGGGGTTAAGGATATCTCTGAAACAAAATTCCCTTCAGCACTTCTTCAACTACCACACAATTTGACAGTGTTAATGATCTTTTATCACAAATGTAATCATGATGTTGTTGATGTTGAATTTCTCTCCAGCCGCACTGCATGGCTGATGCTCTGTTAAAGTTACGTGAAGATACTTCAAATAGTTTGCGGTTGACTTGCACTGAGACCTGAAACACTTTTTATAGTCCATCATGCTCAGTCTTTTTGATATCTGAGATAAGGATCAGATCTGACAGAAAATGTACTTTTTTTCCAGTGTTAGAACTTTTGAAACAGAGCTGCCAGAGCTGTAACACAATATGTGGGAGCTTGAAGCATCAGGCCAGTCACCCTCCAGGATTTTAAGTGAGTTGAACTCTACATGCATCCGCACAACAGATGTATCTACTGTTTGATATTAAGCAATGTTTACCCACATACTAGCGAGGGCAGTGGAAAACCCTTGAGTTAATCCCTAGTTAGACATGATGTAGAATTTGTGCTTGTAATGCAGAACAATGGAGTAAACATAAACAAAAACACAAGGACATTGAACTCACTTTTTTGACCAATTTGGCCAAGGGATATTCGTCGCATTGTAAGTGGTCACAACTGTGTTCAAAAATTGAATAATGTGCCTCTGAAGTTTTGTTATCTAAAAGGACAAAAACATACAGGCAAAAACACAATAATAAATGCGTCACATAAAATTTTCTATTATCAAAAGTTTGAGATTTCAATATGAACATATCAAAAGAATCTAAAATCTATTTTTATCTGCGCTATACTATCTGCATTAAATGAATAGTCCTATACTGTCTTATTGTATGTCAACAATTGTCTCATTTGTTTCGTTTGTTTGTTTTTTGTTTTTGTATTCTGGCATTTTAGAAGAAACATCTTAAAATTGATACTTAAATTAAACAAAACTGTAAAATCCATTAAGTGTTCTGAGCAATAACAGAGCAACTTTTGTGTAATAAAAATGTCCTTTGAATTTCTCATTGACATCAAAAAGTTAAGCTATTTCTCTTTTTGGTTGTCTCTTTTTTATATATATTATTTAAATATTTTTTTTCAAGGACCTCACTGATGAAAACTGTTCTTCAAAGAACACATTTAAAATGATTTGGTTGTTTTAACCATCATTATTAACTCAGCATGACATCTATACCATCCGCACACTAGGAGTATCACTGAGTAAATAACAAGACTGCATTGTCAAAACCTCTCTTGTCTGCCAGACAATAGTTAAGTACATGTAAATGTCAAGGAGAGAACTCTCATAAATGCTTTCTCTCCAGACATTTCGGTGCCTGCCCGTCTGTGGAATGAAATCACATGAAGCTGATATCATGTGCAAATCATTTGTGGAAAACCAATTTATTTATTTGTGTCCAGTACAGTAAGGTTCAGAAGATGCCATGCAGGCAAAGTCGATGTTGGTTTTTAACCTGTGGGGGACTGAATTCCGTAAGTGCTCAGTGATTTCCAAAGCTGCCGGAGAAGAAAAGGTCATGCTGTAGATGCGCCACCATTGCTGTTCAGCAAAAACATGCTAATATGGGTTGTATGTTGAACAACATTTATTTTTTACAGACCCTTAATAAAGTCCTAATACAATTGTTGAACAACATCTCTAAAGATAATTAGCTTACCCAAGAGATGGCCTCAGGATCTTACCATATGTGTCCTTAGCGATGCTCAAAATAGTGGGCCAGAATGTTTTGATGAATCCAACATACAGTACACTGAAATTTTTTTAATAAAATGTCTTTTTTTGTTTTTGATCATTGTTAATGGTCTTTTAATTCATTTCAATTACGTTTTTCATTTGACTTAATAATATGTTTTAAAATGTGTTCTGTGTTTTGTTATTAAAACTGTCAAAATGAAAGTGTTAATGCATACAATTAATTAAAAAAGTTTACCACATTATTTTTTCTTAATCACGATAAATGCATTTAAATTTAATAAAGCATAAACCAGCATAAACGCTGGTTGGAAGGGCGGAATCTTTGCAATGTGTCTGCATAGAGTCATAACAATGACGCACACAACAAACAAACACACGGCAGTGATTCTGTGTCAGTGATAAAATTATGGGGAAAGGAGCTCTTGACACTAGTTGTACAAAACAAGCCTAGATGTGTCTTGTGACAGAAAGTATTTTTCAGCCTAAGTAAGGTATATTTTGATTACCACAGAAGAAGAATGAGATGTTTTTGTCTTCAAGTGCTTTTCATGTGGAGTTCAAAACGTCACTTGACGCTGACACTGACGTGAATCATGAATACAGCTTCATGATTGCTGTAACAAAGTAGATAGCCACAGTCTGCCAGCTGATTAATATTGTGGAGGACGAAAGTTCAAGAGATGTAATACCCATTGCAATTAATATGCAATCTATGTGGGGATTAGTTCTTTCAATTAGTCAAACTCTGACTTAGACTTTGGTAAACGTTTAATGTTACTCGAATTGGTTCTATTTTAGTGCATTTCTATCTTTATACTGTGGAAGGGCAGGAAAAGAAAAAGTACTGTTTATTTAGAGTCAAGTTTCAGCTTTTTCAAAATCTGCGATTAACTACGTAAAATTATGCGATTAAAAACTGTAATCACCTGACAGCACTAGTTTTTACTGAATTTATATAAACTATTTAAAGTCAATCAGAAAAAGTAGAGTTGTTTCAGCTGAGCTCAGCTTGGCTCATGCATCTGAATATTTATGTAGGTAGGCCTGTGTAAGGTATGACGGGTTATGTGGAGCATAAATAGTTGTCGTTGGAAATTAAGTTGTGTGGTGAGTAGTAGTTGTGTTTACAGTTACCCATGGTGTTTTGTAAATTGTTGTTTTATTTGAAAAACCATCAAGGACATTAATGTTCTGTCTAACTAAGGTAAGCTTTGGTCTCCACAAAACAACTTGCATTATTGAGCATGTGTTCAATATAGATGATCTAAGACTATAGAATTACCTGTGTATGAAAGAGGAGATTTTGAGAATGGTACAGTGTTGGGTGTAATCTGATCAGATCAAAGTAATTAATTACTGGAATCTAATTACATTTTAGTCAAAAAGTAGTGTAATATATTGCACTTTACATTTTTCAATCAGTTTACAGTTACTGACCTTCAAATAATGTATTATTTTAAGTAGTAAGTTACTTGGCATTCACATATTTCTAAAATAATATTATTAATGTAGACAACATTTAAAAACATGAATTATGTTCATAGGTCCATCTGTTTGTGTTTCTGCTACAGCTGGGTCATTGTAAGGTAGAAATGTGAGGTCTATGACTGGCGTGAAACAATGAACAAGTAGTAGACAATACTTTGAATCCATTGCAAGGAAAAACGTTTTCGAAAGTAGCAGTAAAGGTAAAGTAAATAGTAATGTATAGTCATCAGTAAAGTAATCTGTATACAGTTTTTAGAGATGTAATTACTCATTTGTAGAGGATTACCTTTTTTGAGAGTAACTTACCTAACACTGAAAACATTACCCTCCAAGTAATGCCACAGCTGTACCATGTTGAAAAATGCTCTATGGATGGAGATTACTGACATGGCCTAAAAATTAAGCAGAAGGATCATAAGGATGTCTGATGGGATTTCTTAACTTTACTCAATTTAATTGAATGGTTATAACTTAAAAATAATGAGTATGGGATGCTGACTACCACACCTGGAGTCACGAGTTCAAATCCAGGGCGTGCTGAGTGACTCCAGCCAAGTCTCCTAAGCATCCAAATTGGCTGCTAGGGAGGGTAGAGTCACATGGGGTAACCTCCTCGTTGTCGACATAATGTGGTTCTCACTTCCGGTGGAGCTAGTGGTAAGTTTTGCGTGAATGCCGCAGAGAATAGCGTGAAGCCACCACACGCACTATATCTCCTCGGTAACACGCTCAACAAGTCATGTGAAAAGATGTGCGGATTGACCGTCACGGAGGCGAGACCGTCCTCCACCACCCGGATTGAGGAAAATAACTATGCCACCATGAGGACTTAGGGCGCATTGGGAATTGGGCATTCCAAACTGGGGAGAAAATAAATAAATAAAATGATGAGTATGTTCAACTCATAATACATGTTTCAAATGTAAATTAATCAGTTTCCCCTGAAAGTGTACAGTGAGGTTTAAAAGTCCACATCGCAAGACTGGCAGTCTATGTACACTTTCACTATATGAAAGTACATATCAGCACATTAAACATAAATAACGTATGTAGCTGAATAAATAAATACTAACATAGCAAGTATAACAAACCGTTGGAGTAGGCATTTTTTTTAACGGTTTATTTTATTTGTCTTTGGCCATAGAAATAAATGAGTACTTAAATTACTACCTGTATTCGTTTTTTCTTACCTCCCAGAAAAATCAGTCTGCACTCTCTTCACTTTTTTCTTCTTCTGTAGCTGAGGGTTATTTCGAGTCTGAGAGTGAAGCAGGTCACTCTGATTTCCTATCACCCAACTGTCTCTAAGACCTTCTTAACGTCTTCAAACAGAGAGCGGTTGTCGAGTGGCTCCTAACCCCTGACCCCTTTGACGACCACTGACAGCATCTTATTTTGGAGATAGCAAGCTTGTGTTAAACTGCCTGTGTTAGGCCCCTGTCTTTTAATCCACTACCTTCAGGAATGTACAGTTTTCAAAGAAATATAGCTGCTATTTACCTGGCAACAGAAGCCTGTTATGGTTCCTCTGTACCCTAAAAAAGAAACGGTTGTTTAAGTGAGTCAACATATCAGTCAGCTAGAGCAGAGAAGCAACAAATGTCAATATGGCATTCAGTGAATGGTGAAATGGATTGGTGACTCATGACTTAAGATTCTGTCTAACCTTTCTATTTTTTATTCTACAGAAGAACATCATACGGGTTTGGAACAACATTAACTAAATGTTTGTTTTTGTGAGAACTATACCTTTAAGAATGATCATAGCTCGAAAGTTTTTTAGGGTGTGTTACTCTGTGTATTATTTTACACCTAACAATATATTGTAAAGCAGAAACACATGCTGTCTCTTAAGACTTTCTATTAGCCATGCAAACAAAATAGACAAAACAGATGTCAGGAACTGATTAATGTGTGACTGCTTGGGTAGTTATGCTACGGCTAAACGAACCAAAACACTTCAAAACATAAGCCTGAATTTAATTAAATGTGATTATAAAAGTTAAAACAACCCAAACTGACTAAATTAATAGAGGACGACAACAACACTGTTATGTATTCTGCATTCCTTCACACCAAAACAGTAAACTGTCTTTCTCTCCCATCCATCAGTGAAACAGATAATTAATTTATCATGGTAAAAGCCACTGTGTTCATTTAGATGTTTTTAAAGTCACACTATGTTTCCCAGCATAGTATCAGCCTAAGACAACATGTCCACAGTCTGGAAGTCACTTTCTCGATCTGGCAAGCTCTAATCCAATAGGCTGACTTTACTTTCAGTTTGGTTGGTCGCGTTACAATACATTTTGTTAAACTTCCTGTCTAAGTGGGCAGTCGAGGCCAAAATAAGCTGCAATTTGGGCCAGACCTTTTGCTGTTAAATCAGTGTTTGGCTACATAAAATTACGCGCAGCATGATGGATCGCTGCACATTGATGTTTCTTATTAGCCCACAATAGACTAAGAAAAGGTGCTCATTTGTCATCAAAGGACATCAAAGAACTTGCAGAACTCACAAGCCATAAAAAGGCACAAGCATGCCAAAACTATGTGACAGCATCTGAAACTTCAAGATAATGCTGTGAAATTGATCCAGAAGAATGCACCCCAAACTCATTTACCCTGCATGACATTTTTTCCCCATCCCAGTGGGTCCTTGTGAAAAATGTTCCCAGATTCTTCGGTAAATAATGTCCTTATGGGCAAATAACACAGAATTGCACTTTTGCACTGTGAACGTGAGAGAGGTCATTCTGGCCACGTGTTAGCCAATGTCCATACAGGTGTACGTGTGGCTCAGAGACAAGATGCTTAATGGAAGATATAACCAATTACATTAGAACTTTTACTGACTTGCTCTGCCTTTGAGAGACATGTTAATTAGATTTTTTAAAAATCCACTTATGGAATGCCACTTCTTGTTGAAGTGTGATTGTAATTACAGATTTCACGCTTCCAGGTTCAGGGTTGAAGACACACTTGTTCATTGCCTGCTAATAGTCTGTAATCTCTTTAAAAATACTTGTGGGCATATTTAACTGAAATGAACAGTAAAGAACAAATTGTCACCATTGACAGCATCATAAACCAGTGACATCAAAGTTTATATATAAATAATAAAATACAAATAAGAACACACAACAACAATTCAGCAGTTTAAATTATTTTCAGGATAAATACTTGACTTTTAGAACTCAGATTCATTGACAAGCTCATGACATTCCAGGATTTAAAAAATAGCTAATATATTATATATAGCAAGTGCTGGTCTGTGAAATCATTTAAAGGTCATTTGGGATTTTGACTGAATGCTTTAACAAAAGAGAGGCTTACATATTGAAACAGAGCACAGAGTGCACACTGTTAGTCTTAAAAGATGTGACAAAGTATTCCAAGCATGCTGCATTCATTCTTTTGGTAAGTCGCACAAGATGTGATAAAATTGGGTGATGGTTGCTTAGAAATCATATGATACAGTCTAGTCTAGTTTTGGTTGATGATCCAGATTGATATCTTCAAGATGATACAATCTTATAACACTCGCAAGGCAGGATTTCACAGGAAACATTGGAGAAATAAAACCTGACATCCAGGGAGTTAAAAGAATAGTTCACTCAAAAATGAACATTTCAGGTATTTATTTAACCTGTCTTTGTGCAAACAATTTGATTTGATCATTTTCCGAGTAACACAAAAATAGATTCTTTTTTAAGAATCTTTACGCAGCTCTTTCCATCCTAAACAACATATAAAAAATAAATGTTGCAAAAGTAGTCTATACCTCTTGTGCACTATATTCCAAGTCTTTTGAAAGCACACAATAGCTTGAGCGTTAAATATCTCAAACATATTTTCAATGATGATTTTCTTCTCAGTCAAATCTTGCATCTACCCTGCATTTGCGACAAGATAAAAAAATGCACCATCATCGTTGATGACTCAAAACGGCTTTGCAGTATCTAAACACGGCACTTTTTTGAATTCTTGTTGCAAAGACAGGTTATATGCAAGCTTTGGCATAGGGGAAGATTTTCATAGATTTAAGCTAATTTTAGTCTGATCCTCATAAAAAGCTATCGTGTTGCTTCAGAAGACTTGGAATATAGCGCACAAGTTATATGCACTTCCTTTATGGTCATTTTTGGAGCTTGAGTGACAGCAATAATACAATAAATAAAAAATAAATTGTCATGTTTGGGAGAACTATCCCTTTAAGTGGAAAAAGATATAGGAGCAGCAAAAAATAAGGAGAGGTATTGACATATGATTAATCGCCACTCCTTACGCAAGTATATGGGCTTAAACTCAAGGCTTAAACACTTCATCTGAGGCCAGGGCCAACACAAGCACTTAAGCAGCTTAGCTTCAGTAGCCGGCGTGCCACTTCCTGTTGCCGACTGCTCATGTCCAGCTGTTATACAGCTGAGAAGTCAAACCCAGCAGGAGACCGATATGAGCCAAGACTCTACGAATGTACCCTGGGAATTCCCAAAATTGTTCTGGATAAAGTTTACGCATCACAGATTACAGTGATAGGACCATCAACCGTTGCTTCTTAAAATAGTGGTTCCCAGATCAAATGCAGGAAATTGTGAACTAACTGAACAAGATAATGGTTTCAAGATGAAGCCATTTCATGTCATTTGTGACTTGTTTTTCTGTTTCTAAACATTTTGAATGTCACCAGATAAAAACCACATGACGTAAGCTTTATTGCACAATTAAAAACAGATAAGTCTGAAAGTTCCCACACAACCATGAGCAATGCAGTACAAATGTTTTCACATCATTCCTATATATATTAAAATGACACATTTTAAAACATGCCTCAAGATGGAAACAATGCCGGCACTTTTGTCCAAGGCAATAAATGTGCTGCCAAGTATTTCATTCATTTACTCTGTTCCTCTGGTGCTATGCTGGAAAGGCAGAGCGACAAGTAAAGACAAGATGCATAGAAAATCAGCAACTATCAGCAACTCACCCAGTTCACCCAAAACTGAAAATTCCTTCATCATTCACTCACCCTACTTTTATACCAAACCCATTTGACATTTTTTGGGCATTTTAAAGAACACACTGGTCACGTTTTTCCAAGCAATTGCATTGAATGGGGACTGGTGCTTTCAATCTTCGCAAAAGTGCCATAATGTATCATAAAAGTGATCTATATGACTCATGTGCTATATTGCAAGTCTTCTAAAGTCATATGATATCTTTGTCAACAGACTGAAATATTTTCTGAGAAAGAAGGCAAGTAACATGTATTAAATAAACGTATGATCTGCACTGTGATGCATGGAGGTTTTGTGGAGGTTCGCACCAAACTCCCGTGAAAATATAAATGAGGATTTTAGAGAATGCGAAGCGCTCCGGACCGATTTCTCTTTGGGAGAAATTATTTATAAGTATTTGATTATATTGAATTATTGTTATTTGAGGGGCTTTCACTGCAAATATTAATGTAAGCGATAAATTGCAATTAATTTGATTAATTAATCGCCATACCATGTAATTAATTCAATTAAATCTTTTAATCGATTGACAGCCCTAAATATAATATAATAACAATTTAGATTGCCTGGGTTTCAACAACCACAGTTTAAATGCAAAATGCACCAAGTTGACCAAAAAGTGACACTTTAAATCAAAAAGATTGATTTTATTGCTGATAGTTTTTAAATTGTTTCTACAATGAAATAACTAATCCAATAAAAGTGGTTTTATCTAATAACTGAAGTGTGCCTTGGAACCTATTTTTCTAATATATTTTAAGTATTTTGAAATATTTAAACATTTCAAAAGTAATTTTTAATGTTATTCATTCGTTTCTAATGCCTTAAAGGAAAACATGGTGTAAAGGTGAAATATGAATAAATGACTTCTTTAGGTTTATGAAGCACACATACACCTATGTCAAAAGTATGACAATTTGTATAAAAATTAATCATCATAATCATAAGAGCCCTAAAAAATACAATTAATCATCATAATCACAATTATTTGTTTGACAATTAATCATTGGCCAAATTACATAACTGTAACAGCCCTACCTATTATTTTACAGAAACCTAAATGCCAAGTTATTATTTTTTGTGACAGAAAGTTCACCCACAAGTACATTTTGCTGCAAGTCCAATTGGTGGGACTTTAGATAATAACTTGTGTCTTGTGATTTTAAAGGCATATTTAAGCACTAAAACAGAAGAAGAAAAAAAAAATCGAAGCAAACATTAATTCCTAAAATTGTATTATGTATTTAGGGGATTGAGGAAAATAATCAACTTTATACATTATGCATTATAGTTAGTTTGGAAAGAAACATAGCATATCGCTTCTCCCATTAGCGGTGCTTTGTTTTTGACATAAGAAAATATAGTATACATTTAGTCCAGGATAGGCCAGCTTGGACAATTTAATAATTGACAATTTCACAACTGTCCTTAAATTTTTCACCCTCCATTCATATTTCATAATTACCAGTGACCAATTCCAGATAGAATCTGCAGACATTTTTCACATTAACTATGCTGATTTTGGAGGAAAATTGCAATTAAACATGAGAAAATGTAATTTAGAGAAGTATTATCTTAGCATAATGCATAATCAGATTAGCCATAATTAACGAAACGAACAAGCAAGGTTTAAAAAAATTAAATAACAAATGGGCGAGCCAGAAATCTGCAGAGCTTTCTGTAAATCAAATTAAAATAAGCACAAATAATCCCTTACAGGTCTGGCCCCATTTTTTTATTATTTAAAACGTCCAATTGGAAACCATCCTGTAGATAACTATTTAATGAACGGCCGGGTGAATGGCCCCAGACACTTCTGATGCCCCACGTTCCAATGCTGAAAAAACCTGTTGCCCACCCTACCCTAATGATAAAAAGATTGCATCCTGGAACCGCCCCTGATTTAACGCAAATGTTGAAAATGTTGTTTAAAACACATTACATGCCAAGGGCAATAACTTTCACCTTAGCCCTAAACAAGTCACACTGCTGGTACATTTCTAAGCAAGCATAATTAGGCCTGTGAACAGTTGCACAGGCTAATATATAATATTATATATCATTTTATAGTAAAATAACAAAAATCAGTTCAAACAATCAGGGAATGTTTCTCTAATGACACATTCTATTAAACAACCTAATTTCTTATTAGTAATGTTACGAGTTGCTTGAAACACTACACAATGTGCCTGAGGGGCCTGATAAACCCTGGTTCACAGCATAATTCCTATTTGAAAAGGAACGTGGCTGAACCATATTTAATTATCCCTAATACAAAAGCAGTGACTCATACAGCTGATGCATGTGTGAAACATCTAATGTGCATCTGATTCATTTGTTTGCACTGTCTAACTGACATTTGTGAGAAACAAGTTGACTAAGTTTGCAAAAAAGACATTATAAACAGTAGCACATGAGCAAGTTGTGACTTAACTAGTTATGCAGTCAGACTGGTGTTACAAGCCCCACAAAATACACCATCTCAAGATAATTTCTACCTTTAAGGACACCGGTGCCTGTGGGGTAGAAGGAAACCAGATGCTGATAAGTTGACAAACCATGTTCAAACAATGCCTTTCTCCTTTCCATTCCATGAAAAGATTACTTTTGAAAAGATAACTAGTTTTGTATTGACAGTGACATGATACATCTATTTTAGCCTGTCAGCTTGAAATTGAAAGTGCCAAATATCAGAACAGTTACTGAAATTTAACGAGTACTATTTAGCTGGTAATCTGATCCTAAAATGGTGGCCCCCATGAGGGAACCCTCTCTATGAAGGATAAAACAGCTTTTATAAAGTTACTGAGTCTTTGCCTCATGTGAGAGGTCATGATTTTATACATGTTTCAAAATGACTATTCATTACTGTTGGAGTAAGACTTTTTAAATGCGAAAAGTGCATATTTAAAGCTCAAGTGTGAAACTTTATCAATGCCAGCTTAATATGCTGAGACAACCATGGTAAGCCATTTGTAAGTAGATTTCCTCAAAAACTGTAAACACTGTCACTGTTGCTCGCATACTTCTGCACCATTCAATGCCATTTTGTACTGTAAGCTGTGCGAGTGCCCTTATAGCGTACATACATCACCCACACATATATTTGATGTGTGTGTATTTACATCTGGAAGACTTATTTTTTATAGGTTGTTTGCTCTTCTGCAATATACCAAATAGACGTCTAACTTGCAGCAAATTGCCCACTCATTATTTTCACATGCATATAAGATTTGACTGAAATGTTTGCCAGAAGTGTGCAGCCTCCCGGTCCAATGCCTAAACAACCTGTGGCCCACCCTAATCTAGAGATCTAAAAGAAAAGATTGCATCCAGGTACTGCCCCTGCTTTAACACATTTGTTTCACCTTTGTAGAAAATGTTGTTTATAACACAGTACATGCCAAGGGCAATAATTTCACCTTAGACAGCCCTAAACGAGTCATGCTGGTACATTTCAAAGTGAGCATAATTAGTCCTGTGAACAATTGTTTCAAGTGCACACGCTGATATATAATCCATCCATCCATCGTCAACCGCTTATCCTGTGCTGATATATAATTTAGTAGAAAAATAAACAAATTCTAACACTTTGGCCCTGTGACAGGGTATGTTGTTCTAATGACCCATGTTCTAATAAACAACCTAATTTCTTCTTAATAATGCTATGAGTGGTTCAAAACACTACACAATGTGTTAAAATACTCTCTCTTATCTCAGCTTAATATGCAGACACAACTATAGTAAGCCATTCGTAGGTAGATTTCCTCAAAAACTGTAAACACGGTCTCTGTGGAACTTTAAATTAGCTTGATCACTTACATCTTCAACAGAAATAATGGTTTGTGGAATTTTGGACACTTCACAGACTAAGCAGTTGTGGCTTGCTCTACATAGCAGAAGGGGTAGGGATCCCTGGCCGCAATACTAGCCTGACAAAACCATTGTAATTAATGGTGAATGTGGCAACGAGTGAAACTCCTGTGAAGACAGTACTTTACACATATGAACAATTTGAGAATGTGCTTTACCATCACTCACGCTTATATGTTATTTAATATATAACTGTTGAACTGAGTTTGGCTAAAGCTAAATGAGCTAAAGCTACCAGCAACGCATTGTGTGTGTTTGCTAC
This sequence comes from Xyrauchen texanus, assembly GCF_025860055.1. Taxonomy (NCBI): domain Eukaryota; kingdom Metazoa; phylum Chordata; class Actinopteri; order Cypriniformes; family Catostomidae; genus Xyrauchen; species Xyrauchen texanus. The sequence goes on from NC_068321.1 coordinate 15,860,687, forward strand.
TTCAAAAAAAAATGTTTTTTTCCATGTGCAGTGTTCCAGGACAGTACTACACTTAGGACACAGCTATATGGCGTGTTCATGTCATGTCGGAATGATCGTATTTAGTTGATAGCACATGAACGCCACCACAAAGTCGCATTATTCACCGGTACAACTGAATAAATTGCTTTTGCCATCATTTATTTCATAATTGATAAAGTTTGGCTTCTTTGGTATTTTGTTTCCCACATGAATGCATGTCATTGTAACGAAAGCCCAACTTGGAGGTACGAGCTTCCCAGGTGCACTTGAAGGCAGCATGTGAGTGGGAAACATTAATTTTTGGGAGCCCCAACTTTCCGAGTTGGGGGGCGGGTCAATTAAGGATCATTGTGGAAGCAAATTGTTATTGGTAATAATTCTGTTGTTCTTGATGATTTTGACTCTGCAGTTAAGTGTGTATATATTTTTGTACTGTTTCTGATGAATGATAAAACTTGCCAGAAAATACGACTCAATTAGCTTGTTAATGTGGTGACAAAACTACATTTCCCATCATTATATGTGGCCGCGCAATAATGATAAAACAGATAACATTTATTACACACCTAATGCGTGGTTTTGCTCTTAATTTTGTTGTATAGTGCTAAAACAGCTTCCTGCCTTTGAAAGGGAGTAAGAAATATAAAATTGAAAAATAGGTCTGTTCTTTCTGAATAACATCACTTGAATGCACATCACTTTATGTAAATATGATTTCCCACCTCTTAAGTATGAACTTATCAGGAGGACTTGACTGCACCAATAGCCCTTATTCACAGCAGTACCATTTTTGTTTTTTGACAGGAATGACAACAGGCCTCTGAGGGATAGACATGCAGTCTCTTCAATGGGTTGTGCAGTTGTTTAGTGTTTCTTTTCAAGAAATTTCAGGAGACACAAAACACCTTTTTGTAAGTGTGTAATAGTCTTTTGCCTCAATTCTGATTCACAGTCTCCACCGTTTTCAATCAGATTACTGTGTAATTTAATAATTTATTTTACAATAAACACAAACTTCATTCCAGCCGACGTAAGTATACTGTCAATTTAATTTATGAGAATGTCTTGACAAAAAAAACGTTCCATTCACAGCAATCTCCCATTCATTTGAATGGGAAGTTATGTAAAGCTTATTGGAGCAAGCAGCGGTAGCTAATGGGGTTGGAGCTTAGCGAAGGATAAATTACTGAAAGATAGAAAGTGAAACAAACCAAAAAAATATGTCAACTTACAACCTGCAGACAATAATTAATAATCACGTTAATTATAAAGTATGCTTTCTCTATAAAATGATGCCAATCTCATTGATGATGCAGTCTGAGTACGTCAACTCATAAGGCTAATCTTGTTCACAGGGCCTAACCCGGTTCATGAATTCCCAAACCACGGACATTGCCATTTAAAACTTAATCAAGCATTACCACTACAAAAGAGTCATTGAGGCTTTAATCCAATAATATAAATCGTGCTCTCACATGGACTGAAAGCATAATCATATTAAACATCTAGTGTGATCAAATGTCAATGTGATGACAATCTTGTTTCTTGAACCAGAACCTCTGCAGACTACATAAACTGTAGTTTAGTAGCTACTCTTGTTATATTGCACATAATTACGTTTGCAACAGATCTAAACATTTCCCAACAAATACTAGTTATTCACTCTTACAATAAGCCTATTTCCACAAGAATCCATCAGCCAGGGTTAATGGATTAACACAAAGATTGTTAATTACTGAGATCAATACCATGCCAAATTGTTCAACAAATACAACAAAGTACCATTTGTTTGCAGCGCGCTTCATTGCACACATATCACATTACAGCGAGCGGCTGAGTTGAAACCTGAGGCTTTGACAACTGGTAAAATAACATACAGCCTTTGGGTAGCACACAAGTCCAAGGTATGTGAAAGACTAACCTTGCAGTATGCATCTTGCAGATCGAAAATGTTTTGTCTCTGTGCATACGTCAAAACAAGTGGCATTTACGAGACTTTCCAGTAGTAATCAATTTTAATTGGAAAATAATAGGCCCACCACCACTCATAAGTCAAGATTTCAGTCAAAAACAGAAAATAAAAGACAGACAAGAAATAAAAGGTAAATACTGTAAATTAAGGAGGCAAAAACAAAAATTTTGTGTTAAAACAAAGCAACTGCAAAGTAAACAAGAGGAGGATCATATATGATTCAATATCTTTCGAGAAGCATCATAAGGACTCAAGCTGAGAGGGGAATTTGAAATATGACACATCATGTGCAGTTGAATGAGTTCTAAAGTGAGCTGGATGATTTAGTGGAAACGTCCTGGTTACTGATGTAACCTCTGTTCCCTGATGGAGGGAACGAGACATTGTGTTGATGTAGTGACAATTAGGGTTTGCTTGAGAGCTCCAATCACTTGAGAGATTTATTCAGAAAAGGCCAATGAAAATTGTTGACTGGAATTTGCATGCCGCTCTCCGCCCCGGACATACGGGTATAAAAGGAGATGGCGTGCACCACTCATTCAGATTTGTGCTGAGGAGCCGAGAGAGAGTCCTAGCCATGTCAGCGGTCGGTTCAGCACTGCGGCAGGAGGGACACAACGTCTCGTTCCCTCCATCAGGGAACAAAGGTTACATCAGTAACCAAGACGTTCCCTGTCTGTCACTCACTCGATGTTGTGTCGATGTAGTGACACTAGGGGTTCAATACGAAATGCCGCAGGTGCTGAACCATGTCACAAGGTACAGAGGAGTGGACCTGGGCAAGCTGCAGCATGTAAGTGCTCGACCACTTCGTGCCCTTCCAGCGAATTAGGTTAGGCATCTCCCTGGTCCCGTTAAGGGTTTGAGGAGGCACTTACCTGAGGAGGCTACAGGTGGTGGCCTTCCCTGATTTTTGTATCAAGCAATTTCCCGCCGAGCACCTGCTAGAATAGCGCTGGGGAAGTGCTCTTCCCTCTCCAGGAGAGGTATTTTTTTATATAACTCCAATTGTGTTTGGCTGAAAGAAGAAAGTAATATACACCTAGAATGGCTTGAGGGTGAGTAAATTATGGGATCATTTTCATTTGGGGGTGAACTAACCCTTTAACTGCGATCTGTCTAGCTGTTTGAAACACTCGCCTGCTGTACACTGCCACACGTGCCTGGTGTTGTATGTGTAGTATGGCAGTATATGTTGGACAAAACAGTGCAAGTGCATAAACACAGCGCGCAAGTTAATTACAACTATGTTAGCAACATGACAAAGCTTGCACGTAAAATGTAAACCTGCAGAACTTGCAAATCCTAAACTCGAGCACAAAAAATATGATTGTCCAAACAAATGAACAAGTCACGAGCAGAAATAACAATACCGTGAGACATTACAGGTCCCACACGCGCCTGCAGATCTGAACACACACGCAAGTTATTTTCTGCACATGTGCGCACAGATCTCAACACGTGCGCGAGTTATTTTCTGCACACACGCGTGAGTTACTTTCTGCACACATGCGCAGCTGAAATCTTTACGCACACAAGTCGGTTTTGAGGGGTGGGGCCCAATCCTTTCTGTTAACAAATGCTATTGGCTGCTAACCAAATCCTGTACTGATTGGCTGCATCTCTTTGAATCTCTCGTGATTGGCTGTTGTTGGAAGAGGACATGGCAGACAGTAAAGAGGTTATTAAAATTCCTCCTTAATTTCTTGTAACTGAAAGGTGTTTTGTGCGTTTATATATATATATATGAAACAGCCCCGACAAACATTTACTTTTATTAAATAATATCCATCTCTTTCAGAGACGATATACTCTTTTGAATATACACTTTTTTTTTTTTCTGATACGCGCCGTAATCCCCACACACGTGCGCTCTGTGCATGCCATCTCCTTTTATACCTGTATGTCAGGGGCAGAGAGCGGAATGCAAATTACACTCGCCAATTTTCATTGGCCTTTTCTGAATAAAGCAAAGGTGATTGGGGCTCTCAAGAGCAAACCCCTAGTGTCACTACATCGACACAATGTTGAGTGAGTGACAGACAGTACTGTACTTGCAACCCCAAACATTTCTATTATAAATAAGATACAACCAAGTAAATCTGTCTTCATAGACTATCAAACTAACAACAAAATAAACAAGAGGCAGATACACAGATGTTGCAAAAAAGAAAGAACATACAGGTGACTGCAAACTGCAGCAGCTCAGGTTTCAAGTTTAATTGAAAACACACTTTAAAAGGCTTCTCAAAATGAGGTGAAAATACAGTGGCATGAAAAATGTGTGAAACCTTTGGATTTAGCTTGTTTTCTGCATTAATTGGTCATAAAATGTGATCTCATTTAATCAAAGTCATAAGTATAGACAAACAACAATGCACTTTAACTAACAACACACAAACATTTATAATCCTTTTTGTCTCTATTGACCACATCCCATTAAGCATTCACAGTGCTGTGGAAAAAGTATGTGAACCCCTCGACTAAAGATGTCAGCAAAAGCTAATTGGCCCAGTGTTTGCAAACTTGGCATCCACTAATGAAACAAGGATTGGATGTGTGTGTTAGAGCTACTTTGACTTCTAAAAAGCACTCAAGCATTTTAATTTTGTTATTACAAAATGCATCTGCTGACATGGACAATGCCTCACATAAAAAAGGTCTCAGAAGACCTACAATCAAGAATTGTTGCTTTGCATAAAGCTGGCAATAGTTACAAAGTTAACTCAAAGATCTTAGATATTCATTTGTCCACAGTTAGACAAACGGTCTATAAATGGAGACGATTTAGTACTGCGGCTACTCTCCCTGGAAGTCCAGCCAATATAACTCAAATGGCACACCTCAAAAAGCTCAATGAGGTAAAGAATTGTTTTTTTTTTTAAACCTAGAGTGAAAGCTAATGACTAGAAGGAATCATTTGGACTGGTTAAAATCTCTGTTAATGAGTCTAAGATATTCTACAGGATAATTTCAAGGTAGCTGTGTGCCATCTGGAGCTCAGGAGAATTTGGGTGATGCAGCAGGACAATCAAAGTAAATCCACCACAGAATGGCTTCAAAAAAGAAAATCCACCTTTTGGAGTGGCCCAGTCAGATCCCAGACCTTAAGCCAATGTTTCCCCAACCACTGGGCACACTAGTGTTTCGTGAAAGATTGTCAGGTGTGCCGTGGAAAATTATAAAATTCCACAAAATAAATAAATGCATGAAAAAAATATATAATTTCAGGCATCCAAACTCCTCACCTTTTGGAGAAATTCACCATTTTGAAACCAGAATCGGTCACTTTTTTGATTGTGAAGAGCAATAATTAATGTGCAAAAGTGAGTGATATTTATACACGTTAAGGGTCTTTCACATGATTCGCATCAGAATACATCGAAGTCTATGAAGTGACTTTACGCCAAAGTGTTTTTCACACACACGTTTTTGCAACAAGAAATATTTCAAAACTGTACAAATTTGTGGAGACATTGAATGTCTCATAATTTATTTTAATTAAATATTACCTTATTGTTTACAAATATCAGAGACCAAAAATATTGAACTAATTTAAATTCACCAAGAAAACACTTAGACCTAAACATAAACGAGTAATTGTATTACTTCATGCTTTCAAAAGCAACTGCAAGCTTTTTTTCTCTCTTCCAAATAGGTCTACATGATTTCAATGTTTATTGTGCACATCTCCACTTTTTTACGTGGCAAACTTTTAAAATCGCCCATCTGTGACTCTTTCTGCAGCTTTATGCGCAAAGACAACCCTGTCTGTCAAAATGATGGTGGATGAGAAAGTCTAACGCAAGCACTGTATGTGACTTGTTTTTTGTTTTGTTTTTGCATAGCCGAATTTCCATGGACAGAAAACATGGACAAGTTCTTGAAAAGGAAAACTATCAACGATGGTTATGTGGGACAGTGGGATAGAGGTGTGCCGTTGGGTTTGTTTAATTGTAAAAACTGTGGCATGGCAGAAAAAAAGGTTGGAATCACTGATTTAACCAAATTGAGATGCTTTGGAATTTTGGTTATTGCTGCCAAAGGAGGATTGACCAGTTATTAAATTAAAGTGTTCACCTATTTTTTCCACAGCACTGTGAATGTTTAATGGGATGTGTTCAATAGATCCATGAAAAACTTTGTTTGTTGTTAGCTTAAGCACATTGTGTTTATCTATACTTGTGACAATGATGAAGATGAAATCACATTTCTTGACCAATAAATGCTGAACACCAGCTAAATCCAAAGGGTTCACATAAATGTTTTTGCACTTGTACATAACAAAGTTAATGAAATACAGGATCATCTAGTCCTGATGAGGCTGACTCATGAACAAATCATTCAGATTGGTTTGTCAACTGGGTCAGTGGATTCATGGAAAGTTGACTCAAGAGTGATTTGTTCACGTGTCATACATTGTTACTTCTCTCACGAACTCACTTCAGTATGGCTACAGATGATACAGCGAGTCACATGGACCACTTTTATGTTTTTTGTTTTAATTTTGAAGCTTGACACCCTCAGTCATCAGTCACCAGTCACTTTCATTATATGGAAAAGAAAGGCCAGGATATACTTTAAAAATGCACATTTTGTGTGGAGAGAGTCATTTATATGGGGTTGAAACAACATAAATGAGAGAAATAATTTGAGTTAATGATCTCAATTATAACAAAATAAAGGCAAAGGTTAATGCTACTTAAAGTGACTTTATTAACTAGTGTTTAATTGCAACATTGTGTTAGAGTTTTCATATGTGCCCCAGACACAGCCAGCAAAGAATACACATTATTGTTAATAACGTTAATGTTGTAGAATATATAGAAAAGCATAACTCCTAAAGGCTTTGCAGATTTAGATTATCTTGACAGATTAGCTCACTCTCAGGTACCATTTTCCTGTGAAGATGATCTGAGATGTCAGATGAGATGTTTCAGGGCCCACCTTCAAAGTCAACAATAAAACAACGGCTTGCCACTAAGCCTCACACACTCCAGCTAAAGTTCATGGATATTTCAGCTTCACATGAATCATTACACCAAACAAGACTGCGATCGCAGCATAAAGATTTGCAGATCATCTTGCAGCACATCGTATTAAAATATTCAAGTAACGCATGTCAGTGGATAAAGAGCATGATTTCGTTTCTCAGACTTGATCCTAAAGCTTAAATATCCCACATAAATATCAAGCTACGTGATGTTACCTTTAAATGTTTTGGGGTTTTTTTCACTTAAAGGGATAGTTCACCCAAAAATTTAAATTCTGCAAACATTTAATTCACCAAACCCATATGACTTTCCTTCTTTCGTAGAACTTAGGCAGAATGTTAGCCTGTCACTTTGATAAAATATTTTTCAATACAATTAAAGTGAATGGTGACTGAGGCTGTCATACTGCATACAATCATTTATTTTTATTTTTTAAAGAAAGCAATACAAGTTTGAACAACATATGGGTGAATAAATGATGACAGATATAGATTTTTAGGCAAACGATCCTTTGCTTGATTATAAAAATAAAATGTTGTGTGGTACAGATCTGCATGGACAGAACAAGAGCCAGCATGAAAGGCAGCAACAGGAGGCCAAATCCAAAGTAAATGGAAAAGTCTGCCTCTGCGTGACAAATCTGTGAAATCAGCAAATCAGAAAAGAGCCCCAATGGTATGAAAGTCATTGGATGTAGCCTGAAGAAAATGCATGAAGTAGTAAATAACAAAACATAAAAATAACACTAAAAAGCATTGACATGGAGGGCGAGAGAAGGAGGTGACCCTTATTCAGATTAGGTCAGAGGGATATAATTAAACAATAAACACTGACACGATTCTGTCTCGAGATGGAAAAAACAACAGCGATAATACAACACGTGAAAAAACAGCAGCAGAGAATACGAGGAAGCTTGATGATGTCATGCAAAGGGAAATTTAGTCGAGTGGGAGGGCCATGCAGAGCTAAAACCCAACTGCCATCTGACGGACCATCCAGAGACCCTGGTTTAAAACAGGCTGGCTTATAATACTATTCATTTAATTTGTGATTATGGGTAATATGCATTTAATAACTGTCAGTGGTAACAACCAATACACAAAGTGAGTAAAACTAATCCAGTGATTCAATACATACACAATCATAAATAAACAATATGATTAAAATAAGACGTAATTGTGCATCCACAATTTTTGGAGTAGGGGTTTAAGAGATGGTACCTAATATTTTGCCTTTTTTCCGCATTTTGGAAGCGCAAACCTGGTTTCCCTTTTCATCTCTGCAGCTTTACATAATTAAAGCTACAGATAAAAGGAGGTATACCCCACAAAATACAAATTCAAACAATCAAACAAAAATATAAAGCAATCCAACAAAAAAGAAACCTAACAATTGAACAAAAGCGCTGAAAAAAAAACAAGCATAAACTAGGGCTCAATTTAAAAGGAAAGAGTCTCGTTCTCGCGCTTTAAATAGTTATATAAAAATAGTGTGGTTGACAAACAAGGTTAATCACTGCTTAATATGCGCTCAATCTCCTCCAGTCTCTTCAAGGCGGCCTCTCTTTTCTTTTCTATATCTTTAATCTCTTTTGTGGATTTGCTCTTAGTCCGCTTGTCAGGCTGGCTCACATCCAACTTCTTTGACTGGTCGTGGCCCTGGCCGCTTGTGATTTCTGTTGTGGAGGATTTCCTCAAATTCTTCTCTTTCCTGGCATCCTCCCCTGCTCCTGAGGCAACGCCCCACCCTTCAACCTCATCTTTTTTCTCCTGTTGTTGTTGCTGTAGTGGTTTAGCTGCCACACTGTCCCCTGTTGGTGTAATTGGTTGTCCTGCGGCACTCATGGCGGACATTTTGTTGCGCACAATGGCGAGGTGGCGGCGTATATACTCTTCATGAGGAGCCATGGTTAATGTCTCCATTAGACAACGCTCTGCACGCTGCAGTTCCCGTTCTTCGAAGTACACAACGCAAAGGTTGTGCCTGGCTTGTACATTGCTGGGATCCATATTTAAAATGTGTTCGAAACAGGCCTTAGCACCAAGCGTATCCTTGCGGTGATTCATAAGGATGTCGCCTTTGAGGATCAGGCCTTTTACATGCTCGGGGTGGTACTGTAAAAGTTCATCCAGCACTGGGAGAGCATCCAGTTCACGTTGAGACTGGGAATAGAGCAGTGCCAGGTTAAACAAAGCACTGCGGAAGCCCGCTTGCAGTCGAATGGCCTCACGCATCCAGCGCTCTGCCTCTTTGTTCTCGTTAGCGTCCATTGCTAGCATTCCTAGGTTGAAGTAGCCATTAGCATCGTCTGGCTCTTCTTTCACATAGGTAAGAAAGCGACGGTTGGCCTCCGGACGTAATTTTGCCTCTCCTATTAAAGAACAAGATGAAAATAATGAACTTTCTGAAAACATTTACATTTATATAAAATAATATGATGTACATAATAGAACTGTCAGGTTGTAGTCCAAAAACCTCAACGAGAATTCACAATGGTTTCCCTCTGGATTTTTGTCTGAGTTTTTTATGAGTAAAATAAGGTCTGTGGAATACATTACTAGATGATAGGTGGATGTTTTATTCTACAACATAAATTACACACAATCACACCGCAAACATGTTTTTTGAAGCCATATTGAACAGCATACATTTTCACAAAAAAACTAAACAAAAACACGAGTTCAAAATTCATGTTTGAGGTATGAAAGTGTGTAATTTAAATTGTAGAACAAAACATCCATGTATCGTCAAGTAATGTTTATCACAGACCTTATTTTACTTTAAGTTGAAAAACTCCATTATAAAAACCCATAGGAATATCCAGAGGGAACCCATGGCCACGAATAAGATTTCTGGGTTTGTCTAAAAATTCAAGTCATGGTTGAACAGCTCTATTGCTGTACATTTTTTAAAGATTGCAAGATGCAAGTGTATGTGAAAGAGTGGGCGAAGAGTGTAAAGTGAAGTAAAGTCAGGGTTCCCCTTTGAACAATGAAATTTCATGACGTTGTCCAGATGTTCATGTTAACCGAATAATGATTTCAAAAAATTATTTAATAGAAATTGCTCTCACAATGAGCACATTTCAAGCTGTCTAAATATTTTAGAAATTAGCACAACTAGAAAATGGTATACTTACAATCATTTTCAATTCCCTGATATTTCCTGGTTTTCTATGACCATGGGAACTCTGGAAAGTCTATTCAGTGCCTTGCCAGACCACGGCTAGGAGTACATTTTGCCAAAGAAACCAAGCTAAATTAAACTAAATATGGAATAATTAATAACTTAAACAATGGCAGAGAAAGTTTTGATTGTTAAACCGCATTAACTGGTTTTATATTTTTGTGGTTACACTGAAATGGTGCCTTGTCCAAATGAAGCCCGAATGCCTTGCGTTGTTGTCTGAGTATTTTGACTCTTTTGAAACAAGATCTATGATGTTCACCATTCTATGTTGCAATGATAAGGTCAGAATGAGGGTAGGGAGTGTCAGTCAGCTTTCAATCACCACAAGACCGTTCGATAAAACTATTGTAGGCCAAAAGCTGGCAAACCGCAGAAAGCAGGTTACGTTTATGCTCACCAACTTGCATTCATGTGGAAATCAATATGGATGGGCACAACTACAAAACCAAATGAAAGAATAACAGTGTCAAGCAGGCCTGTGAATTGATCTCAGCATGCTTCCACAGTCACATGATTAAACAGTCTGAACAACGGTCCTAAAATCAAGTGCAAATAGAGCTGTTGTATTCATGTTATTTACATTGCAGCAGCAGTGTAGGCGTGTTAATCTCCGGCAAATGACAAACAGACTTTAGCTAAAGCCTCACTCAAACTACGCGAATCCATCCATCTTTTCCTGCTATTCAAAGCTAGATTTAAAAAATTGTGTAAAACTCAGAGTTAGGGTCAATAAGTCACCTTCAATTTAAAGTTATTGCTGTTGGATCAAACGCTAACATTCCCAGGCATGAGAACATTGCTGAATTAGATGAGAGATTGCTGAATTACATTGAGGTGGCACGCAAAGAATCCATAGGTTTACAACTTGGCTACCTGACCTCATCTGAAACAAATATTGACTTTCCTAAAGTACACTGACCACATTAAATGGATAGCTCACCCAAAAAAAATTAAGTTCTGTCATTCTTTACTCTTCCACTAGTTGTTACACAAAAGGAGATGCTGCATGTTTTTTCATGCAATTACATTTAATGGTGTCTAAGGCTAACATTATGCCTAACATCTCCTTTTATGTTGCAAAATTTTTTTTGGCCAAACCATCCCTGTTGTATTTTAGCCAAAGTGTTTGAAGCTGAGATTTGATAAATCAAGAATAAGGGAGTACACCAGTAATATGTGTGTAATATGTTGTGCAATATGATTGAATTGCTTCGTTATAGGGCTTTAAATTAATGAATAAATGACATCGTATTCTGATTAATAAATCAAATAAAAAAAAATAACTCTCCTTTTGTGTTCCATATGGGTTTTGAACAACATGAGGGTGAGTAAATGATACAATGGCAAATTTCATGTTTGAGTGAACTATTCCTTTAATGTGTTAAATCTGGTTTTAAACCGTATCAAATCATCATCAGTTCCCACAAACCTGATTCTTGCATTAGAAGAGCAGAGTTGAAGAGAGCCAGTTTGTGGCGTGGATTCAGGTCCAATGCCCGATTGAAGTTTCTCAGAGCCTCCGTTGGGTCCTTCATCTCGATATTGACTATAGCTAGATTGTACCAGAGGTCTGCATTGGTATGGTCCAGCTCCAAAGCTCGTAGGTAGGCATCCTTTGCCTCACTAGGCTTGTTCATTTTCAACAGAAGCTCCCCTCTGAGTTTTGAGAGAAACAAGACATTTTTGGAATACCTCTACCAGGAATGCTCGAAAATATAATACACATGTACAACAAGAAAGATTGGTTTCTTTAAGTGATATTTTCTTAGCAAATAGTTTGAGAAATATAAAGGTTATGGTTTTTGATTTTTTTTGGTTTGCTTTATTTGCTCTCTCTTCATTGTGCGGTTGAGAGTATCCTGACGTTCATGAGAACCAAGGCATTCCAGTAAATCTACTTTCAATAGCTTATCTGATCAACATTTCATTAACATGATGAGACATGTAGAGAGAAATCACAAAGAAGGACGACAAAGTACATTTTCACTTGATGCAAAATGTAGCAAAAACAGCAAAAACCTAATACTCGTAGTGTATCTGAAAGCCTGGCTTCGGATTTCCGTTTATATTTATGAGGAATATTTGGTGCATTTTTTTTTTTAATATAATATTGAAACCTGAATTGTCTTGAATATTCTCCATGGTCGAAGTAGTTCTAGAAAAACATAAATTTCTTTCAGTACAATATTATAATCTATGTAATGTATGACTTTCAATAACCTTTGCAAAGCCAAAATACTGTCTGTGCTACAACTGATTACCCTTTCGGTTTTATTTGGCCCTGTAATAAGCACACAAGTATACAAACACAGAGGAATTCTTGACACTGTCAGCACAAACAGAGACTTGCCGACTGATGTAGGCCTGCTTGAAGTCAGGTCTCATGCTGATGGCTTGTCTGTAGAGTTGGTCAGCCTCCTCTAGACGGGAGTCATTTGCCCGGATCAGATTAGCCAGGTTAATGTAGACGTTCAGGTGGTTGGGAGCCACGCGCGTAGCATACTTCTTCCCTGGAATGATCTGCCAATGTGTTTTGGAGAGATCAGTGAGTGCATGCATTAACCAGGCCTGTAAGCACATGACATTTCCATGCATTTCTGACCATGTATTGAAATAATATATTCAATATGTTCCTTCCATGTGTTTCCTAGATGAAAGGTGGACCCATGGGCAGTTCAAAGGCCACAGTCTACAGATTTGAAACATGACTAAGACGTGCTTTGTTTTAGCCATGATAAATCATTTGTTTTGATCCTTTAAAAATGTATTAAGATGTTCCAAATATTTTTGTCCTTTTATTATAAGAAATGCATCAGATTGGTTTATAGATGCATCACTAGAAACAGTGCAGAGTTTTGGTTTAGTCTGATCACACAGGGTCTTATCATATTTTTTTTTATTATTTTATTTTTCCCAGAGAGACATTACATTACAACATTACAACATTACAAGACTGGGATATACATATTTACACACATACATTATATTGCAATCACAAAGAGCAATTTCTAGCTGATGAAATGTTTTAGAGCTGAGCATGGCTAGAAAAATATTTATTCACTATTTCCATGACCTTTTTAAGTTTTTGATTTTCATGACTTTTTCAGGCCTGGAAAACCTGATATTTCCAGGTTTCCCATGACTGAGGAAACACTTATATATGTGAATGTTTTTTGGACTGGGGAGCAAGTTTTAAGTTCTGAAAGTTACATTATGTTTTCAAAGTTCAACAAATTATTTTCTTTCAAAAGATTCTAAGAATTCTAAATTTTCATGACATGACCCCTTTAAGGCAGGGAAATCCATTTGTCATCCCAGCCAAAACACAAAGAAAAACATCACAATCACACAGCATAGTAACTTCCCTTAAAAGAGCTAGCTTAATAACTTTCTTTTTGGGCTGGTTGAGTTTTGCAACATTTAAGCAGATATTTGAGAGTTTATCTTGAGATAAGATAGGCTGTTGTCTTTTGCCATGCAACTGAAATATATGTTGCATTTGGCTCAGTGAGTGGCTGAGACTGAAGAAAAATGTTTATAAGATGAATAGGAGAGGAGGTAACAGGTTTACTTGCGTAACACCAGACTTCAGAAAACATCTCAACTGGACTGAATCACAGATTAAAACTCAGATGATAAATCAGTCTAAATCAATTGAGCATAGCACTTATGAAATCTAACTTAATTATGATGGCAATCTGATGCATAGTTTAAGTTACTTAAGGAAGCTTGAGGAAGTTTTAAAATTTAGGAAAAGTCTGATGGTAGTCTAAATGTAAACGCAACCCCACTCTGTTTGTTCTCAATGAGGTCATTCCATACCTGTGGCATAAGTGATTTTGCAATGAGATATGCGTCCTCTGCCTCCTTGGACCTATTTAGGTTCTTGTAGGTCCTCCCAACATTCATGTGCGCCCCAATGTCATCTTAGAAGAGAAGATAATATTAAGTATCACATCATAAATCGAGAAAATACCATAGATAAATCTTAAAGACAGAGTAGATAGTGTACTCTGATTCATATCGCTTCAGAGGACTTAAAAAGCATAAATAATAACCGTTACAGACAGCTTACTAATTTAAAACTCATCTGGGACAACAGAAAAGACTGGGAAGCAAGCGGAAAACCACCTCCCGAGAAAGCATTCCCTCACAACCTTTTACAACCACGTAGCCCACATAATCTTAAATGGAAGGGAGCTAACAATTAGTGTCAGTATATTTTAATGTGTGAAACTGATAACGCTTCCAGAATTTTCTAAGAAAGCCACTAACACAAGTTTTTGTTTTTAAAAGCACACTGGCACAAAGGTAGGCAGGCCAGGATTTCCTTATCCATTAATGTGTTTACAGAGTTCATTTCGGAAAAACACATCTTGGGTGGTGAATTTCCGATTTAAGTTGGCTCAATGAACCAACATAACTTTAACAATTAATGTCAAGAGTCAGCCGCAATCGTCTTCCTCGCAGGTAGCCTAATGACAGAAGCAGAGTACAATGAATACAAACCCTAAATCCTCATCATCTAATTTCAAATCCTTAAATCCTCAAGACGTGAAAGTGTGAAAATAGTTTTCGAAGCCAATGTTTTCATACAGTCCCATGAAATACTACATAAACTACTACTTGTTAGCTTATCTATTTTAAATTGTCCTTACCAACATGTCTCAACCTTACAAAAATAAAGGCTGAATTTCTCACACCTCCCTAAAACACCATCTCAGATGGTGAGTTTTGTTTGAAATAAGCTCAACCTCTCTGTGTTAATTTCCCCTTCCAATATTTTTTACTTTTTGTATTTTTTGCTGTAAAAAGAATATGGAACAAAAACATATCATAGGACATATTAGCACTTACATATTAGGGCATCTGACCCCAAAAACAACATCTCAGATGGTGAGTTGTTTAAAATGGGTTACTTTCCACAGCAAGTAGTTTAGAGAGAACTGAAGGAAATATATCATAAATTAAAGACTTTAGTATTTTGTGCTGTAAAAACAATCTGATGCAAAAACTTCTCAAAGTGCACAATATAATTTACAAATGAGAGCATTGGACTCTAAAATCACATCTCAGATGGAGAGTTTTGTTTAAAATGAGCTCAGGCTGTCTGCGTTAATTTCCACTGTCAAGATTTCAGAAAGAAGGAAATGTATTATAAATAAGCCTTTTTAGTATTTTGTGCTGTAGAAATAATATGGTGCAAAAACATACCAAAAGACACATTATAATTTACAAATTAGGTCCTAATTAGAGCAGAGCCTAAGGTGATAGATTACAAAGTATGATGGAATTCTAATACAAAAATAAAAAATAATGAAATACTGAAGCAGTGTCATATTGAAATAATACGGAGCCATACATAGCATTCCGCTTGAGCAAAACTTGCCTATAAGGAGAATCTAAAAATGAAACACCCTGGCATTACATCTTAAATACACCCTTTATTAAAGTTCAAATAATAAGGAAGTTGGTTGTGTACATGAGCACAAACTCCAAAACTGGCAATCTCTGTGCAGTCCGACCAACTTATGAGTCGCAAGAGGGAGTTTCAAACTTCACCCAGCTTATAAACCCTCTCGTTCGAGACAATCGTCTCTCAAGCACGTTTGCTCCATCTAGATTATAACATGATGACGTAGTGATCATAATATCCTGTATGTAAATATCCCAAACTCCTTATGTACATCTACTTAAGGGGCTATACTGTAGAAGAAATTGTTATCTGAGAATGTTGAATATAATATGTAATATATTTTAATATTTTAAAATATCAAAAAATCCTTAAAACAAGATACATTTACCTGAAAAGCAACATAAAAGATATTTAGACTTGCTTTCAGAGAATATATATTGAATATACTCCAAGTATATTCTGTCTTTACTGTACTGGCAGAAGTATGAACAAGTGAAAAAAAAATACACTTTTACACAAAATACAGTTATATTCAAGATACATTCTCTGAAAGTCTATATCTTGCTTCTCAAGAAAACGTTTCTTGTTTTAAGGATTTGTAGAGAAATTAAAATGTAAAACAAGACAAAAACACTTGATAACAATATAATTTATATATTTTTTTTCCTTGTAATTAAGTGAATGTCATTTAGATTTATTTATTTAAAGATGATTTTGTCCTCTGTATTGTTAGTAGGGCTGGGTATCACCAGCGTTATGATCCTTATTGCGATACACATGTACTGATTCGATCTATCGTGATGCATCACGATATCATGGTTTGATTTTGCTTTTAATTTTAATTAATTTGTGGATAGTTCAGTTATAATGCCCATTTTTCTTGCATAGAGTATGAAAGAAATTCTCTTTCAGCTTGGGACTGGGCGATACGGCAAAAAAAAATTATCTTGATTTTTATCAAATTCATGGATGTTCATGATAAATATTTTATCCTGTCCATGACTTGAAATGAAGCGCCCATAACTGTCATGTTAACACTTTTTTTTAAATGGGCAAATAGAAAAAAAAGGAGACTGAAATTATCAACATGCGCACGCCGAGGCTAGTATGGTCTTAAGCCGGTTTATACCTGCATGATGGACGAAGCTGTGCTACAATCACATGGAGAACTCAGACTGGGAATATTACAGCTGTGTTTAATAACAGTCTCCATGTTGTTAAATTGTCACATTCATTTGGAATGCGCCACCACACGTGCAGATGATCAGATCTGGAGTGGCATTAAGACAAGCGCTATTAATTATTTTTCTCTTCATTTTTCAGCCTTTGGTGCATTTACAACAAATCTAACTATCACGTTTGCAATATTTTTAGCAAAACCTTGATTTCTCGCAAATTCGAATTAATCTGAAAAATGGCTCAGCCCTATTTCAGCTAATGCTGCTATTCATTATACAGGGGACCTTCTAACATGTTAAAGGAGACCTATTATGCCCCTTTTTACAATATGTAATATAAGTCTCAGGTGTCCCCAGAATGTGTCTGAAGTTTCAGCTCAAAATACCCCATGGATAATTTATTATTCCATGTTGTAAATGCCTCTTTTTGAGAGGAATCAAAAACAGGCTGTTTTCGTGTGTGTCTCTTTAAATGCAAATGAGCTGCTGCTCCCCGTCCCAGACACAGCTCTGGTCACCTTGAATACTGTATCTTAAATTATTCTTCTCACTGTATCTGGTCCAGCACTGAATAAAATGTCGATCTGTGTGTAGATCACTCAGGAGAGGATCTATTATAATAGGGTGGAGTCCATCACCAGTCATGGGCGAGGCCTGCTCTAACGTTATGTCACTTTAGAGCAGAAACGAAAACCATTCATTTTGACACACTGTTTTTGATTAATAGAAATATAAGAAAGAGGAGTGGGTGGACTTTTAACATTGTAGGGTGGTTGTGTACACACACTGCCGACTCACATTTATGTACAAAAACCATGTAAATGTGAATTTTGCATAATAGGTCCCCTTAAAATTACAGACATATAAATTGAACAAATTCTATTTTATCATTAGTTTTTCATAATTTTAGTGACATTTTATCTTTTTTTAAACGTAGTCCACATCAATAAATATGGTGTATTGAAACTGCATATATACAGTATATGGTAACATGTTTGTTGTTTACATGCCTAATTTGTACTACACTCACCGATAGGATTATTAGGAACACCATACTAATACTGTGTTTGACCCCCTTTCGCCTTCAGAACTGCCTTAATTCTACGTGGCATTGATTCAACAAGGTGCTGAAAGCATTCTTTAGAAATGTTGGCCCATATTGATAGGATAGCATCTTGCAGTTAATGGAGATTTGTGGGATGCACATCCAGGGCACGAAGCTCCCGTTCCACCACATCCCAAAGATGCTCTATTGGGTTGAGATCTGGTGACTGTGGGGGCCATTTTAGTACAGTGAACTCATTGTCATGTTCAAGAAACCAATTTGAAATGATTCGAGCTTTGTGACATGGTGCATTATCCTGCTGGAAGTAGCCATCAGAGGATGGGTACATGGTGGCCATAAAGGGATGGACATGGTCAGACACAATGCTCAGGTAGGCCGTGGCATTTAAGCGATGCCCAATTGGCACTAAGGGGCCTAAAGTGTGCCAAGAAAACATCCCCACACCATTACACCACCACCACCAGCCTGCACAGTGGTAACAAGGCATGATGGATCCATGTTCTCATTCTGTTTACGCCAAATTCTGACTCTACCATCTGAATGTCTCAACAGAAATCGAGACTCATCAGACCAGGCAACATTTTTCCAGTCTTCAACTGTCCAATTTTGGTGAGCTCTTGCAAATTGTAGCCTCTTTTTCCTATTTGTAGTGGAGATGAGTGGTACCCGGTGGGGTCTTCTGCTGTTGTAGCCCATCCGCCTCAAGGTTGTGCGTGTTGTGGCTTCACAAATCGGCCCATTCCCCTCTGACCTCTAGCATGAACAAGGCATTTTCGCCCACAGGACTGCTGCATACTGGATGTTTTTCCCTTTTCACACCATTCTTTGTAAACCCTAGAAATGGTTGTGCGTGAAAATCCCAGTAACTGAGCAGATTGTGAAATACTCAGACCGGCCCGTCTGGCACCAACAACCATGCCACGCTCAAAATTGCTTAAATCACCTTTCTTTCCCATTCTGACATTCAGTTTGGAGTTCAGGAGATTGTCTTGACCAGAACCACACCCCTAAATGCATTGAAGCAACTGCCATGTGATTGGTTGATTAGATAATTGCATTAATGAGAAATTGAACAGGTGTTCCTAATAATCCTTTAGGTGAGTGTATTTACAACTATGTACTTAGATATGTACAGGGATGCAAACTCAGAGGTAAAAAAGATGAGAAATTCATAGCAGATGTTCCAAATGTATATTTTCAGTTGATTCGTTTGTTGTATTTACATTTTTTTTTTAAGTGTTTAGGCTTAAAGTAACAATTTCAAGTCATTTTAATAAGGAAAATGTAGAACATTTTACCAAAAAATTCAGGCAAATTAACTTCAGAAAAGGTGACTAGCTGAAAGGCGAGTAGTTTGCATCCCTGTATGTAGAACAAGCGCTAAAATGGTACTGTCTCTTTAAGACCTGTTTCAGGGACTTTGCCAGTACTGTTTGTTTGGTCGAATGGCTTCTTTACAGCATCCATGCTATGTGTGATTAGAACAAAATGTTCCTTTTGCTGTTTTTGATAAATAACTGACTGTAGAGAACAGAAAGGATATTAAAAGAGACATCATTAAACAACAAATGGTTTGCTTGGATCTAGTCTTTGGACTCACATTACACAGAGAGAGTCAAAACAGCACACAGTGAAAAGATCTTGGTGCTGAACTTCTATACCACACTCAAACACTGGTGAGTGAAATAAAAAAAAAATTAGCCAGGGGTTAATCACAGATATTTTTTGTAGCAAATGAGAAGGATTTATGCACATCTGATGGTTGGGGTTTGCAGATAGATAGAAAGAGTGATCTTGGCATTTTAAGAATCAAAACTGGGATTGTACAAATGAAGATTAAGTACAAAATATATATTTTTGCCCAGCCCTAGGTTCAAAAACATGAGGTCCAGCATATCTGTGAGAGAAACCGTGAATCCTGCTGGATTCATTTGTCTCTTTCGTGCCACATAGAAGCATCTCTAACAACACTGAAAATATCACAATATATCACGAAACATGGTTCTAATTATCGATACAATACCGTGACAAAAATATCATGATATATCGATATTTGATTGTATCAACACAGCCCTAATTGTTAGTAAGCACATATAATACAACCTATTAAGTCGAAGCACAAGCTGAATAGTCGGTTAAGAGCTAATTATTTATCGTTGCATTAATTGCAAGAATAGTCGAATAATTGTTCAAATAATCTTTAGATTATTTGATTATCAATATAATCATTAGATGCAGCTCTACTTTGTAGTATCAACACAAAATTTAATTTTTGGCTCATGTTGTTTTGTGATTGTCTCAGAATTGATCATAATCTATATCACTAAAATCTTTGAAAAGATACCAAACATTTGACCCATTGTTTTTTGTTTTTTTATCGAGTTATAAGCCTTTCATTTAGGGTATGCCACTGAAACAAGAAATCTTTAAAACCACCCTCAGAGCTTAAAGGGTTAAAAAAGTCTTCCATTGGCTTGACAAACAGTTCCCAAACTTACACCACTGGTTAAGTCATTGTTGCAGCGTAGGGCTGTAAGAATGCTTAAAGAGACAGAGTAATGTTTTGATCGCACCACAGAGCCCCAGTGTTTAAATTTTTTGGAGATATCAACCTACAATGGCTAACTTATAGTTGTCACACCATATTAAGTTAGGATAGGAGAAAGTAATATCCTTTATAAATGGCTAAACACCTTTAAAAAGTGTGAAATTACTTCAGTTACCTGGTTGTACTCTTGTGGCCTGAAGGAAGTATCTCAGAGCTCTCTCATAATTGTTCTGATTCTCCAAAGCATGTCCGACATTATTCCAAAGCTTGGCATTGTTCCTGTTCACCTGGAGGAGAACAATTTTTAAATGTTTCAAGCATACCAGGCTGACAATACAAATCATATTTTCAAGACATTGTTTTCATTGTACTCTTTTTAATGTCAAGCCTCCTCCATTTATACAAGGCAGCTAGCTGGATTTATGCATGGTAATGATCTCAAAATACAAGAATATAGTATGTATGAGCCTTTGGCCAGATGTGCATTTATAAATGACTAATGTGTGCTTGGAAGTGTTCGTACTTTCAGTGCAGATGTGAAAAGTGTGTATTCAGACTCCCAGTCCCAGTTTCTAGTAAACGTCTTCACAGCAAGTGTTGTTAGAAGAACGCCAATGAGCAACCAAGACATTTTCTTTAGGCATCTGCAGAAAGCAAAATGTATACATTTAAATAAAAACTCATTGTAAGGCTTTGTAAAATGTTTTAAGGCAAAGAAACAAGTTACTCAAAATGGTTTGTTCAGGTAGGCAGCAAAAATCTAAATTTTTTGGTGTATCTGATTCAACTCTGACAAGTACTTTGAATTCTGAACAGCAAAAAAACACATGAAATCCAAACCCGATCCAAACCACATCAATGTGTGGTTTAAAATTAGATTAAAATAAGATTTTTTGCTTAGAGTTTAGAAAATGTTTCAGCTGGATTTGGTGCTCTGTCAGTTTAATTTGTTTTTTCATCATTCAGGACACGATGAAAACTATGTAACTATGGTGTACATATTGTGCAATATTGTCTGGAGCTGTGACTGAATAAAATTGCTCTATATTCTCGCTCTAATTTCTCATATAGCGAAATTATATGTGAAATTCACTACGTTGTAAATATTGAAAGGGGAAATTAGTCAGCAGTTTTGGACACAACATAATGCAAGAATGCGTACAATACCTCTGTCCCTCATTTTGTCTAGCAAGTTAAGCAGCGCAGGGGTATGTCATGATATAGTGTAGATGTAGTAAATTTCTAGTTTTCCAACCTCTCTTTCCACATTAACAATTATTTTCAGTTGTGGAAGGAGAACGTCTCTAGGCATCGTGCTGACGCTATAGCAACCCATATATAGTTGATATTAACTACACTGTCTTAACAAACTAATCATATTTCATCAACAGCAATTGGATTTGAAAACCAAATTGGATTTGTGTGCAGTGTGAACAAACCGAAGAGAGTAAGGTATAGGGATTTGTTCAGGCGAAGTTTACCCTCTTTGGGAAATAATTTTGATTCCATGGGCCACCAAAACACAGAATCCCATACTGGGCACATACAAGACTCTTTCAGCCACAACAAAGCCCACTGGAAAAAACAGATTGGATGCAGGAATGAAAGGGAGGACGATAAGAGACAGTGCCTAAAAGAGACAAAAAAAAAGACCAGAGAAATAACTACCAAATGATACTGTACTTCCCACAAACATGGTACAAACACAAATAAACTATTATCTAAACTAAAATTAACCTAGCATGAAAAGTATTAACCTAGCATTTTAAATGCATCAAGTACACTTACTGAGCACTCTTTTAGGAATACCTGTACATCTACATATTCATGTGATTATCTAATCAACCAATCATGTGGCAGCAGTCCAATGCATAACATCATGCAGATATGGGTAAGGAGCTTCAGTTTTTGTTCACATCAAACTTTTTGGAAATTTGATCTCTGTGATTTGGACTGTGGCACGATTGTTGATGCCAGACGGGTTTGATGACTTCTGTAACTGCTGATTTCTTGGGATTGTCTCTAGTTTACCAAGAATGATGCCAAAAACAAAAAACATCCAGCGAGCGGCAGTTTTCCGGATGGAAATGCCTTGTTGATGAGCGAGGTCAATGCAGAATGGCCAGACACGTTCGAGCTTAAAGAAAGGCTACGGTAAGTGTCACTTACTCATTCTTCATTTAATTTTTTCAAATTTTAGAATAATAGTGAAGTCATCACAATTATAGAATAATAGAAATGGAATTATGTTGTGACAAAAAAAATCCTAAATAAATAAAAAATATTTTAGCATCTTCAAAGTGGCCACACTTTGCCTAGATTTTGCAGAAATGTACTCTTGGCATTTTCTCAAACAACTTCTTGAGGTATCACCCTGGGATGCTTATATTGAACAATATTAAAGGAGTTCCCATCTATGTTGGGTGCTTATTGGCTACTTTTCTTAATTATTCGGTCCTAGTCATCGATTTCAAAAACGTTTTTTTTTTTAAATACAATTTTAGCTTTGTAATTAAATCAATTAATATGGTGGAACAATTATATTTTTGTCTACAAAACTAATTTCAAACATTTAAGCATATGCCTTCAGATCAAAGGTTTAAAAGATCATGAGAAACATTTCAGGCAAGTGCCCAAACTTTTGAATGGTAGTGTATATGCGTTTGTATACCCTCCCTTACAAAAATTTGGATTCTCAACAGTTTCATAAATTTGGCATTAATCTTATTTTAATGACCAAAAGCTTTTTTATTAATATAAAATAAAACCCCTCAAATAACATTTTGCTCGATAATCAACATTTCAACATCAAGGTTAACCACCTCCTTTCACAGACCATTTCACAGACCCAAAGAGAAAATTACTTAAAATTACATTAAGCGTTTCAGGCCCTAATTTGTACCTTATTCATGGACTGTCCCATTATTCATCTAATACTTTAATCTCTTACAGATGGAGTGCTAGTCTAAAAAAATGACACATTTGCATAAAAACATTTACTGTTTTAAAAGGAAGTGCACTAATCAGTGTATACACATCTAAAAAGTGTACTAAACATCTAAAACCATACTGTACCTTTTTCATAAGGAACAAAATACTTTCACAACCATGAACAAACAGACTAATGTTATCGTATGACAACATTTTCCAGGCCTACTGGTACAACTTCCTTCCTTGTGTGTTTGAACATATGACCAGGGAGTCCCTTCAAAGTTACATTTCATATAAAGATGTCAAAATCTGGTTCTGTACACAGCAAAGGTATACAATAATATTCTGTGTACAGCTGGTGTCTAGAATGGCATTCCTTCTGAAGTTTGAGCAGTTTTTGAACCAATATAGTGAAACTGTGCTGGCTAGTAAACATTGAAATGACATGTTATGAAAATGGGATTTTCTTCATATTTGAGGGGAAATATACACACCACTCGTTCTTACGTCCAATTAGGGATTTGTCTATGTGACCAACGAGGCACAAAAATGGCCCAGTAAATAGTGAAATTCCAGAACAAAAAATCTTGGATTTAAATGTTCTCATTGTTGGGTTCAGACAAGCTTGTGCAGGTCTGAATACTAATAACTCTTACATTTGGCTGGTTTCATAAAGCTTTGTCTAAAACCAAAACCATGAGTTTGATTAATCTCAAACTAAACCCAATTATACATGCTAGACATGCAACACAACTACTGAGCTACGTAATCCTGATGGACAGAGATAATTTCTTTAAATGGTGAAAATGTACAAACAATCATGATTTATTTAACGCAAACGGGAACATGTCATTGCAGTGTTCCTCAAACATGGTCCTTCCCATCAACCATAGGCAAACATGCCTGCCTCGCACAATGCTTGCTAGGCCACAAGATGTAAGATTGGGATTATGGGGTTTATTCATGAAAAGCACCTTATGACAAGGTGATGGATCAGGATTTTTTGAAACACTGAACCCCTTTAAGGGCACAGCCCTTGGACACCCTGTTTTGAAGAACAAACTATTTTGTTTTGTCTAGCTACGCCTAATCTCACCTTTTATCAGCAGAAGAATCGCTTTTCAAAGCTTCCCCAAATTTATGAGTTTATCGTGATGTAAACTCTAGGGCGCTATAGAGAGGAGGCTTTTTAATCGCACGATTCCAAAAACAGGGGCATTCATCTCACATTATGTGGTTTTAATAATGAAATTGCAGTATTGGTTTTGGCAACGGCTTCAGAGTGTGCCGAGAACTAAACCGTCAGGCGTTGCTTGCTCAGGAGCAGATTTAACGGAGTAGGAAAACAGCAGTGTAGAGGACATCATATTTATCCAATTTGCTCGTTGATTGAGAGGCCAAAATCAACGTGAATGAAAGATGTTACTGCTCAAATAAAAGCTTCTTCCTCGGTTATTATAAGCTGCGGCTCTGCATGCTGTTTGGTTGCTTTTGAACATGCGGCATAAAAAATGTTCAGTCAAATTAGCCAAACCTTCACAACAAAAGTTTTTCCTGTTTGCACAGAATGAGAGGAGATAGTTGTCCCACAGGGAATCATTAAAATAACTAAGCGTGGCCAAATCAAACAGATACAAACTTATATCCTCATGCAACCTGTTCTCTGTCCTCCAAACCACTCAGATCGTAGCAAAATGTAAAAACTCAACCCCTCCCTCCTTCATCGTTCGCATTGTCCACTAATAATGATTTGTGTCCCCCGGTCTCAAAGAACAGCCTCTGCCAACAGAGCGAGGAAGTTCACCAAACTCTGTTGACAGCGCGCGGAGACACACAAGAAGAATTCAATGTGTTGTTACACAACAAATGTGCAGAGATGTGAACACAAGACGAGGGAATATAAACTGTGACACTGTGAACTTTCGAGAGCGGGGAATCAGCCAGTGGTCAGATATATTAGATATTAGAGCTTCAGCTGCAAGCTATGTTGGATAAGCTCTTTTATGACAAGAAGTTAAAAAAATATGCCTCTTTTGGCTGTTAACGAAGAAAAATGTAATTGTGCACCATTTTGTTGACACAAAGTTGCAAAGTTTAGCGAGAATTAAATCTATGTTCATTCAGAAGACATGAATCATTAAATCTGAGTTGAGACAGTTTCCTAAAGCTATTATAGTTCAATTGAACTGTACTCCAGAACTCTGGGTATGAAACGGTGTGAAACAATGTTTTTAGTACAGCTAGTAGACTTCAAGTTTTCAAGTCTGAAATGAAAACAATAAGTGTGTTTTAGAACCCAAAAGTAACAAATAACTGCACTTTTTAATACAATTCTTACATGCATTTCCAAGCATCAAGTATGTTTTCAGGTACGTTTTAGCAAGTGTTGATGTGCTTTTCAATGATAAAGAAGTGAAGTATTACTAGTATCAAATAAGGAAAAGAAGTTGTCCCACTTGAACACAAATACATTGTAAATATCACAACACTTTTTTTTTTACTCTAGAATTTACATGTGCTTTAGCTCGACCAGCCTGAAATATACAATTTTTATGATGTGAGCTAAAGAAGCTTTTTTTTACTGATTTGAATTATGTAGCCCCATTAAGTACTGTGAACTTTAGCCACATTTAACACTGTTAAAGTCATGACACTACATGCAAAATATCAAACTAAATGGCATTTTGCAAACAAATGATGCTAGACTTTTCTAACTCATTAAGCCAAAGCCATTTACTTTAAATCAACTGGTCCCAAAGTCATTTTTAAGGGACTTAATGTATGAAGCAGTTACTCTTAACTCTAGTACAGGGATCGGCAAACGTTTTGACATTGAGTGCAATTTTACATTTTCTTTGTTAATGTCTGTACTGACACCCCCTAATTTTGATAAGTGACCAAGACAATGTGTGAAATCTTAAATATTTATTTTTCATTTTATGTCATAGATCTTTCAAAATCCTGAAACTATTTCCAAGTTTTATCTACATTTTGAATCAGACCCCCATGATGTGTGATTGTTTGCTCTTTTTCCTAAATAATGTATGAAAGTAACCATCGTTGTGGTTTAAAGGATAATTCACCCAAAACTTAAAAATCTCTTATCACTTACTCACCCGCATGCCATCCCATATGTGTATGACTTTCTTCTGCTGAAAACAATCAGGCCTTTGAAGCTCAT
Source organism: Xyrauchen texanus (assembly GCF_025860055.1). Taxonomy (NCBI): domain Eukaryota; kingdom Metazoa; phylum Chordata; class Actinopteri; order Cypriniformes; family Catostomidae; genus Xyrauchen; species Xyrauchen texanus. The sequence goes on from NC_068321.1 coordinate 15,887,183, forward strand.
GAAGAGATCATGAAGTCAGCATGCAAGTAATTCATAAGACTCCAGTGGTTTACTCAACGTCTTCTGAAGTGATCCAATACATTTTTGGTTGAGAACAGATAAAATTTTGAAGGACATTTTATGTACCCATCGGGTGTAATATTTAAGCAAAAACACATGAGAAATCATGATGTTCATTGTGATTATTGAATGGAAATGGTTTCTGAATTCTGTATTCGACCGTTTAATTAAATGTTATGATCAAAACTGTGAAAATAGAATCATATGAATTAATTATTCTTTTTAACATATTGCATCATTTTTATCAAATTTTTACATAAATAGGTAGGGCTTCGCTCATGAGAGTCTCCTGTTGATGTTGTTTCACAATGTGCAGCCAGCAGCAGTGACAAAGCAACACAAATGTGTGTATTTGACACCTATCCAGAGTCCTGATTGTTAGCATGTTTTTGTACATATGACAAAAACATTGTTAGTGACAAAACTTGTTAGTTTTTTTATACTAAAATATTTAACAGGACAATAATTATTTGCCATTACATTTTTATTCATAACTGGAAAACTGCATTGCAAAATACCAGTTTTTTTTCAGGTTTTCCAAGATGCGTGGAAACACGGAGGAAGTGTAATCGAGCTTGAAATCATGATCGCCAAGGACACGACTGTCAAGATGTACAGAGAGTTATACAGAGTTATATTTTGGTCTGTTCACACCTAAAACCAGCTGAATCACTTCAAAAAGACATTAACCAACCCCTGGAGTCGTTTCGATTACTTTTATGCAGACTTTATCTCCTTTTAGGAGTTTCAAAGTTTATCACCATTCACTTGCATCGTATGGACATACAGAGCTGAAACATTCTTCTAAAAACCTTAATTTGAGTTCAACAGAAGAAAGTAAGTCATATGGGATCTGGGATGGCATGAGAGCGAGTAAATGATGAGAACATTTTCATTTTTGGGTGAACTATCCCTTTAAGTAGTTATACATTTTGGGGCCACTTTATGTTATTGAAACAAAGATTTTTCAAGATTCCTGTCTTCTCCCATTCAAGCAAACAGGAGGATGTTTGCCATGATGGTCACGGAGTGTACAGACGTGCCTTAAAGGAAGTACATCCAGTGAGTTGAATGTAATTTGTGAGACACCATCATGATGTTTTGCTTTCATCCTGTCTTTAGACTCATGTCATTGATGAAGACATGCAAGCCACATCCTGTGGCTGTTTCACATGTCCAGAGCTTTGATTTCTTTCAAATGTATTTTGATATTTCAGTCTCATAATGATCACCCTTACTCACTCTGATACAAGGGGGGATACTTAATTTAGGACTAGGTTTACTCAGTTTCTGGGAAAATGCCTCATGTGCCATAACTTCTGAGATCAATTGATGAGAACCAGCCTAAATTATATCTGACAGACTGCAAATTAGGCCCAAGGCATCTTATTATTTCAAACCATTTTTGAAAATATTCCTGCATGTCTCTCCGTTGTGTTTTTTCAGGAATATCCAAGAACAGATAATGAGTAGGCTCATTTTATATGTACAGGTGAAACTCGAAAAATTAGAATATCGTGCAAAAGTTCATTAATTTCAGTAATTCAACTTAAAAGGTGAAACGAATATATTATATAGATTCATTACAAGCAAAGTAAGATATTTCAAGCCTTTATTTGATATAATTTTGATGATTATGGCTTATAGCTTATGAAAACCCCAAATTCAGAATCTCAGAAAATTAGAATATTACATGAAATCAATAAAAAAAGGATTTTAAATACAGAAATGTCGGCCCTCTGAAAAGTATAATCATGCATATGTACTCAGTACTTGGTTTGGGCCCCTTTTGCATTAATTGCTGCCTCAATGCGGCTTGGCATGGATGCTATCAGCCTGTGGCACTGCTGAGGTGTTATGGAAGACCAAGATGCTTCAATAGCGGCCTTCAGCTCTTCTGCATTGTTTGGTCTCATGTCTCTCATCTTTCTCTTGGCAATGCCCCATAGATTCTCTATGGGGTTCAGGTCAGGCGAGTTTCCTGGCCAATCAAGCACAGTAATACCATGGTCATTGAACCAGGTTTTGGTACTTTTGGCAGTGTGGGCAGGTGCCAAGTCCTGCTGGAAAATGAAGTCAGCATCTCCATAAAGCTTGTCTGCTGAAGGAAGCATGAAGTGCTCTAAAATGTCCCGGTAGATGGCTGCGTTGACTCTGGACTTAATAAAGCACAGTGGACCAACACCAGCCGATGACATGGCTCCCCAAATCAACACAGACTGTGGAAACTTCACACTGGACTTCAAGCATCTTGGATTGTGTGCCTCTCCATTCTTCCTCCAGACTCTGGGACCTTGGTTTCCAAATGAGATGCAAAATTTGCTCTCATCAGAAAAGAGGACTTTGGACCACTGAGCAACAGACCAGTTCTTTTTTTCTTTAGCCCAGGTAAGACGCTTGACATTTGAAGCCCATGTCCAGGACCCGTCTGTGTGTGGTGGCTCTTGATGCAGTAACTCCAGCCTCAGTTCACTCCTTGTGAAGCTCCCCACACATTTGAATGGCCTTTTCCTGACAATCCTCTCCAGGCTACGGTCATCCCTGCTGCTTGTGCACCTTTTTCTTCCACACTTTTCCCTTCCACTTAACTTTCTATTAATGTGCTTTGATACAGCACTTTGAGAACATCCAACTTCTTTTGCAATTACTTTTTGAGGCTTTCCCTCCTTGTGGAGGGTGTCAATGATGGTTTTCTGCACAACTGTCAGGTCAGCAGTCTTCCCCATGATTGTGAATTCAACTGAACCAGACTGAGAGACCATTTAAAGGCTCAGGAACCCTTTGCAGGTGTTTAGCTGATTAGAGTGTGACACTTTGAGCCTACAATACTGAACCTTTTCACAATATTCTAATTTTCTGAGATTCTGAATTTGGGGTTTTCATAAGCTGTAAGCCATAATCATCAAAATTATATCAAATAAAGGCTTGAAATATCTTACTTTGCTTGTAATGAGTCTATATAATATATTCGTTTCACCTTTTAAGTTGAATTACTGAAATTAATGAACTTTTGCACGATATTCTAATTTTTCGAGTTTCACCTGTATATACAAACAAATGAAAAACCACAAGAAAAATGTAAAGGGATATTATTCCAAAAATGAATATTCTGTTGACTTGTAACACAAAAGGAGAAGTTAAGCAAGTATGTTAGCCTTAGTAACCATTCACTTTCATTGCATATTTTTCCAAACAATGAAAGTAAACGGTGACTGAGGCTAACATACTGCCTAACATCTCCTTTTGTGTTCAACGGAAAAAATAATGTAATGTGGCTTTGAAAAAGATGGAAGCCATTAAGCTCCATTTCTTTTAATTCAAACTTTGATTTAGATGTAATAAAATTTCCAATAAGCTCCTCCCACCAACTTACCATAATAACAATCTTGGCAGAGCTGTGGGCGTACCACAGGCTGTGATGGGCCAGGACGCACAGTAAACCATAAAATGCCAGCGTTGCCAGGTTACGTGGGTCCAGCAGTGACTCCACTAGGGGAATAGTACCCATAGTCCAGTCACAGCACAGCTCAGAAGGGTTGAGCAGCAGCCAGGCATTTACTGGCAGGAGGTAGTTGAAGGTCAGCTGTCTGGTTGGGGTGGAGCTCACGGCAGCTGGATTATCAAACCTAATAAGAGATAGGAAATAATTAATGAGTTCTTGCACCATAAGAGACATTTGTTAAAAGCAGCACTAGACTGTTTGGACAGGGTAATTGATATGAGAAACACAGAGAAGAAAAAGGGTTTCTCCAAATCAATTAATCAATTAGCTGGGGGAAAACAAATGTATTGGCTTTTATTGGCTACTCATTCCTGAGTGTCAGTGAGGGCCCTATGATTTCTGTGTTATGAAAAACACAGATGGAATACGGTCATAAAAATGGAATTCGCTATAACACGCGGAATGTCACAGAACTTTATATCTTTGGGATGAAATTAATGTATAAATGCAAAATTAATCAAATTAAAATTGTGATATGTTCTAGTGTGAAGATTAAACCACAAAGGATGAGATTTAATTAAACAAATATCCTACATGAGCGGTGTGCTTCAACAGTAAATGAATGTGAGAAGCCGCTGCTCACAGTAACCACATCAAAGGCCAAAATAAAAGCATCATTAAATTAGACATGTGCAATTGAAAAAAATGTGGCAGAAATATATTACTTCTGTATAGTAAAATGTTATATTTATTGTAGTAGTAGTAGTAATAATAATATCAATAATAATTACATTATATTTAAGCAATATCTCAAGCAAGACTTTCATTAATACTGTGATGCTCTAATGTGCAGCACTGTATTTGACTAAAATAATAAATAATAATAAAAATAAAACACAAATACAACAAACTCCAATTTTGGGTTTTGGATTGTACTGTAAGGATTAGTGTAGATGCTCTTTATTTAATAAAATAATAATGCAATGGAATGTTGAAATGTAATTGGTCTGTTTTCATTTGATAACTTCTATTAATTAATTTGAGGAGACAGTTTTTTTACTGATAAAATTTAATTAAACTATAAAACCGGATTTGGGAAAAAAAAAATTTCCAAATTGCATTAAATTATTTCATAGGGGCCTAAATGAAGGCAACAACGATTATGGAACAAATGATCAGAACAAAGCATAAATTACATAAAGAAGACAGTGATAATGTGGAGATAAATGTTTTTTAAATAGTTTAAAAAGGTAACAATTAGTTTATAAAAACAAAAAAAAAGCTGCTAACACTTTAAAATAGGGTTGTAATTTTTAACATTAGTCATCTTCATTAGTTAACATGAACTAACAATGACCAATATTTTTTCAGCACTTATTAATCTTGGTCAATGTTAATTTCAACATTTTTCAATTGAAAAGTTGTATATTGATATTAGCTAATGCACTATGAATTAACAATGAATAATTGTATTGTTATAACATTAACCAAGATGAATAAATGCTGTATAAAATATTGTTCTTTGTTAGTTCATGACACCAAATACATTTACAAATGTTAATAAATACCACATTCTTGTAGTGTCCTGGAAAAAAAAAACTATTTTGCACAAATAAAACAAAAAACATTTTAAGACCATTCTAATTTGCCTTTTTGATTTTTTTTGTTTTGTTGTTGTATTAATACATTTTCTTTCTTTTAATTGTGGGGTAAAATATCTTCTAAAATAAGTTCTTTGAGGTTTACTCATTGTTAGTTGCAGTCATAGTTCACTGAAGGGGAAACAGTGATTACCAATGCTTTTTGTGAATTTTGTGAATCAAGACATTGTGAACCATTAATATGAAAATAAATATATACTATATGCACTATAATCAAAAAAGTTAAAAAAAAATGGGTTCATTCAAGGTGATCTCAACTGCTGCATAGAATTTAACATGCAATCTGACAATATATATGAGCTGACAACATACTGCAAGATTTCCATGTTTCCCAGCTATTTCACTTTTTTGAAAGAACATTTTCCTTTAGTTTCCATATAAATTTTCAATATTTATGTTGGTATAATTCAGCCCATGACCACTATTCTGCAACAAATCATGTTCCACATGCATGTACAAACAGAGAGAATAAATAGGGTCCAAGCCACACTAAACAATAGACAGATTTAGAGGGACAGTTCAACCAAAAAAAAAAATATATAAAATCTGTCATCATTTAGTCATTTCCAAACCCGAATGACTTAATTTTTTTTTCTCTGAAACACAAAAGGAGATGCAAGGAAGAATGTTAGGGACTGACAGCCTAGAACGATATAATTGTTAGTAAATGATGGAATTTTTTTTGGAGTGAACTATCAATTTAATGTCACCAAGTGTCACCAAAACAACAAGACTGCCAAATTGACAAGAGTTGTTGTGACTCATGACTCTCAAAACAGAATAATATAGTGTTGATTTTACTCATTTTCATTGAATCGCAAGAATTTAAGGCAAATGGTGGTATTTCCTGAATTAAATAAAATTTCTCCCTAGACAATAATGATTATGGGAACCCATTATTTAACAGGAAATGAGAAAGCATTCTGATTTAATTAAAACCAAGTACAAACATTAGTTGTACTTTGCTTTATTATACAGTTATTCATTTGGAAGAGGCCTTCATCAAAAGTGACAAAGTGTTTTCAAGACATTTGATAAGTAAGCATAATTCCTGGTTAATTGAACCCATAACCTTGTTGTTGTTCGTGCAATGCTCTACCAGTTCAGCTACAGCAGTAAAGAAACAGACTTTTGTTTTTCCACCCACTAAAATTCAGTCCTCATATTAAATAAACAAACCTTCAAAAGGTAAAAAAGCAAATAACCTTGACATCGGCTTTCATTTTTCCCTATAAACACTTGCCATGTTAACTAATAACTAATATTTTCCAAAGCAGAAATATTTCCGCTGTTTGAAATGGACACAAACTCAAGTTTATCACTTGGCTTTCACAGAGGGGTGTGCTTTGGGAGAGAGGTTTCAAGGGTGGGAGAGCCAACTGCAAGTATTAAAAACCCAATAAAACCATTTGCACAACCCGGTCATAAATCCAATCGCTTGGAAGAAGAATGTTTTTGTTTTGGCTGGGACATTCCAGCATTATCACATTATTCCAAAATACAACTCAAGGATAAAATATATAGAAAGTATGTTAATCTAGCATATTATGTCTCCAGAGAGCAGTGCGATTAAGCTACTACAGACGTTCGGAGACAGTCGGTGGATTATGTCTGGGGGATTAGAGATTGCTTCCGTGACAAATCCAAAAGGATTTTTCATACTGATCCTAATCAACTTCACCGGTAATGATCAAAGAAAAGGAGTTTGTCTATGTATAAGGCATACTTCTCTTTTATACAAAGCTTTTGGACTTTTGAAGATGCTTATTTTGTACAAGGGTGGGAGGATTCGATCACAATGCGAGAACCTCTTTAATAGTGCTTCTGGGTCTGGCACGGGAGCTGATGTTTATATAAGTTTTGTGACGGTCCACAACATTTCAGACGGTTAACATACTGGATTAAAAAAAAGATTTTCCCATAATATGACACCGCAGACATGTTTACATTCATTTGTCACATTGTCCCGTTGATGATTGACACTATTTTGTCTATAGAAAAGAAACCCGTTTACATTTAAAACAAATCTTTACAGCAATGAATCAGTGTATTATCATAAAGCACTAAGACATGAGAGGTTGTGCATTACAGCGAGAAAGCCCTGGGTAAGGGGTGTTTTTTTGATGGCAAATGCAACATGATGCTTTAAGTAATAAGCTACTGTTTAAGTTTAGGCTGCTTGCCAACAAAGTAGCAACTTGCAGCAATAATGTCGGTGTTCCCGCTCTTTTCAAGGCACAATTTCCCAGGGCATTTACAGGACATTTTCTGTGCCCAACAAATTAAAGCAAAAGCAAACGAGAGGTCATGATGTATATTGTAGTTATTGGCTGCTTATGTTTTCTGAATTTAATATTCAACACTTAGTTGACCAAAATGTTGTCTACAAATTACTATACAGTAGTAATATGTTGTTATCTCCTATAAAATCTTTGATTTATTTAAATAAATGAATAGTCTGTATGTGTTGTATGATTCAGAGCGCTCTGCTCTCTGTCATCCACTACACACACACAAAAAGCACACATGCTCATGACTGTGCTGTCAGTGAATGAGCAGCCAACTTCCCAAATTCATTTTGAAGCACGTAGCACATGCAGATTATATATACATTTAATTAAATCACAGCCTTTAGCAGTTTAAGACTCATACTAGGACATATCACAATTTTAATTTGATTAATTATACATTCAAACATTCATTTTTGTACCAAATATGTCAAATTCCATAACATTCCGCATTTTATAGCTGATTACATTTTTATGACTGGATTCAGTGATTCCGTCCACATCGCAGAAAACATGTGGTTACCATGGTACAAGTGGACACTGATCATTGAACTTAATTAATTCACATCCCAAAGTCTAAAGGCCACATCACCTCGCAACCACCTCAGGGTGTGAATTTATTTTCAAAAACATCAGCGGCCCGACTGTGTCATCAATGTCTAAAATGTATAACTCAAATGTATTCTTAGTTACACAAGAGCAATTTTTGGAACGAAAATCCCATTTTGCACTATATCAATACTTCAAATATTTGGTAGAGAAAAGCAGAGATGACCACAAATGAGCAGGAAATGTACGTGACTGGTTTGGTTTGTTTACGCCAGTCAACCGTTGTTTTACAATGCGCTGCCGGCAGCAGTGCCAAAATGATACAAATGTGTATTTGACACCTATCCAGACTCCTGACTGTTACCATGTTTTTTGTACATGTAAAAAAAACTTATAAGTGACACAGTCAAACTGTTTTATTATACTACAATATTTTCCCCACAATAATATTTAGCCATGGGTAAAATTAATTTGGCTGTGATCTCACCTGGTAAAAACTGGCAGCTGGGACTGTATGACCTGCACCCTGATGATGACCAGCAGGAGTGTGCTGATGATCAGAACAATGAGTTTCAGCAGGGTCTGCAGAACTGCGTGGGGGAATCCGTCTTTCCCTCTCAACACCTGAATTATGGTGTCAATCAGCACGGGCAGAGTGAACTGTATGAAAAGAGAGGGAAAACAATTGACATAAGGAGAAACCAATATATATATATATAAATATACATATATATATATATATATATACAGAATTATTATATGTCATGTTTATGATACAAGTCATATTTTATAAATCATTTTCAATCACATAATTATTAACAATTGCTATTGCTCATTCTTAGGTTTAGGGACGATTCTAGGATTTCCATCTTGGGGGGCTCATCTCCAAATTACACTATACGATGTGCACAATGTGTATTCCACTCTGTTGCAGAGATAGCATTTTTTTTTTTTTACTGTGTCATTCAAGTTAGTTAATATTTATTCAGAATACTGTCATTTTCTATGACAATATAACACAAAGTTAAAAGAATTAACCACAACTGCTTGAAGAATATAAAACCATATATTATCAAAATGGTCTATTTGTTGGCAACACGTTTCATCTTTCCTAATCACTCCTTTATTTGATCTCCATTTATTAACCCAAAAAAGAACATGAATCAATAATTTTGCAAGTTCTATCGTTTAAAGTTATATCAAACACCACAAAAACCTATTACTCCAATAAATTACAAATCTTTATTGATAGTAAAAGGAGAGAAGATCGGGACAGAGTGTAGGGCAGATCTAAAGCCACATCTCCCAAATGGGCACCACTGTTCAATGGAGGACATTGTGCTAACCACTAGGTCACATCTCTGACCAAGAAAGATACTTCTTAGAGTAAGTGCTATATAAGATGCTGCAACAAAACTTTCACACAACACATTAGCTCTGCACCGGACACATTAGATCAACATTACATTTAATACATTATTGTTTAATTGCTGTGCTTGTAACGCCTTAGGCCGATCAGAGTAATTACTTAAGCTACATATATTTCATTGGAACATCAAAGTCCATGAGATGCTCATGCATAAGGGTTGAATTAGAGTCATAGCTGAAGTTGCATACAGGAAGAACTGCGGAACAATTCGTCCAAGGTAAAGAGCCATAGACCTCGGGATCTTTTTAGAAACAACAGCTGCTTATTTTCATTCCCTTTCAGGAGCAAGCACACAAGAGAATTATGCCAGAGTCCATTATGTAAAATGTAATTGCATAATACAAAGGGCATGGTAGGCGTTCAAAAGAGGAAAGGAAACGCTGTACATCCAACCACTAATGGACAAGTTCAAATAAACACACTGGGTCTTTGAAATGGCTTTTATTTTAAGGAAAAGTTCACCCAAAAATGAAAACTCCATCTTTATTTTTCACCCTTAATTTGTTGCATCCCTGAATGATAGAAATTTAGCAGAATGTTCAAGCTGCTCTTTTCCATACAATAAAAATGAACGGTGACCAAGAGCTATCAAGTTCCGAAAATGACAAAAACCATCATGAAAGCTCATATAAAGTCTTCTGAAGCCATAGATAATATCTTTGCGTGTTGGAGGAAAAAAAAAAAAAAAAAAAGGATAAATCTTCTACACAGTTCGAATCTCCTTCATGTTCAAGCATATTCAAATACGGCGCATTGAAATATCTCACACCAGGTTTGACATCAATGATGCCATTGGTTCTCATGTGTCTCGTAAATGATTGCTACTTAAATTTTGGTTTGTTCCAAACACAAAGCGATCATATGGCTTTAGGAGATTTAGAATGGACTAGTTTTATGATACTTTCATTGTGCTTTTTGCCATTTTTGAAGCTTGACAGCCCCTGGTCACCATTCACTTTCATTGTTTGGAAAAGAGCAGTGTGAACATTCTGCTAAATGCTGTGTTCAGCAAAAGAGAAAAAACAATCAAACTGGTTTGGAATGACAATGGGGGGAGAATATTATGAAATAATTTTTATTTTTGGATGAACTACACCTTTAATATTGAAATATAGATGCTAATATTTGCTAACAGAGAACAATAACATGGTAATCAATATAGAACATAAAAAAGACTCCTTCGTGTCTGTAATGTGTGCTTATTGACTGACACGCCATGCGCACAGCATCTAACTAATGTCAGTGCACAAAAGATTTCGATTTTTTGAAACTCTGCAGAACATTTTAAATGAAATAGGGTGATTTCACATCTGGTAAGACTTGTGGTTAAGAAAACTATGAGACTATGCTGTTTTGTTTCAGTGCTATTAGAAATGAGAGATGTTTCCCTCAAGTTATGTACTCAACTGTCACTTACAAAATAGTTACGATGTCTTCTTCCCTTGTTTTTTTTTTTTTTCAGGCAGAAGGTATTGAATGCGATATTAGATAAATACCTTGTATAAGCTGTTGGTTATCACCCAGTTAATGCCTCTAAAAACCAAAAGTAGACATGCCCTAATATTTTAGATTCACACCAGAAAATTAGCTTGTGACAGGCAAGAGTGACAAGACATCAATAGAAAAATAGGTAGAATACATAATGCTTTCAAAAAACGGTTTCTCCCTTGTTATGCAATTGTTGAACGTTGTTACAAAACCAATATTTTTTAGCACCTTATATAAATTCAGTACACTTTGGTGTCACATGAATTATTATATAGCAAATCCCAATTTCCTGTTGTGAGATCTATTAGATGTGTTGACATGAAACATGAAAAAAGAAAAAAAAGAAATCCTCCCCCCTTGAAGGGTTAGTTCACCCAAAAATAAATTCTCTCATTTACTCTACTTGCTCATTAAAAATCTCTATTCATATCATAAATCTCCACTTTTACTTTTAAAATGTGAAAGAATGTGAAAGTAAAGCTGAATTATTGTTCTAAAAATCTTTGTTTGTTTGATCTTTAGAAGTAATGCACATCTGGGATGGTATGAGGGTGAGTAAATGAGAGAATTTTAATGTTTGGGTGAACTATCCCTTTAAGCACCTTTCACTGACGTTTCCCAAAAAAAAAAAAATTTTACAAAAAAAATAATATTAATAATAACAACATGTACACACACACACATAACGTTTTAGGCCTAATTTTGGAACCCATTTGTGGAAACTGTCACACCAGTACAACACGCCACAGGATTTTGTTCCCACTGATACCTCAAGCTTGGTTATATGCTCAATACTTTCAAAATCTTTTAGTTAAGGTTATTCATTAATAACACTTTCTTTATAAAAGTTTTCTGGATTTGTTTTGACACATTTTTATTGATTGTCAAATTGTCAGGCTAGTGCCAGCAACTGACAAAAGTGTCCAAATATGTCTACAGCTGTTTTTTGAGGCTGTACCCTGCGAAGACGTGTTAAGTCTTTCCATCTGGGAAACAGTTTCTTACTCCCTCTGTCTTTCTGCCAAGAAAATAGGGCTTCTAATATCAAAAAGAGAACCATGTTTTATGGCTTCCACTAAAAGCAATATAGTTGTCTTTATTTGTAGTTTCTTGCAAATAAGCCTTTGATCCAAAGACCCAATAACAGACCCTATTGACATAATAAAATTGACATATTGACATATTACACAGTGTGAATCACAGATCCTTTATTTATGAGGTAATAAATAAATGTGGTTCTTACCCCTTGGGCAACAAACACCTCATAAATACAGCATATCCCGATGACAGTGATCCCCTGCTCCTTGCATAGCGTGGCAATGGCAACCAGGAACACGGTTAAAATAATGGGGGTCCACACTGAAAGTGAAATGTCTGGGTTAATTTATGATCCAGTAAACCAGTACACACATCTGTAAAAGTACCATGGTGCTGAAAGATTCTCATCAATCAGTGTTACGGTAAGTACATTATTGTGTAAAAAAAAAAAAAACATTTAACCCTGAAGCTCTGAGGGTATTTTTAAAGATTTCTTGTTTCAGTGGCATACCCAAAATGAAAGGCTTATAACGCGACAAATAAAAACAAAAGTGTCAAGTGTTTGGTATCATTCTAAAGAAATATTTTCAAATATTTTAATGATGATAGAATATGAGACTCTAAGCCAAAGCAAATGCTAAAAATATTTATATTTAATATTTAAAATAAAATATTTTAATTTTAATTATTTTTCTGATTTCAAATGATATATCTCTGGGTTTAAATAAGGTGGCTCAGAAGAAATGCTTTTGTTTAGTTCCCAATTATGTCACCTGTGACTGAGAAATGTTTGTTTTGATACAACAAAGGAAACAAAACTTATTGCATTACAAAAATAATTGAAGTCTCCAAAGCCTCTAGAAACAAATAAAACATAATAATTGCATATAAGAACTAATTACACATGCAAACACAACAATGATTAAAGGTTAACATAGCATGAAGACATGATTTTAGTAATGAGATTTCACAGAATGAGTTGCATTCTGTGCCATTTTAGTCATCATTGAGTCTGTTCCATGTATTTGGCACCAACAGTCACCAAACATATGACTTTCTACCCAAATATGGATGATTTTTACAGATCTGAACCCAATATGTTCAGCTTAAAGTCCAATAACAGATAATCGACCTCAGCACGACGGTCACCATGAGAGAGGTAGCACACTTATGTCTTATGCATACATCATTTTAAACATACAGTGGGGGACATAACAGTCCACACTGAAATTTTCGAATTCAAAATCTAATATGAACCTGGAAATAAACAGACATTTGTCAAGGTTGTGAAATTTTGAAAAATCAAAAAATGTATGATAATATAATCAAGTAAAAACAACTAAATTAAATTAGAAAATTCCTAAATATAAGCATTTTTTTTTACAGGTGAACTCTGTGAACATCACTGTACTTTTTAAAATGATTATTAGGTTGGCTTTAAAGAGCAAACCTACTGATCTACCATTTAAGATCATTATTATTATTATTATTATTAGGTTGGCCTTTTTAAACTTATAATAGTGATGCTTTGCAAGAACCACTAATTAATCACACATACTTATTATACACTTTTTCAGCACCTAACTTGTCCTGCATCATTTGTCATAGACCCACAAATGAGGTGTCAAATCGACCGGCCTATTTACGACACCTGTGCTGTGACTTTTGGGGATGGGTGTACGGTGCACCCCTGGGAAGCAAAAAACATCCTTAAAAATCCCATATACTTTGCGATGCAACAAACTTTGACAGATCATATCTCCGGATCAGAATTTCGTAGAGACATGTGGTTGGACTAATTTCATACTGCCTAGCAAGCCATTTTGGAGCATTACTTGATTGTGGGTAAGATGTACCCCTGGGAGGTAAACCTGCACAAAAATTCCACATAGGCATACTATGGCATGGGTCTGGCCAATTATGTTTTTTCCTACCAAGACACTAAATTTGGTGGATCATATCTCCCAATCAGAATGTCGTAGAGACATGTGGGTAGGGTCATTTCACTTGGGCTACCAATCAGTCATTAAGTATCATCTTTCAAATGGCATAACCATGCCCTAGCAACCATTTACGGCACGCTAGCAACCGTCCCCATAGACTTCCATTCAAAATGATTCAGAAGGATATCTTCAGAACAGAATGTTTTAGACATTTGGGGATTGGCTCTTTTGAGTCAGGTTAGTAAGCAGCCAATGGGAATCACTCTGGTCACTGGCTAGCCATGCCCTAGCAACCATTTAGAACATCCTAGCAACCAGCCCTATTGTCTTCCATTCAAATTGGCTGAGAGTGATATCTTCGGATAAAAATGTCCTCGAGACATGAGAGTTGGCTTGTTTCACTTGGGTGCAGGGTTTCCGTTGTCCGGTAATTACCGGACATTGGCCGGTAAAAAAATTAAATGTCCGACAAAATTAAATCTCTCCGGTCAAATTGTCCGATTAAAATTGCCTAATAATCCCGTCCCCCTAACACAATCTGAATTTGAGAATAAGCCTAAAATGTATAAAGCAAAAATACACCGATCTCTTGCTATGTTATAAAGGAACAGGCTCTATCGTTTGAAAGTTATGAAACAACATCGCATGCTGCATTTCAAATAAAGCGCACGCCTAAAACGGCTGCAATATAGACCTAAACAACGAACGATTGAGTGAGACGTTTCAAATATGGCCAGGCCCAGGCAGACTAGCTTTAAAAGCTTTTTTCAGAGGCCAGACGATGGTGAATCAGGAACATCTCATTATAGAGAGATCAGTGCTTCTAATCCGCGCATTCGTGCAGTTTTTTCTCTATCATCAAAACTGAATAGCCTATGTTCATCAGTGCATGGTTACAGTCTATATCAAGCAGGGACACGTTTGTGTCCATTTTATTTTGTGATTTCACCGAATTAATAGAGAGTCTCCGCAACGGCGATAGATTGAAAGCGTGCGTCCTAGTGAAGATTGCGCACTTCGCGCAGCGCGTCGTCCATGCAACTGATAGCAGCGGACACGAAGCTCAGCTTGATTTCAAAAACAACAGATTTTAGCGCTAGATCTCTTATTTAATAACGGACTAAATGAATGATCTGCTAGTTAACTGGAGATGTTTTATTTATTTGTATTAGGTACATCCGTGCCTCAATGTTTCAAAAAGTGAATGTGTGTGAAACCACAGTAAAAAACAACTGGCGTTGATTGACGCCAATCGGACGTTCATGTTTTTTTTTTTCGTCTATTTGAAAGTTAAGCTAATAATAATATGTTGCATTCTATACGGCCTGATTATGTCATTTTTTAAAGGGGTCATGACATGAGAAACCAAATTTGCCTTGATCTTTTGGTATATAAGAGGTCTTTGTATCATTAAAACGTCCTGCAAGTTTAATATTTTAAGACGTCCTCCCCATTCTAAACGAATCATTTATTTAATCAAGCTCAAAATACAGCTCGTTCTGGATTCATGGTTAGAAGTGACGTGTCGGTTAGAAGTGACGTAACAGCGTTTGCATATGACCGCCTCCAGCACAAGATAACTACGCTTTAAGCGCAAGACAACTACGCTGATTTCAGTATCGCCGTCGCCTCACAAGTGTTCAGTCGATGGACAGCGAGCTCTGACAGAGACTACTTGTGCACAGGAAAATTACGATGCCACACAGATGTGCTGTTCCTGGCTGTGGTCAAACAAAACCTCTGAATAAGCTGCCGAAAGATCCAGACGTCAGGGAAAAATGGATGCAGTTTATTTTTTGCGGATCGACCCAGTCACGGCAGTGTTAACTTAAGCGTTTGTTCTGTACATTTTAAGGATGACTGTTTTGAGAACAAATCTCAATATGATGCTGGCTTTGCCAGAAAACTGTTGCTCAAAGATAAGTCCGTGCCGACTATTCTGGGAACAACGACAACGCAAACTGTAAGTAATCTATTTTAAACTTTAAACTACTTTTTAAAAGCGCAATTTCATTCATTATGAATAATCACAGTGTTTTTACTTAGTTTACTTGCATATTGTTCTGGCTGGAGGCGTCAATAATTGATACATAGGCACTGACGTTAGCCAATCATAACAGTGGGCGTTAACACTGAGGTCTTAAATGGAAAACGCCCCCAAAACAGACTGTTTGAATCAGAGGATGAGAAACAGGGTGGGAAAAGGTCATAAATCACTAGATTTTAAAAGTTTTTCTTAAAAAAAAATATATTAATACTATAATTGCACCTAAGGGAACATAATAATACAATAAAAAAACCATGTCATGACCTCTTTAAGTTACATAGACTGCCTCCAGTTTTCCTCAACTTGACTAATTAAGAGGCGATATATTTGACCGGCATATCATCAAAATGTCCGTAAAACGAAACCTCTGCCGGTCACTTTGACCGGCACCATTTTTTTCTAGCGGAAACTCTGCTTGGGTGAGCAATCAGTCTTCAAGTATCATCATGGAAACTACTTAGCTACAACCTAACAACCATTTAGAGCACCCTCGCAACCAAAACAAATTGACTTCCATTCATAATCATTTAAATCAGTATCTCTACACCAGAACATCACAGAGACTTCTGGTTTCGTTCATTTGACTCAGATAGCAAGGAGCCTTATGAGTATCACCTTGGAAACTGCCTAGTAACCCCAGATGGGGTTACCCTAGCAACCAAGTATCAAATCACATATCTCTGCACCAGAACGTCATAGTGACTTCCAGTTTCATATGACTCATTGTAGCAAGGAGCCTTTTGAGTATCACCCTGGTAACTGCCAAGCAACCAGATGGGGTTATCCTAGAAACCAAGTAACAAATCACTTATCTCTGAACCAGAATATCGCAGAGACTTCCATTTTCGTTCATTTGACTCAGGGTAGCATGGAGCCTTTTGAGTATCACCTTGGTAACTGCCAAGCAACCAGATGCAAAAGACTAACCTAACAAATCAACATGCTAGCAACATGCTAAAACATGTTAGCAATGCCTAACTAAGCATTCTACCTATTAATAAACTTTCAGACTAGGCTTTTTAAAGCCAAACTAAAGTTTTCCTGACAAACTTTCCTCTCTAGTTCATTTCTATCAGTGTAAAAATAGTTTTTACTTCATGCATCTTTAAAATTGTATTAGATCTGGTGTGCCATGGGTGACCCTTGGCTTCAACTTCATTGAATGACAATGGAATCCTACCACACAAGTCTTTGTGAGATGCAAATAATAAGAGCATCCCAGAATAAGAATGTTGTACACAAAAGTCAAAACCAGAAACGGCTGCAGCTGTGGCACACCGCCACCACAGATTTTATGAGCCATACGGGTCATAATATGCAAACAACATTGTCTTAGGACTTAACGACTGAACATTTACATGCACTTTTCACCTGTGAACTTTAATCCACCCAAGTTTTACACCTTAAAATGAAGGTAACAGTTTATTTAAGAAATAAGAAAAGACATAAATAAGAAAAAAAAAACATTGCTTGTCATCACTCCATGGACAAGGGAAGAACAAAAATGGGGCTTAACCATCTGTTATATATACATAAATTCAATAATCACAATGGGAGTTTGACATCAGCTCCAATATAATAATTGTTGTTGAGAGTGTGTCAACTCAGAAACAACACATCCTACTTTGATAGATCTGTGAAAGTAGATCTGTGTACTTAAAACTTCTGGGTGGGGATCGTGGTGCGCTTTCGAATGAGAGGCAAGTTGCAGCTTGTGCGCCATGTCCTAGGACTGAACTTGTCACGGTGTGCATGTGTGTATGCATGCATGGATTACATTGTGGTGATGGCAACACTTACCAATGGAGTGAAATGTGCCGTTTGATTTGGTGTACGCCAGGAAAGCAGCCAACAGGAATATGGAAGATAGTAACTCGGCCCTGCCGACGACACCAGTCACCTTTAAGCACAAAACAAAAGAGTGAAATTAAACCTTTCAACAGCCTGATGTGCATATCTCTCAACACTTCCAACAAGCAGAATGTCATTTGATCAAATCTGCGATCGTAAAATAAATATGTCAGATGATGTTGATTGATGTCTAAAGCATGTTTCTACAGCAGTGCATATGATTATGCCGTAGCCACAGTCTGAATGGGGAAGTTTATGCCATGAAGTGTCACACAGAATCATATGACAGGTGCAAGAGAAACCAGTTTTCAGCAATCAATCATCATTTGTGAAGCAGAAATTATTTTTCCCTTGTGCCATCTGTAAGAACTTGTGCTGAAAATATTGCACATAATTGTATATTACTTGTATGTTTTATAATTACAATTCTAAAACTGATCAATTTCAGTCCTGGATGCTGATTGGTCAAGGTAGCGTTACAGCTCTGCTATAATCCACAATATAGTAACAGCTGAGGCAAAACACTTGTTCTCCATATTACTGCACAGCACACATTTTTGTTGCATAGCAATGTTCTCATGGACTGTAGCTTCTAAAGAAGGATGGCCATATGCTAAAATAAAACATTTTGATGACAAAGTAGCTGCGTCCAAAATAGTGTACTGTCAGAGCTTTTGATGAAGGATGTACTTCTCGGCTGGTAAAACTTGTAAAGTGTGCAGGTGAGTAGTATGAATGCTTCATCAGGGGATGTGGGCATTGTCCCGTGACCAGAACATATGATGTTATAACAACACTCGCAAAAATAATGTACTCGGGTTTTGTTAAACAAGCACCATTTAAGCACAAGGAACAACTTTCATGGTATATATTGCACTTCATGTAAACCAATCAGCCACAACCTCTCTCCAAAACAAAAAACATCCAGTGAGGGGCAGTTCTGTGGATGGAAATGTCTTGTTGATGAGAGAGGTTAAAAGACAATGGCCAGACTGGTTCGGCAGACTAAGTGTACAGTAACTTAGATTCTATACAATTGTGGTGAGAAGAATAGCATCTCAGAATGCTATTCTTTTTTTTTTCCTTTTCTCCCATTTTCTCCCCAATTTGGAATGCCCAATTCCCAATGCGCTCACCACTGTTGTGGTGGCATAGTGAATCTCAATCCGGGTTGTGGAGGACGAATCTCATTTGCCTCCGCATCGGAGACGTTAATCCACGCATCTTATCATAAAAAGCAACATAAAAGTAATCCATATGACTCCAGTGGTTTAATCCATTGCTTCGAAAGCGATATGATAGGTGTGGATGAGAAACAAAATCAATCTTTATGTAATTATTTACTATAAATCTCCAATTTCACTATCACTTCCACATCCTCCTCCTTTTGTTTCAGGCAATTAGCATTCTTCATGCATATCGCCACCTACTGGGCAGGGAGGAGAATTAATACTAAAAAAGGTCTTAAATATATTAAATATCTGTTTCTCATACACACCTATCATATCGCTTTAGAAGCAATGGATTAAACCACTGGAGTCATATGGATTAATTTTACGCTGCCTTTATATGCTTTTTGGACCTTCAAATTTCTGGCCATCATTCAGTTGCATTGTATGGACCTACAAAGCAGAGATACTCTTCTAAAAATCTTAATTTGTGTTCAGCAGAAGAAAGAAATTCATACACATCTGGGACAACGAGATAATTAATTTTTTGGGGTGAACTATCCCTTTAATATCTTATGCAATTCTGCTTCAAGACATTTTTTGTTTGCTTAGATATTTTCCTCAGAAAATAAGCAAATACTCGGTAAAAAAAAAATTTTGCAGATACAGTAGAAAAGATCCCCCTGACTCATGGTTCTACGTCGTTTTTTTTTTTTTTTTTTAATTCAGCATTTAACGTGACATCAGATTCTTTTAACCTCTGCGGCTTAACCATAGGAGAGAGGATAGTGGTCAACCAGCATATTACACAGTAAATCATGGTTTGTGAATACCATCCAAATGAATTGGGAGAGCCGTAAATGAATACCTACCTGTCGTAAAATTGTCTGCGACTTCTCTTATAAAACAGCTATTTTATCAAAATAATCTCCATACATAGCTCACTCTAAATTCTGTTTGGCCGCATTCAATCCCATGGCAAAATGACTATAAAAAAACACCTGTGGCCACACATTCTATAATAATTAGTCAAGTTGCTGCATTGCTTGACAATGGCAAATAGCCTATAGTTAGTGTAATCAACTATTTTAATTGGTTGAAGAATGATTTATTCCTTTAGTAATTATTAATACATTTCATGTTTATTGAAGATTGGTATTTTATCATTTTGCTGTTGCCTCCATTCAATAAAAGCAATACGATTTTAACAGGGGTCAGGGGATTTGCATCATGCCTAAGAACACCACTTTCCCATGGTAAAATCATGGTAAGGCATAGCCGTTTATATAAAAAGTACATGCCTTACTAAAGGTATTGCATGCCAATGTAAATACAGACTAGGTATGGCATTAGACCAGGTGTACAGTAACCACTGTTGCTGGATTGCAATAATAAATAATTATTATTCAAAGCAACTTTCTAAAAATCAATTGGAGAAACTCAGCCTCTGTGGTACAGTTTAGGGCTGTGCCAGAGGGCATAATGGTTATACAACACAACTGAGATCTGAATAATCCTTCAGATCTTAGATCACAGGAACTGAACACCCAACCTTTTCACAAGCAGCCCTGATCCTTAACTGATAAACTTCCACCACTCCTCAAATAGCGGTTGTTTAATCAGATAGCGTACTACAACATTCAAGTTAATCAAAGTCTTTATTTATTCCCAATCTCCAAGCATTTAGCCCTTTATGAAATTCATTCAAGTGATAACTTGCTTAAAAGGGGAAAGGTCAACATTAGGAGTATAAAACAAATATTAACTGCAATGGAAGAGGCTCAATTTCAATGAGAAATTCTATGGTAATGTTCTACTGTTTACATGCAATGCACACTGGGACAACAAACTCTGTCTATTACTGCCACCATGAGGTGGCAAATGCAAAGACACGTCAATTATGTCAATGACAGCGTGTCTGTTGAATGCTAGTTCCTTAACCTTTTTACTGATGTTCATTTCCTCAAGCAAAAAAGGAGTAGAATAAATCATAAATGAAGTAATTGAGAATATACTTTTTCCGCAAGACATTCAACACAGTAACAATGTCGCACAGAGGCTTATGAGGCAAAGGCTGCGTTAACCCAAAGGGCAACATGGGTTGCAGCTCAGGGCCCTGCCACTAGAGTACCACCATACTCTGAAAAAAAAAAAGAATTATTATTTCTAAACAGTTTTCCTGAACACTCTTGCCACACTTAGACTGCTGTTGCTTGCAAACACGAGCAAATTCACAGCTAAACAGTGTATTACAGGTACTCCCGCCCCAAAGTCACACAATAGGTTGAGCCAAAAGTTGTCGCGTCACTCAAACTAAGGGAATAAAGTTTTGAAAGTGCTACAGAGCCAGTGTTTACATTCTTCGGGGAAATCAACCTACAAATGGCTTCCTTACTGTAGGCTATAATTATCTCTGCGATAAGAAACATTATTTTAACATTGAAAAAAAATAAAATAATAAAAAATAAATCACACAAGGATTCACATTATAAAAATATGTATTTATATGCATTACCAGTCTGAATTGGCTCCATACTCTTAGCGCTTAGAACTGAATTCATCCTTAAACCATAGAGCATTTGTTTTCGGAGATCAGCCTAATCAAAATCAGCTGAGGACCTCAGTGAATTATAACAGACTGAACTGTACAATGACAATGTGAACTGTACAATGACAATGTAAACAGAGCACAATGATCCCCTGCACCTTTTGGGTTTCAAAGACATATTTGACGGCTTGCTTTCAAAAAGATCATAAAGAGGGCACTTTACGTGGTTTGATGATAGTGATGAGTGTCATTTAATTTTATGCAGATCACTGATTGAGTGTTTTAACATGATTGCATGGTAATTGTATCTATCCTTACTGGCATGGGCTATTTTTGTATGTATTCCGCAGTCTAAATAAAATGATTTCTGTCTGTGTTACATTCATAATAACGGCCATTCAAGGGCTGCTGTATTTACTATTTGTTCTTTATTGGACACGCTTCAACATATGTCATTGGTGAGTCTTCTGTGATATGTTGGTAGTTTGTGACTCTCTGGGTCATGAGCAAATCTTTATGGGCATGGCTCATGAATATTAATTCGTTTATTATGATGTTGGTTAACCGGTGTAGAACTGAAGATCACGTGACCTAATTCATATTCATGAGCTTGCCCAGGGCACTGGGGAGGCTTAACTTGGCCCTTTATGAGGCATACAGAGGAGGGTAGTGTAGCCTAGAGACTGGTAACCAAAAGGCTGCAACTTCTAACTTCAAAAGGCACAAATATGTAGCATGAAAGTTGAAGAAATATATTCCACTGGCCCTAGTCATGCATGCAACAAACTGTATTATTTATGATTTGTATGTCCTGAAGAAAATACCAGTGCTTTCTTGGCAACAATGAGGTTTTGTGTGAATGAAATGCCACATCAGTATGCAATTTTGAGCAAATACATATAAAATTGATATCATTATCCTCACAAAACCTGTCAAGATAATATCCTGGTTATATTTAACCCCAAATCAATTTAAAAAAAAGATGAAATATCATGTATCATGGCATTATTTTTAGGACCCTTAAAGGTGCTGTAAGTGATTTCAGCCAATCTACTTCCACAAGACTGAGCAGTTGAATTAGCCATGACCCCTCCATCCAAAACCTTGCACTCCAAAGATAACAGATGAGCTTCATTGAGATGGGCATCATGCAGAAACAGTTGTTTAACACAACAGCAGTAAAATAACACCCTCAACAGACAACTTGGCTTAAAAATGGCACTAAGACTCAATAACTGAGAGGGGTCTGTCTGGGTCCTACAAGTCTACTACAAGACATACGCATTACACGACACACCCAATGCAAGTTACGCCACTTCCAAATAACCAGCGAAATCTTAAGTATTGGAACAGTTGGATGCCAAAATCATACTCTGTTTGTTGTGATTATTTGGAGTTCCGCCGCAAACATACACCTTCACCTATCAATGACTCTAACCCTAACCACAATGGTTTTAAAAATGAAAAGATTATAAAATCATTCAATATACCGCAAATTAAAAGTTATTTTAAATTCAATTGTACCACAGTATCACTACGTGGCTACAGTGAGGAGAAATTAAATGAAAGTGAAGAGAAGAAGCTAGTGTTATGCTAAGCTAATAGGCTAAACAATTAGCTTGTAGGCTAACTGGAGAGAACAGAACAGATAAATGTATATCTTACCATTTATAAATTTTTTATTATTGAACATGCAGAAATTGTAAGTAAATAGAGTAAATATCACTTCCACAAAACTACAAGTTCAGTTTACCATTTATATCTTCTTTTTAATAATATGGTATGTAACATATCATTTAAACTTTATTCTTTGTTATATTTAAAGAGTTAAGAGAAAATGAAATCACAGCGTTTGCATAGGATTTTAAAAGTACTTTTAGCAAATAGATTTGCTTGATGATCAAAGGGGGGCGTTACTTGTAGTGGGTGTGTAGTGAAGTGGATGTTCCTTGTAGTCTTGCAGGATACAGACAGATACACTTGGAATAATTCACTGCAACTACAGTACTATGAGAACACGCAAAATGATAGACAGTTTGAAAGCGTCAGAGACCATGGTCCGCAGACACATTTTTATTTGCGGAGTCTAGAGCCATCACAGAGACCAGTGAAGACATCTAAAGACACTTTTTTAACTTTTACTATTCCTAGTGTTTTGAATGATGATCATTTCGTAACAGTCATTTTTTTACTGTATTACAGGAAAAAGATGTTATTGTACTATGATTTTCTAAATTAAAATGAACAAAAATGAAAGGACTGAGGGAGGTCAACTATAATGTATAAATACTTAATTTAAATAATATTTGTTTTTTTCATGTTGTGGTATTAATAATATATCTGTGACTGTCATAAAAATGATGTCACAATGTAAAAAATCTTAATTGTCCATAAAAAGGCTTTATTTTCTGTAATTTCTTATTTAGATTTTGAGTAAAATCATTTTTTTTTAGTCTTGCTAGTTTTCGTGAGAAATGCTCAATAACAATTCATTACGCAAATACAATATGCGATAACATCAACACTGTCTGTAACATTTCGAATTGTTTTAGTTTTTAGTGCAAGTCAATCTTTTATCTTACATTTAAGTATAAACTTTACATAATAAATTAAATATGACCCTTAAGACTGAAATTATCTAAAAAAAAAAAAAAAAGGTTTTTAGTCTACATTAAAAGCGCTGAAATTTTTTCAATGTTGAAATTCAACAAAAGTTAATCTCAATCGACAGCATTTGTGTGGCATAATATTGATCACAAAAATACATTTTCACCTGCCCCTCTTTTTCTTTAAAAAAAGCACAAATCTGTGTTATAGTGAGTCACTTACAATGGACATGAATGGGGCCAACCTGTAAACGTTAAAATACTCACATTTATTTCAAAAGTATAGCCACAATATGCAGGTTAACATGATTTTAGTGTGATAAATCGCTTACCTCCCTTTGACGATGTTATGTCAACAAACACTAAAATTACTGGAAAAGATATTTAAACAACTTTACAGCTCAAATAATACACAAGATAACAGAAAAAAACATATTTAAGTCCTTTTATAATAGTAAGATTCACATTTCTGCCTTTAAACCCTCCAAATATTGTCTCTTTTCACTTCCATTGTAAAGCCCTAGGTATACTTCCATTTTTACTTGAACACTCCACGTCTTCATCCAGTCGAATGCGACCCTGTCAAAATATACTCCATATTACTGTGCATGCATTCACAGTCGGTTGCCGCATGCATGCTACGACTGCTATGATACACCGGACAGTTACATAAATGCAGGTATCTCCAAACCTCCCCACACATGCATTCTTGACTTGCACATCCACTGTTTTTGTTTTTATCTTCATTTCCTGAAGTTTAGCTGTGATTACATCTTCAAGCGCTTCTTCAATTGCAAGTGTTGCCACCTTGTGGACTCACTAATTAGTGCAAATAACTCCAGGCGCATTCTGCGCATTCAAAGACGCGCAAATGGAAAAAAATCTCTGCTGATGATATCATTTCCATCACGTGTCCTGTTCACGTCTGAACATGCATACTTTAGGCTTCAATGCCTCACTGTAACCTCGATTTTTTTTTTTTTTAAAGAAAAGGTGTAAAAAGTCGGAATGCATTTTTGCATTAATTTGGTAAATCTTTTAAATAGACATAACAGGATTTTTTCAGACAGTACTTACAGCCTCTGTGTGAATGGGATGAACTGCAAACAGCAGGGCTGCTATAAGGCTGGTGCTTCGGTCCAGGAGCAGACGACAGAAGTGGAGGAAGAGGACACACACCACAGCATGAAGAAGCACATTGAGGAGGTGATAGGATGAGGAGCTCAGCTCACTGAACAGGTAATTGAGACGAAAGGTAAGGACAGTGAGCGGCCTGTAGGACTTATGGCTCCTTTCCTGGAAAACAAGAGCAGATGATTTTATCTAACATGACTCAAAGTAAAAATTTGTATAATTTGAGCTGTAATCAGAATTTAAATTTTTTAATTGAACTACAGTATCCGTTTAAGTGTCTTGCTGAAAGGCACAATGGTTAGGGCTCATAGATTAACCTTTGAAGTAGTTAAAAAAAAAAAGAAATCTTTCAGTTATCTCTTTTCAATATATTTAATTCAGGTGTTCACATCAGGGGGAAATAAATTACCTCTGACATTGGTGTACCCCAGAAGTCATTGAGAAAGAGATTCTTCAGAGGTGTGGTGGGACGAAGATCTTTGTTGTCCAAGATGGCAGAGACATCATCGAACACAAAACCACAAAATAGGCTGTTCCAGTAGCATCCCACCACCAGTCCACTCAGAAGACAGATCTCCTTCCATGACACTACAGCCATCGCTGACGTGAGACCTCATTGAGCACTGCAAAGACAAAACAGACTTGATTAACTCCCTGAAACAACTGAAAATCCTGTTAGGGTGTTACCAACATTTTAAAAAGTCAACAACACCATAGACTAATTGAAGCCTTACTTACCATTGTTACCACAATTTCTGCCAAAATACCAGAGTTTTGCAATAGTAAATTGGTTTTATCTTTCAAATAGTGTCAGAAGCTTTCACAATCAATTTGTTTGTTTCTTTTTCGATGACAGTGGTGGGTAATACTAAGTTACACATTATAGTAACAATCACTACAGGAGCTATGATACTTTGGTGAAAATGATGGTTACCGTGCAGGGTCAGAAATTAACCAGGTTACTGGGCAAAACTCCCCAAGATACCTAAAATGTTGGGGCCAAAAATGTAGTGTACCATTAAATCTGTCTTCACTGTCTTAGAGACAAGTGATGTTAAAAGTATAGCTAATATGAAGAGGTTTGTGGTTTTATAATTGTAATAAATTGTGATATATAATAATAATGAAATATTACTTTGTAATAATTGTTCGGATTGAAAGTCTAATTCAGTAGCAACAATAAAATAATGAATTAGCCACTAACAGGGGTTAAAAATAAGCATATTGAACAACAACCTCTTTTCCAGCCATGTCACAAGCTTGGTTTGCCAATCGCAGCCGACTTCTAAAATGAACGAATGAATAAATAAATCGAATTATCCTGGTGGATTGAGCACAACAGAGAAAAGGGATTCAAACACATTTAGCTTTCTTAAAAATAAATTAACATTTGTTTTTTGTTTTTTTATTGAGATAAATCAAATATTGCAAGCACACAGCTGTGTACAAATCCATTTCAAATAAATAAATGTAATGGTGATGGGAAAAGCTGGGTTAAAAAGCCAAGAGATAGCTAAGTCTATCTCAAGCTATTCCATTAGCATGCTCTCATTTCACGGATTTTTACAAACAGACTTGATCTATCATTGACGATCGACATAACATGATCAAATCGAAGACTCACCCTGTCATATCTGGGGAAAAACTCAATGAAAAGAGAATGTGTGTTTATTTTGGCTGAAGTAGCAAATGCGATCTATAACGACATTAACACCACAACACTACTTCCGGGACATATTACTCGTCAGAATAAAAGCAACTGGCAAAATGTACATATTTTTACATTTACAACTAAACAATATATAATGTTAAGTGTTTCATTTTTAAAGGGATCTTTTTACCCAAAAATGAAAATGACTTCACCGTACTGTATACTCACTCTCACTTCATCCCAATGTTGTATGACATTTTCTCCCGTGGAACAAAGAGTGATTTATGGTAAAAATGTCAAAGCTGCTCTTTTCCATACAATGAAATCGTGACCACGGCTGTCCAGAATTATTTTCAGTGAATAACAACTTAAAGAATCATTCACCCAATAAAAGACAATTCTTATATCATTTACCCACCTTAATGCCATCCCAGATGTGTATGACTTTGTTCTGCACTACACACTACACACACACACACACATATATATATATATAATGCAACTTTTACGAAAGATTGTTGAACATTTTAAAACTCCGAGATACGACTTTACGACACATCGCTTTACGACTGTTTTCACTGTTGCCTAGCAGCAGCTCAAGAGACATAAAAGATGGCTATGTTTTTTTTGTTTATAAGGTCTGCTTGGGTTATTTAAATGTCTTTGTCGTTTAATAATATGTAATAACACTTATTATTTACTATTCACACGTTCATTATGTAGCGCATTTTAACATTAACCTTTATGTATGCATTTTTATAATAATATAGCTGACTAAAAAAGAGAAAGTATGACCAGTTGCATACAAAGCTAATCTTGGCTTTTTCATTACATTTCTACATAATATCTAGCATAGAAAAAATTCTTCATTTATTATTATACTATATCTCGGCGTCATTATATAAAGGAATTGGGCAAATGGTCTGTGTGGAGTCGATGTGAATAATGTAAATAACAATAATATATTGGCATCATATTTTTGCTGTCAATATGAAAAGCTGACTGAGAGTTTTCACTGAAAAGCGCCTTTTGTGAACACACTGACATTTAATAGGTTAAACTGTAGTTCAGTTTAGCACTGCAGGTCAATACACTGCAACAGAAAGATGCCTTCAGCTGCAGACTGGAAAATGCTCATGGGAGTTGACCCTGAAGATTTGGGAGATGATGATGAGAGAATCTGTGATATGATTTTAATGGTATGTGTTTAATTTTTAAAGGGATTGTTCACCCAGAAATGAAAATGATTTCACCATACTTTATACTCACTCTCACTTCATCCCAATGTTGTATGACATTTTCTTCTGTGGAACAAAGAATGAGCGATTTATGGTAAAAATGTCAAAGCTGCTCTTTCTCATACAATGAAATTGACCACGGCTCTCCAGCATTATTTTCAGTGAATGACAACTTAAAGGAATATTTCACCCAGAAAAGAAAATTCTCTCATCATTTACTCACCTTTATGCCATCCCAGATGTGCATGACTTTCTTTCTTATGCTGAACACAAATGAAGATTTTTAGAAGAATATCT
Organism: Xyrauchen texanus; assembly: GCF_025860055.1. Classification (NCBI taxonomy): domain Eukaryota; kingdom Metazoa; phylum Chordata; class Actinopteri; order Cypriniformes; family Catostomidae; genus Xyrauchen; species Xyrauchen texanus. The sequence goes on from NC_068321.1 coordinate 15,915,622, forward strand.
CAGCTCTGTAGGTCCATACAATGCAAGTGACTGGTGACCAAAACTTTGATGCACCAACAAGCACATAAAGGTATTATAAATGTTATCCATATGACTCCATGCCTTCTAATGGTGCGTTCACATACAACGCGTAAAAAAATGTCGCCTCGCATTGTTCGTGCGAGTTTGACCGCTGGATTAAATTTGTGTTTAAACACGCGTTCACACGAGTAACGCGAACCTGCGAGTATTCCCCCTTCTCTTCTGGAAAAGGACAGGAGGTGGCGCTTCTATGACAATTTATCTTTCCGCCATTAACCATGGCCGATATCACAATGATTGCTGCTCTGTATCTGTTGTGGAAGTCCCAGATACGTTTACGTTGTGTCATACAATTCCAGGTTCCCACACACCGCTACAACCATTTTCTCATCCATTTTTCCTGATTTCTTCTGCTACTACATCAGTATGTCAGTAACATCCGGACAATCTCAATGCTGGTAGGCTATCGCGACAGCGCGTCATGCAGATTTTTAAATACGCGAATGAAGCGTTTTCGTGTCTATTCGCATCTTTGCATTGACTTTGTATGTAATCGCGCCTCGTGAAACGCTCGCTTTGCGTTTTATGGGAATGCACCATTAGACCAGAAAACATACCAAAATATAACTCCTTTTTCACAATAAATCTTGAAATCGACAGTCTCCTTGGCTATCATGATTTTAAGCTCATTTAAACTACCTAGCGCCATCTAGCGTTTTGTGCATGTGTCAAGCACTTTGAAGTGTAATAGAGCTTGAAATAATGATCGTGCCTAGGCACTGCAATTGCAAGATGTACAGTACAATTTTTTTTATATTTTGGTCTGTTCTCACCCAAAATCGATTAGATTGCTTAAGAAAGACATGGATTAAACCACTGGAGTCATATGGGTTACTTATATGCTGCCTTTATGTGTTTAATGTAGTTGCATTGTATGGACCTACAGAGCTGAGATATTCTTCCAAAAATCTTCATTTATGTTCTGCAGAAGAAAGAAAGTCACACACATCTGGGATGGCATGAGGGTGATTAAATTATGAGTTTTTGTTTTTGGGTGAACTATCCCTTTAAGATTTTGATCTTTGAAAATGTTTTCATTGTAAGCCAGTAGGAAATTGCAAAACTTTAATATTGGATTTCATTTAAAGTATAATGTTTAAAATGAATAAATATACTGTACATAGCAAATCTAAGACTGAATTTATCTACAAGACAAAGTTTGAATGTAGTTGAGCCTTGCAAGCACTGTAACTGATTTATTAGTTACTCAAGAGACATGTTTTTTGTGGATTGTTTTAACACAGCAGTGCAATTTATTTATTTGGTTTTATTTACTTACTTTATCTGACATTACTGCAAAAATGAAAACAAATGATCATGACTCATTTGATTTGTATTTATGTGATGTTTGTGAGCTGTCTGTGTGCAAGAGCAGTGTTAAGAAGATTACGGAGCTAATTCCCTGTGTGTTGCTGCAGTTATAACCATGCCAATTTTAAAGATCACAGTGAGACCTTTCACAGTCTCTCCTTGATATGTTATTTATTGTAAAAATAAATTAGATATCATTGAGCTGGACAGCTTGACTGCATCAGCAACACACATGCATAGATGAAGAGTTTTGGCACCATGGCTCTTTGTTTGAGGCTTATTCAGATTTGCCTCATTCCTGTCCAGATGGCACAGCACGTGATGGGTGGGGGGGACACCCATTTCCTCCGGGATGAGATTCACCAACTGGAGAGTCACTTGGAGCGCAAGGAGAGAGAGGTTACCCAGCTGGAGAAAGAAATGGGAAAGGAAAGAAAGCCAACGAAGAGGTAGGCCTGAATTTCCTGGTTTTGTGCTGAAATACCACATTGAAAAGTAGCAAAGCTGTTTAGTGGATTATTTTTTTTTATTGTGCTATTTATTAATTAATACATTGTTAACAGCACAGTGGGTAGCACGTGTGTGACAAATACAGTAAAATAGCTGTTTATTTAGGGGGTCACAGGTTCAAGTCTGACCTCCGTCCTTACCAGATCTGATTTTCCTAGCACTTTCCTGTCTTACTGTCCATTAAAAACCCATATAAAATAAATAATAACCTAGATGCAAGCTGCAGGTGTAGGATTGAGAACAAGTTAATGCATTGATTTCTGATTTTGCATTTCACAGCTGTCTCTCCATGCTGAAGAGGCTGAAGAGAAGAACAGGAAACTGAAAAGAGAGGTAAGCCCTACTTTCTTTATGCTTTTATTATTTCTCAGTATTCTCTATCTGCACATCTCAAAAATAATTTAAAGACTTGAGTCTTATGGATTTATGTTGGGTACCAGTCTATCTGTGCCCCCCTGTCTGACGATTCATTTTACTTTCATATATGCTCTTTATCTTTTTCTATCTTTGCTCTAATCTCTTGTCAATGCCCCCTCAATATAAAGCAGTTTAAGCAGGAGGTAAGACCCCAGATTAGGCAGAATTCTTATTTATTAGAAACATGCTTACATCAAATGGAACTTCACCACCCATCACATTTACAGTAGGTCCAGCATACTGTGTGTTTTTGTGTAGGCACTACTGTGTGTATATTAGAGAGAGAGAAGAGGCTGGGCTGGTAAACGAAAGGTTATTGATCAATTAACTATCACAATGATGCCCTTGATCAAGACACTTAACCCCAGGTTGCTTCCCAAGGGGATTTTCTTTGTAATAAGTGTAATGTAAGTCACTTTTGATCAGAAGAATCAGCTATATGACAAATAATACATAATTCTTTTGAATTATTGAAATTGGAATAAAATAAATAAATTAGTTGTTTATATGATTTGCTTGACAAGTGTCTTTGTCTTTATATGGTTCTTTTCCCATGGTATGATGGATGGATCTTTGACGTTCTGTTAATTTGAAGCTTTGTAACACTTCAGAAGAATGTGGCTACATGATATGCAACTGTAATGCGGTCAGCAATCTTGGAACTACATCATAGCTGTGCAATTATAGAAAAATAAAAAACACCCATGGAATGTTTCAACCATTCAGAACCAATAATTAAGTTGAAACATTACACCTTATGTTTATATGACATATAATATCCACTCATTCACCTGTAAATGATGCTTTGTGATAAAGTAATGGATTTTTATTATACTGCAGAATGAACAGCTGCAACAGGATTTTGAGTTCTTCAAAAAGGAATCGGATAAGAAAGACATTTTTCAGACCAAGGAGGAGAGCAATGAGATTTAGAGGAGAATTACCAGAGCTAACCAACAATTCTACCAGTGCATGGAGGATCTGCAGGTGACACCAAAATCACATTTAGCCTCGTACATAATGCCATCATGACATTGATATTTAAAATATGTTCCGATGCGGTCAAAGGATTAGGTTACTGGGTTGGTTTTGAAAGGTTATATTTAAGATTTTTTGTCTGTCTGTCTGTCTATATAATTCTGTCTCTTATTTTCTTTCTTTCTTTTCTTTTTTTCTTTTAATTTCCTTTGATTTTTCTTTCTTGCCTTCTTCCTTATTATTCTCTATCTATCTATCTATCTATCTATCTATCTTTTCGTTTCTGTTCTATTCCTTCCTTTCTATTTTTTCTTTTTTCTTTTCATTTCCTTTGATTTGTCTTTCTTTCTTTCCTTCTTCCTTATTATTCTCTCTTTTTCTATCTATCTATCTATCTATAATTCTGTCTCTATTTTTCTTTCATATTTTTTTGCCTTTTTTCTTTCTTACTCTCTTTAACTTTCTTTTTTTTCTTGCCTTTTTCCTTTTTCTCGCTTTTTCTTTTTCTTTTCTTTTCCTTTGATTTCCATGTTCTTTCTTTTCTTTTTTCTTTCCTTTTCTTTATTTCACTATTTCTTTCTTTTTATAATTCTCTCTCTTTCTCTGTCTATCTATCATTCTGACTCATATTCTTTTTTCTCGCCCTTTTCCTTCTTTCTTTCTCTTTCTATATTTTTCTTAACTATTGTAATTATCTATTTCTTATATTAAATATATATTCTGTCTTATTAGTCTCTCTGTCTGTCTGTCTTGTCTGTCTGTCTGTCACTCTTTTGTCTTGTCTGTCCATCCATCTGTCTGTCTGTCCACCTGTCCTTGACTGTACTGTAAAACCCTAAGCTTTTAAACTTTTTTTCAAACTTTCTTCGACAAGGCTTTGTCAAGCCAACATCAAAGTTTATCTACAATTTTCATGTAGTTATTATTTTGTACCTTTTAAGATTTCTATATGTAAAGTAGTAGTTTGAAGTTAAAAGTAGTTTGTGTAGTTCAAACTGTCATTCAACAGACCGTCTGGGTGGACTGAGAATCAAATCACTTTATTGTCACACGACCATATACACAAGTGCAACAGTGGGTGAAAGTCTTGTGTGCCGTTCCAAACAACATAGCAGTCATGACAGTGACGAGACATATACCAATTTACAATAAACATCATATTTACACAACACAATTTACATATCTAATGTACACATAATTACACAACACAATAATAATATACAATGTACAGTAAACAATACACACAATGTAGAATACACATACACATAATATAGGATACACATACAATAAATGTACAAAATTTTTTTATGAACTTTTATTTCAAAAGAGGAATGAAAATATTGTTTTCCATAATATGTCCCCTGCTTTGTGTCATCATTTTGGTCAGCATATTGTCCATATTCCCAGCATGCCGAGGATATGGCTACCAACCTAAAAAGGTGAGAATGAGCACCTGCAGAAGAATCTGGAGGAGTCTGTGAAGGAGATGGAAAAGATGGCCGATGAGTACAACAATATGAAGATTGCAGTACAGCAGACAGATGCCATCATGGATCAACTGAGAAAAGACAGAGATCATGGCAAGATACAGGTGCTGTATCCTTAATGAAACTCACTTGCACAGGCAGACTTTTGATTACCAGCAAAGTCTGGTCCACTTTGCAGCTTATTCTGGCCAAGAACTTCCCACTTAAGGGGCGGTCACACTAAGCTTTTAATATGTGAAATGTTTTCTGTATTTTTGTCTGTGGTCTGAGACTGAGATTAAACAGTGGATATCCAATTGCAAAAACATACAATGCATCTTTGTTTTTGAAATTGCTAACTGAGGTTGAGTCTGGCATAAATCTGAGAAGTTTGCGTGACTGAACTGTGTACATGAGTTGTCTTCATTGGGTGGTAGGTCTTTCTGTGTTGTTGCTCCTAAATTATGAAACTCACTACCTCATAGTCCTCAAGTTGTCATTTTTATTTGTATAGCACTTTTCACAACACACATTTAAATAAATGTGATTTACAAAAAGCAGATTTACAAAAAATTATGCTTCAACAGAAAAAGTTGTAATGTAGTAATGTATTGAGTCATAATAGTGCAGTTTAAAAAGATTTAATAGGTTTTTCTTTTGTAATTAATGTATTTATATATAGCAATGATATAACCATTTAAAGCGACCTTGAGCTTGAGAAAGGAATTATATAAAAAATAATTCTTCTTAATAGGTTCAAAAAAGGATTTATTGACACTATTTGTAAAGAAAGCTTTTGCCTGTTGTCTTTTTAAAAGTCAGAGAGTTGACAGAACAGATCCAGGCTCGAGCTGAAGAAGATGTCCCTGTTATGGCTGCTGTTAATGCCAAAGTGGAGGAGTTGATTGTGAGCTCCACACCCACCATCCTCTCAACTGTAACAAATAGTAATAACATCTTATATTCAAATTAGATCATTTGGTGTGAGTGTTCCTCATTTCTCAGTAATTCTGTGGAGAGTTACTGTTTTTTTCAGTTTAAGTGAATGTGGTTTTACCAGTCTGAGTTTAAGGAGTCACTTCTGAAGAAAAGAATGCTTTGTTTTTGTGCAAGCCTTGGTCAAACAATAATATTGTAAAATGAGTATGGGATGACATAAATTATTTGTTACTCTTACGAACTGTGGGAACAGACAACCTATTTGTTAGCATTGCTAACACACATCTATAATGTCATTGACCTTTATTAAATCTAAATCTAATATCTGTTTCTTACAAGAGTGGTGATCAATGCTTAGATTGCAACCAAAAAAGGTCTAAAGGTGAAAAAACAATGGTATATGCAAATAATAAAATACAACTAACCAAATAATCTTGGTTATTAGAATAATATACAGATCAGTCACAACAATAAAACCACCTGCCTAATATTGTGTAGGTCCCCCTCGTGCCGCCAAAACAGCGCCAAACCGCATCTTAGAATAGCATTCTGAGATAGCTATTCTTCTCACCACAATTGAACAGAGTGGTTATCTGAGATACTGTAGACTTTGTCAGATCGAACCAGTCTGGCCATTCTCTTTTGTCCTTTCTCATCAACAAGGTATTTCAGTCCACAGAACTGCCCCTCACTGGATGTTTTTGGCACCATTTTGAGTAAATTCTAGGAACTGTTGTGTGTGAAAATCCCAGGAGATCGGCAATTACAGAAATACTCAGCCCATCTGGCACCAACAAACATGCCACAGTCCAAATCACTGAGATTTTTTCCTCATTCTGATAGTTGGTGTGAGCATTAACAGAAGCTCCTGACCCATATCTGCATGATTTTATGCACTAATTAGATAATCGCATGGATGCGATGGTCCTGGTTGGTGCCAGGTGGGCTGGTTTGAGTATTTTAGTAACTGCTGATCTCCTGGTATTTTCATGTAGAAGCAGACATGTAAAGATAAGCTTTGTGCACTTAATTTATTCTTATGTTATAATCTGGTGAAATTCGATACACCCAGTTACACATTTGCTCTTTGAGGTAAAACATGGCAAAGAAGTTAAAATCCTCGGGCTCTGAAGACAGTCAAAGACACTTACGTGTTCAGGATGAAAGCCCCGTCAGGCCAACAGACCAGGGACTCGATTTGGCTGGTGCGGCAGGAGTGGAGATCCAGCGTCAGCTGTCCAAAATGTTGGTGATGCTGACGAAGGTTCTTGCTGACTTGGAGGATCTCGCTGTAATACATAAATTGATTACGACTATGGAAAAAAAATTCTCTGAGTTAGTTACAAGAGTGGCAGATGTTGAGAAACGAATTGATTATCTGGAGTCATCGGATTATCCGCTAACCGTGACCAAAGTTGATTTGGAACATGTTTTTGAAAAACTTGAAGATCTTGAGGATCGGAATCGCAGGAATAATGTCCGAATTGTTGGAATTCCTGAGCATGAGAAGGGCAGAGATATGGTGAAATTCCTAAATAAGCTTTTCCAGAGTTTGCTCGACATAACAGGCCTCAAGCTGGAAATCGATCAAGCTCGCAGAGATCTGCTGGGAGAGAAAGGCCCTTATCAATCCTGGCCAAATTTCTGAGATCATCCGATAAAGATATTGTGTTGTGCCATGCGAGGAGAAAAGGGAAGCTTTCTTGGAAGAATAAAATTATTTTCTTGTTCCTGTACTTTGCAAGTTCGATAAGAGAGAAACACGATTGGTTCAGGGAATGCAAGAAACTCTTGCATCAATGTAAGATCGCTTTTGCAATGATGTTTCCGGCCAAGCTGAGAATAGAAGCGAAGGATGGTCACAAAGTACAGTATTTACAGTACATGTCCGAAACAAGCGCTGTATTTTATACAAACAATGGGTGAATAAACCATTGGGTGTTTCTCATGTAAGTGGATCGACTTGCTTTACATTGACTATTGTAGGAGGAAGCTGGGCACCATTTTTTTCCTTTTTGCGTTGACTCCATTTTGAGAGTGGCACTTTTCCTTGGAGAAACTTTTGCATTAACGGAGGATCACATTCACACTGAAGTTCCCGACCAGATTGAGAAAAGACACTACGGATGACCGCAAAATATCTACATGCTCACACAAAAGATGTCTTTAATATAGTTGACGGACTGAGTAAGTCATGGTATATACATTTATGTGACCTATGTGAGTGAATTGACTTGACCGTCCGAGAAACCGGGATGCCTGTTTTGTTTCTTTTTGTGTTGGTTCCACCTAGCGGCTGGAACTTGTTTTGTGGAATAACACTGCTTCGGGTCAGTTGTGGATTAATCTGTTCGTTCATCATGCTTATGCCTCCTGTTGGCTGGAGTTTGTTTTGTGGAGTATATTTACGGGACGTTGGAATGATTACGTCATCTGTTGAACTCATAACAGCTGGCTCACTTAACTTTGTAATACTTTGTATATATGTTTTGTTTTATGAGGTGTGTATATATATGTGAATCAATAAAAATTATTAATTACAAAAGACAATGCTACCAAATACTAACAAACTGTATGTAAACTTCTGACCCACTGGGAATGTGATGAAAGTAATAAAAGCTTAAATAAACAATTGTCTCTACTATTATTCTGACTTTTCAAATTTTTAAAATAAAATAGTGATCCTAACTGACCTAAGACAGGGAAAGTTTTCTATGATTAAATGTCAGGAATTGTGAAAAACTTAATGAAACTTAAATGTATTTGTCTAAGGTGTATGTAAACTTCTGACTTCAACTGTACCTACTGTAAGAAAAGTATATCTTAAAATTTTGTTAGATGTACATTTTAATTTTATCAGCTTCCTTTTCATTTTATAAAAATGTTCAGGCCTCAACAATACATCTTCTTTTGTGCTTGGGGAAGTAGTCTAGATTTTAACTTGCCTTGCTAAAATGGCCCCACCTCAAAAAATGCAAAAATAATATCTAAAAATATATTTATATTTTTCATGAAATGTTAAGTTTTCTTTTAAAAAATCGTTTTTTAATTTGCAATAATACCTAGACATTAAAAATTTATAAACTCCATAGATATTTATGAATTCATTAATACAATTTTGCTTGAAAAAATATGGCATATGGAGTTTTGTTTAAGTTCAACCCATTCTAACTGAGATTTATAAGACTATCAAAGATCTTTCATGCAATTTTAACAAAGCCTCATCTAGAGTATGTTAACCATCTAGATAACTATGTAAATATTAGGCATTTTTAAACAATGTCCAATATGCTATATACCAAAGTTTTCCATTTCCAAGGCAAAAAAACACATGTATATGATCAACAAATGTAAGATTTTGTGCCATCACAGTACTGATGCAAATGGCAGTTCCTGGCCTGAAGCTCACACTGGCCCAGGGTCATTAGGCCATACTTATTGTTGAGTCCTGCTATTAATCATGACTTAATATACTGTATGTCTCAGATCCATTGCCAACCAATCTGTGTGCTTTTCCTACAAGTATTTCATGTATTTGTTGAGTATTTGTGTGATGTTTCTTTTGTTGTTTTCATTTTAAGCTTTACTGCTTCCTTTCATCTACCTCATTGGCTTTCAAATGTTTCCTTTTCCATTCTTGCTCTCTCGTTTATGTCTTTCCCGGGTCAGGTAATTTATGAACCTCATTTCTATGTCTGTGTTTTTACATTTGACTCTCTTCATCCATCTTTGCCAAGTCTTCCATCATATTGGTTCATCTCATTGTGTCCCAGCGGGGCTTTAAGGAAGTCATTGACTTTGTGTTTGACTTCAAAAGGCTGTGCAAGAGAGGGACAACCAGATCAAGATGCTGTCAGTGCAAGTCGAGCAGTACACGATAGAAATGGAAAGGAACTCAATGCTCATCGAGGAGCTGAAAAAGCCTTTAAAGAAAGTTAAAGGTCTGTTTCCATTTGTATACGCCAGTGTATCAATCTTAATACATTTAGAGTGGTGGTGCTACCTTTAGAAATACTGCAGAGAGACATATTTAATCATTTATGGTATGGTGCAGTGATTTACCACCAAAGGGCAATTGTCAAATGAGACAAAATACTAAGTCAAAAACAGGCAAAAAGAATCCGACAGATATAATCAGAAGTGCAGTGCAAAATTTAACAGACCAACAAACCAACCAAACATGAGGAATGAATCAGCAACTAAACAAGACAGACAGAGGGAATTATAAATGGGAGAAAAGGACAAGTGAAACAAACAACTAATAATCAGACAGATAACAGGGCAAATGAGGGGGCGGGGTCAAGACATTAGCCAGTAGATGGGAAGAAACACACAAACACAAGGTTAAAGCACTAAACAGGTAAAGGATCTCGACACCAAATGAAAGCTTACAGGAGTGTTGGGATCCTGACATCTAGGGTATAAGGCCTCACCAATAATTAGTTGAAATAATTTCCTCTGTGTTTGTAAAAACAAGCAAAAAATTATATTTATTGTTATGCACTTTATATGAAATTCTATGGGGCAAGTGTACAGCACTGTGCATAAACATTTGAAATATGCAACTGTCACACTGTTTCGCAGTTATAACCATAACTCTCAAATATTACACATGCATGAGACTGTTGTGATAGAATCGCCTACTAACCTTATCTGTCCAAAGTTATATCCATCATAATGTCATTATTATCATGTAAATTATGTAGTCATTCACCTAGAAAAGTAGTCTCAAAATTACAATTTAGGCAAATTTACAGATCAAATAATAAACATATATTTCTGAATAATTCATGGAAGTGTTTCATCAAAAATATAACATTTAAAAAATAGATAAAAACAACCTTTTAAAGGGAAAGTCCACCCAAAAATGAAAATTCTCTCATAATTTATTCACCCTCATGCCATCCCAGATGTGTATGACTTTCTTCTGCCGAACACAAAAAAAGATGTTTAGATATTTCAGCTCTGTAGGTCCATTCAAAGCAAGTGAATAGTGACCAGACCTTTCAAGCTCTAAAAATCATATAAAGGCAGAATAAAAGTAATCCATAATATGACTCCAATGTTTAAATCGGAAGCTTCAGAAGTGATATGATTGGTGTGGGATTTTTTATAGTAAAAAAAAAAAAGAAGTTTAATATTGGTGATGCCATATTGTGATTACTGGAACTTCAAAGGTCTGGATGAGATATTCTTCAAAAACTATTTGTGTTCGGCATAAGTAAAGTCATACACATTTGGAATGGCATGAGGGTGAGTAAATGGTGAGAGAATTTTAGTTTTAGGGTGAACTTTCCCTTTAAATCCTCCAGTACACTTTCCCCATAGACTTCCA